>NC_067247.2:172782592-173090258 GCF_019359855.2 Lolium perenne | reverse complement strand
TCGATGAAGAAGGGGATGCCTTGGGCATCCCCAAGCTTACATGCTTGAGTCTTCTTGAAATATGCAGGGATGAACCATGGGGGCATCCCCAAGCTTAGACTTTTCACTCTTCTTGATCATATTGTATCATCCTCCTCTCTT
Organism: Lolium perenne; assembly: GCF_019359855.2. NCBI lineage: Eukaryota > Viridiplantae > Streptophyta > Magnoliopsida > Poales > Poaceae > Lolium > Lolium perenne. The sequence continues at coordinate 173,090,117 of NC_067247.2, read as the reverse complement.
GATCCTTGAAAACTTCCTCCACACCAAACTCAAAACAAACTCGAGGGTTAGTGCATAATCAAAAATTCACATGTTCAGAGGTGACATAATCATTCTTAACACTTCTGGACATTGCCCAAAGCTACTGAAAGTTAATGGAACAAAGAAATCCATTCAACATAGCAAAAGAGGCAATGTGAAATAAAAGGCAGAATCTGTCAAAACAGAACAGTCCGTAATGACGAATTTTTTAGAGGCACTTAACAGGCACAAATGAAAAAGCTCAAAACTAATGAAAGTTGCGTACATATCTGAGGATCACGCATGTAAATTGGCAGAATTTTTTGATTCTTCTACAGAGAGATCTACTCAAATTCGTGACAGGTAGAAATCTGTTTCTGCGCAGCAATCCAAATCTAGTATCAACTTTACTATTAGAGACTTTACTTGGCACAACAATGTGATAAGGAGAGGTTGCTACAGTAGTAACAACTTCCAAGACTCAAATATAAAACAAAAGTGCAAAAGTAAAATAATGGGTTGTCTCCCATAAGCGCTTTTCTTTAACGTCATTCAGCTAGGCGCAGAAAGTGTGAATCAAGTATTATCAAGAGATGAAGCATCAACATCATACTTTGTTCTAATAATAGAATCAAAAGGTAACTTCATTCTCTTTCTAGGGAAGTGTTCCATAAGTTTCTTAAGAGGAAACTGATACTTAATATTCCCTTCCTTCATATCAATAATAGCACCAACAGTTCGAAGAAAAGGTCTTCCCAAAATAATGGGACAAGATGCATTGCATTCAATATCCAAGACAACAAAATCAACGGGGACAAGGTTATTGTTAACCGTAATGCGAACATTATCAATCCTCCCCAAAGGTTTCTTTGTAGAATTATTAGCAAGATTAACATCCAAATAACAATTTTTCAATGGTGGCAAGTCAAGCATATTATAGAGTTTCTTAGGCATAACAGAAATACTTGCACCAAGATCACATAAAGCATTACAATCAAAATCATTGACCTTCATCTTAATGATGGGCTCCCAACCATCTTCCAACTTCCTAGGAATAGAAGTTTCAAGTTTTAATTTCTCTTCTCTAGCTTTTATAAGAGCATTTGTAATATGTTTTGTAAAAGCCAAATTTATAGCACTAGCATTAGGACTTCTAGCAAGTTTTTGTAAGAACTTAATAACTTCAGAGATATGACAATCATCAAAATCTAAACCATTATGATCTACAGCAATGGGATCATTGTCCCCAATATTTTGAAAAACTTCAAATAGCTTTATCACAAACAAGTTTTAGCTTTAGCAGCTTTCAAAGCAGTTTTGCACGCTTTGCATTAGGAGTAGAAACATTGCCAACACCAATTATTTTACCATTGATAGTAGGAGGTTTAGCAACATGTGAAGCATCAACATTACTAGTGGTGGTAATAGTCCAAACTTTAGCTACATTATTCTCTTTAGCAAGTTTTTCTTCTTTTTCTTCTCTTTCCCACCTAGCATGCAATTCAGCCATCAATCTAATATTTTCATTAATTCGAACTTGGATAGCGTTTTCTGTAGCAAATGACTTAATATCTTTATCTTCATTAGGCATAACTTTCAATTTTAAAAGATCAACATCAGCAGCAAGACTATCAACCTTAGAAGCAAGAATATCAATTTTACCAAGCTTTTCTTCAACAGATTTATTAAAAGCAGTTTGTGTACTAATAAATTCTTTAAGCATGACTTCAAGACCAGAGGGTACACTTCTATTATTGTTGTAAGAATTACCATAAGAATTACCATAACCATTACCATTATTAGAAGGATATGGCCTATAGTTGTTGCCAGAATTATTCCTATAAGCATTGTTGTTGAAATTATTACTTTTAATGAAGTTCACATCAACATTCTCTTCTTGAGCAACCAATGAAGCTAAAGGAACATTATTAGGATCAACATTAGATCTACCATTCACAAGCATAGACATAATAACATCAATCTTATCACTCAAGGAGGAGGTTTCTTCAACAGAATTTACCTTCTTACCTTGTGGAGTCCTTTCCGTGTGCCATTCAGAGTAATTTATCATCATATCATCAAGAATCTTTATTGCGGCGCCTAAGGTGATGGACATAAAAGTACCTCCAGCAGCTGAATCCAATAGGTTCCGCGAAGAAAAATTCAGTCCTGCATAAAAGGTTTGGATGATCATCCAAGTAGTTAGTCCATGGGTAGGGCAATTCTTTACCAAAGATTTCATTCTTTCCCGTGCTTGAGCAACATGTTCATTATCCAATTGCTTAAAATTCATAATGCTACTTCTCAAAGATATAATTTTAGCAGGAGGATAATATCTACCAATGAAAGCATCTTTACATTTAGTCCATGAATCAATACTATTCTTAGGCAAAGATAGCAACCAATCTTTAGCTCTTCCTCTTAAGGAGAAAGGAAACAATTTCAGTTTTATAATGTCTCCATCTACATCCTTATACTTTTGCATTTCACAAAGTTCAACAAAATTATTAAGATGGGCAGCAAGATCATCGTAACTAACACCAGAAAATTGCTCTCTCATAACAAGATTTAGTAAAGCAGGTTTAATTTCATAGAATTCTGCTGTAGTAGCAGGTGGAGCAATAGGAGTGCATATAAAATCATTATTATTGGTGCTAGTGAAATCACACAACTTAGTGTTCTCAGGAGTATTCATTTTAACAGTAATAAAAATAAGAAAAACAAACTAAATTAAGTAAAGTAAAACAAGTAACTAATTTTTTTGTGTTTTTGATATAGAGAAGCAAACAAGACAGATGAAATAAAATAAAGCAACTAATTTTTTTGTGTTTTTGATATAAAGAAACAAACAAAATAGAAAATAAAATAAAGTAAAGCAAGACAATAACAAAGTAAAGAGATTGGATGTGAGAGACTCCCCTTGCAGCGTGTCTTGATCTCCCCGGCAACGGTGCCAGAAAAAGAGCTTGATAACGCGTGAAGCACACGTCCGTTGGGAACCCCAAGAGGAAGGTGTGATGCGTACAGCAGCAAGTTTTCCCTCAGTAAGAAACCAAGGTTATCGAACCAGTAGGAGATGAAGGCCACGTGAAGGGTGTTGGTGAAGGAGTGTAGTGCGGCGCAACACCAGGGATTCCGGCGCCAACGTGGAACCTGCACTACACAATCAAAATACTTTGCCCCAACTTAACAGTGAGGTTGTCAATCTCACCGGCTTGCTGTAAACAAAGGATTAAACATATGGTGTGGAGAATGATGTTTGCTTGTAGAAAACAACAGAGAACAAAGATTGCAGTAGATTGTATTTCAGATGTAAAAGAATGGACCGGGGTCCACAGTTCACTAGTGGTGTCTCTCCAATAAGAAATAGCTAGTTGGGTGAACAAATTACAGTTGGGCAATTGACAAATAGAGAGGGCATAACAATGCACATACATATCATGATGACTACTATGAGATTTAATTAGGGCATTACGACAAAGTACATAGACCGCTATCTAGCATGCATCTATGCCTAAAAAGTCCACCTTCGGGTTAGCATCCGCACCCCTTCCAGTATTAAGTTGCAAACAACAGACAATTGCATTAAGTATGGTGCGTAATGTAATCAACACAAATATCCTTAGACATAGCATTGATGTTTTATCCCTAGTGGCAACAGCACATCCACAACCTTAGAACTTTCTCACATCGTCCTGCATTCAATGGAGGCATGAACCCACTATCGAGCATAAATACTCCCTCTTGGAGTCACAAGTATCAACTTGGCCAGAGCCTCTACTAGCAACGGAGAGCATGCAAGAACATAAACAACACATATATGATAGATTGATAATCAACTTGACATAGTATTCAATATTCATCGGATCCCAACAAACGCAACATGTAGAATTACAAATAGATGATCTTGATCATGATAGGCAGCTCACAAGATCTAAACATGATAGCACAAGAGGAGAAGACAACCATCTAGCTACTGCTATGGACCCATAGTCCAAGGATGAACTACTCACGCATCAATCAGGAGGCGGGCATGGTGATGTAGAGCCCTCCGGTGATGATTCCCCTCTCCGGTAGGGTGCCGGAGGCGATCTCCTGAATCCCCCGAGATGGGATTGGCGGCGGCGGCGTCTCTGGAACTTTTTCCGTATCGTGGCTCTCGGTAATAGGGTTTTCGCGACGGAGAGTTTAAGTAGGCGGAAGGGCAGAGTCGGTGGAGGCACGGGGGCCCCACACCATTGGGCGGCGCGGGACCTTCCTTGGCCGCGCCGTCTTGTGGTGTCGCCACCTCGAGGCCCCACTTCGTATCTCCTTCGGTCTTCTGGAAGCTCCGTGGAAAAATAAGACCCTGGGCGTTCGTTTCGTCCAATTCCGAGAATATTTCCTGTGTAGGATTTCTGAAACCAAAAACAGCACAAAACAGGAACTGGCGCTTCGGCATCTCGTTAATAGGTTAGTGCCGGAAAATGCATATAAATGATGTAAAGTGTGTATAAAACATGTGAGTATTGTCATAAAACTAGCATGGAACATAAGAAATTATAGATACGTTTGAGACGTATCATGTACTTCAATACAATGATCTCATGAGCTGCCTTACATGATTGAGATCCATATGATGTAATTGGTGTTGTGTTTGTTGTGATCCGATGAATTGTGGAATTGTAATCAGATTGTTCATCATGTTATCATACTATTGTTTATTTAAGATCTTGCATGCTCTCCGGTACTTGTGGTTACCCTGATCAAGTAGTTGCTTGTATCTCCAAGAGGGAGTATTTATGCTAGATAGTGGGTTCAGTCTCCATTTAATCTGGGGGAGTGACACTAACCTCTAAGGTTGTGGATGTGATGTTGCCACTAGGGGTAAAACAACAATGCTTTGTCCAAGGATAATTGTGTTTTTTACATTATGCACTTTACTTCATGCAATAATCCATAGCTCGCAACTTAATACTGAAAGGGGTGTGGATGCTAATCCGAAGGTGGATTATTTAGGCACAAATGCATGCTGGATAGCGGTCTGTGTATCATGTTGTACTGCCCAATTAAATACGACAGTAAATTTATCTTATCATAGCATGTATTGTGATGCCCTCACAATTATCAATTGGCCAACTATAATTTATTCACCCAACACATATTACTTGTTTGGAGAGTTACCACTAGTGTAGATAGCTGATACGTCTCCGACGTATCGATAATTTCTTATGTTCCATGCCACATTATTGATGTTATCTACATGTTTTATGCACACTTTATGTCATATTCGTGCATTTTCTGGAACTAACCTATTAACAAGATGCCGAAGTGCCGCTTGTCGTTTTCTGCTGTTTTTGGTTTCAGAAATCCTAGTAAGGAAATATTCTCGGAATTGGACGAAATCAAAGCCCAGGGGCCTATTTTTCCACGAAGCTTCCAGAAGTCCGAAGGAGAGACGAAGAGGGGCGACGAGGGGGCCACACCCTAGGCGGCGCGCCCCCTTGGCCGCGCGGCCCGTGGTGTGGGGCCCCGTGCCGCCTCTTGACCTGCCCTTCCGCCTACAAATAGCCTCCGTGACGAAACCCCCGCACGAGAACCACGATACGGAAAACCTTCCGCAGACGCCGCCGCCGCCATCCCATCTCGGGGATCCAGAGATCGCCTCCGGCACCCTGCCGGAGAGGGGAATCATCTCCCGGAGGACTCTACGCCGCCATGGTCGCCTCCGGTGTGATGTGTGAGTAGTCTACCCCTGGACTATGGGTCCATAGCAGTAGCTAGATGGTTGTCTTCTCCCCATTGTGCTATCATTGTCGGATCTTGTGAGCTGCCTAACATGATCAAGATCATCTATCTGTAATTCTATATGTTGCGTTTGTTGGGATCCGATGAATAGAGAATACTTGTTATGTTGATTATCAAAGTTATGCTTATGTGTTGTTTATGATCTTGCATGCTCTCCGTTACTAGTAGATGCTCGGCCAAGTAGATGCTTGTAACTCCAAGAGGGAGTACTTATGCTCGATAGTGGGTTCATGCCTGCATTGACACAGGACAAGGATGAGAAAGTTCTAAGGTTGTGTTGTGCTGTTGCCACTAGGGATAAAACATTGATGCTATGTCTAAGGATGTAGTTGTTGATTACATTACGCACCATACTTAATGCAATTGTCTCTGTTGCTTTGCAACTTAATACTGGAGGGGTTCGGATGATAACCTCGAAGGTGGACTTTTTAGGCATAGATGCAGTTGGATGGCGGTCTATGTACTTTGTCGTAATGCCCAATTAAATCTCACTATACTCATCATGATATGTATGTGCATTGTCATGCTCTCTTTATTTGTCAATTGCCCAACTGTAATTTGTTCACCCAACATGCTGTTCGTCTTATGGGAGAGACACCTCTAGTGAACTGTGGACCCCGGTCCAATTCTCTTTACTGAAATACAATCTACTGCAATACTTGTTCTACTGTTTTCTGCAAACAATCATCTTCCACACAATACGGTTAATCCTTTGTTACAGCAAGCCGGTGAGATTGACAACCTCACTGTTTCGTTGGGGCAAAGTACTTTGGTTGTGTTGTGCAGGTTCCACGTTGGCGCCGGAATCCCTGGTGTTGCGCCGCACTACATCCCGCCGCCATCAACCTTCAACGTGCTTCTTGGCTCCTCCTGGTTCGATAAACCTTGGTTTCTTTCTGAGGGAAAACTTGCTGCTATGCGCATCATACCTTCCTCTTGGGGTTGCCCAACGAACGTGTGAAATACACGCCATCAAGCACATTTTCTGGCGCCGTTGCCGGGGAGATCAAGACACGCTGCAAGGGGAGTCTCCACTTCTCAATCTCTTTACTTTGTTTTTGTCTTGCTTAGTTTTATTTACTACTTTGTTTGCTGCACTAAATCAAAATACAAAAAAATTAGTTGCTACTTTTACTTTACTTGTTATCTTGTTTGCTATATCAAAAACACAAAAAAATTAGTTTACTTGCATTTACTTTATCTAGTTTGCTTTATTTACTGTTGCTAAAATGGCCAACGCTGAAAATACTAAGTTGTGTGACTTCACAACCACAAATAATAATGATTTCTTATGCACACCTATTGCTCCACCTGCTACTACACAAGAGAATTCTTTGAAATTAAACCTGCTTTACTGAATCTTGTTATGCGAGAGCAATTTTTTGGTGTTAGTTCTGATGATGCTGCTGCCCATCTTAATAATTTTGTTGAACTATGTGAAATGCAAAAATATAAAGATGTAGATGGTGATATTATTAAACTAAAATTGTTCCCTTTCTCATTAAGAGGAAGAGCTAAAGATTGGTTGCTATCTCTGCCTAAGAATAGTATTGATTCATGGACTAAATGCAAGGATGCTTTTATTGGTAGATATTATCCCCCTGCTAAAATTATATCATTGAGGAGTAGCATAATGAATTTTAAACAATTAGATACTGAACATGTTGCTCAAGCTTGGGAAAGAATGAAATCTCTGGTTAAAAATTGCCCAACCCATGGACTGACTACTTGGATGATCATCCAAACCTTCTATGCAGGACTAAATTTTTCTTCACGGAATTTATTGGATTCAGCTGCTGGAGGTACCTTTATGTCCATCACTCTTGGTGAAGCAACAAAGCTTCTTGATAATATGATGATCAACTACTCTGAATGGCACACGGAAAGAGCTCCACAAGGTAAGAAGGTAAATTCTGTCGAAGAAACCTCTTCCTTGAGTGATAAGATTGATGCTATTATGTCTATGCTTGTGAATGATAGGACTAATATTGATCCTAGTAATGTTCCGTTAGCTTCATTGGTTGCACAAGAAGAACATGTTGATGTAAACTTCATTAAAAATAATAATTTCAACAACAATGCTTACCGGAACAATTCTAGTAACAACTATAGGCCATATCCTTATAATAATGGCAACGGCTATGGTAATTCTTATGGGAATTCTTACAACAATAATAGGAATTCGCCCCCTGGACTTGAAGCCACGCTTAAAGAATTTATTAGTACGCAAACCGCTTTTAACAAATCTGTTGAAGAAAAGCTTGGGAAAATTGATATACTTGCTTCTAAAGTCGATAGTCTTGCTGCTGATGTTGATCTTTTGAAATCAAAAGTTTTGCCTAATGAGAATCATCATAATAAAATTGTTACTATAGCAAATGCCATTCAAGTTAGAATTAATGAGAATATAAGATTAATGGCTGAACTGCGTGCTAGGTGGGATAGAGAAGAAAATGAAAAACTAGCTAAAGAGAAGAATGTAGCTAAAGTTTGGACTATTACCACCACTAGTAATGCTAATGCTACACATGTTGCTGCACCTCCTACTAATACTAATAAAAGAATTGGTGTTAGCAATGTTTCCACTTCTAATGCAAAGCGCGAAAAACTGCCTGAAACTGCTAAAACTGCTGAAACTGCCCGTGATAAAGCTGCTGAAATTTTTTCCAACATTGGGGATGATGATCCCATTGCTTTAGATTATAATGGTTTGAATTTTGATGATTGCCACATCTCTGAAGTTATAAAGTTCTTGCAAAAACTTGCTAAAAGTCCTAATGCTAGTGCTATAAATTTGGCTTTCACGCATCATATTACAAATGCTCTCATAAAAGCTAGAGAAGAGAAATTAGAGCGCGAAGCCTCTATTCCTAAAAAGCTAGAGGATGGTTGGGAGCCCATCATTAAGATGAAGGTTAAAGATTTTGATTGTAATGCTTTATGTGATCTTGGTGCAAGTATTTCTGTTATGCCTAAGAAAATTTATAATATGCTTGACTTGCCACCGCTGAAAAGTTGTTATTTGGATGTTAATCTTGCTGATCATTCTACAAAGAAACCTTTGGGTAAAGTTGATAATGTTCGCATTACCGTTAACAATAACCTTGTTCCCGTTGATTTTGTTGTCTTGGATATTGAATGCAATGCATCTTGTCCCATTATATTGGGAAGGCCTTTTCTTCGAACTGTTGGTGCTATCATTGATATGAAGGAAGGTAATATAAAATATCAATTTCCTCTCAAGAAAGGTATGGAACACTTCCCTAGAAAGAGAATGAAGGTACCTTTTGATTCTATTATGAGAACAAATTATGATGTTGACACTTCGTCTCTTGATAATACTTGATACACACTTTCGCGCCTAGCTGAAAGGCGTTAAAGAAAAGCGCTTATGGGAGACAACCCATGTTTTTACCTACAGTACTTTGTTTTTATTTTGTGTCTTGGAAGTTGTTTACTACTGTAGCAACCTCTCCTTATCTTAGTTTTGTGTTTTGTTGTGCCAAGTTAAGCCGTTGATAGAAAAGTAAGTACTAGATTTGGATTACTGCACAGTTCCAGATTTCTTTGCTGTCACGAATCTGGGTCCACCTCCCTGTAGATAGCTCAGAAAATTAAGCCAATTTACGTGCATGATCCTCAGATATGTACGCAACTTTCATTCAATTTGAGCATTTTCATTTGAGCAAGTCTGGTGCCATTTTAAAATTCGTCAATACGAACTGTTCTGTTTTGACAGATTCTGCCTTTTATTTCGCATTGCCTCTTTTGCTACGTTGGATGAATTTCTTTGATCCACTAATGTCCAGTAGCATTATGCAATGTCCAGAAGTGTTAAGAATGATTGTGTCACCTCTGAATATGTCAATTTATATTGTGCACTAACCCTCTAATGAGTTGTTTCGAGTTTGGTGTGGAGGAAGTTTTCAAGGATCAAGAGAGGAGTATGATGCAACATGATCAAGGAGATTGAAAGCTCTAAGCTTGGGGATGCCCCGGTGGTTCACCCCTGCATATATCAAGAAGACTCAAGCGTCTAAGCTTGGGGATGCCCAAGGCATCCCCTTCTTCATCGACAACATTATCAGGTTCCTCCCCTGAAACTATATTTTTATTCCATCACATCTTATGTGCTTTTTCTTGGAGCGTCAGTTTGTTTTTGTTTTTTGTTTTGTTTGAATAAAATGGATCCTAGCATTCACTTTATGGGAGAGAGACACGCTCCGCTGTAGCATATGGACAAGTATGTCCTTGGTTTCTACTCATAGTATTCATGGCGAAGTTTCTCCTTCGTTAAATTGTTATATGGTTGGAATTGGAAAATGATACATGTAGTAATTGCTATAAATGTCTTGGGTAATGTGATACTTGGCAATTGTTGTGCTCATGTTTAAGCTCTTGCATCATATGCTTTGCACCCATTAATGAAGAAATACATAGAGCATGCTAAAATTTGGTTTGCATATTTGGTTTCTCTAAGGTCTAGATAATTTCTAGTATTGAGTTTGAACAACAAGGAAGACGGTGTAGAGTCTTATAATGTTTTCAATATGTCTTTTATGTGAGTTTTGCTGCACCGGTTCATCCTTGTGTTTGTTTCAAATAAGCCTTGCTAGCCTAAACCTTGTATCGAGAGGGAATACTTCTCATGCATCCAAAATACTTGAGCCAACCACTATGCCATTTGTGTCCACCATACCTACCTACTACATGGTATTTTCCGCCATTCCAAAGTAAATTGCTTGAGTGCTACCTTTAAAATTCCATCATTCACCTTTGCAATATATAGCTCATGGGACAAATAGCTTAAAAACTATTGTGGTATTGAATATGTAATTATGCACTTTATCTCTTATTAAGTTGCTTGTTGTGCGATAACCATGTTTATCTGGGACGCCATCAACTATTCATTGTTGAATTTCATGTGAGTTGCTATGCATGTCCGTCTTGTCTGAAGTCAGAGAGATCTACCACCATATGGTTAAGCATGCATATGTTAGAGAAGAACATTGGGCCGCTAACTAAAGCCATGATCCATGGTGGAAGTTTCAGTTTTGGACAACAATCCTCAAATCTCAAATGAGAAAATTATTAATTGTTGTTATATGCTTATGCATAAAAGAGGAGTCCATTATCTGTTGTCTATGTTGTCCCGGTATGGATGTCTAAGTTGAAGAATAATCAATAGCGAGAAATCCAATGCGAGCTTTCTCCTTAGACCTTTGTACAGGCGGCATAGAGGTACCCCTTTGTGACACTTGGTAAAAACAATGCATTGTGATGATCCGGTAGTCCAAGCTAATTAGGACAAGGTGCGGGCACTATTAGTACACTATGCATGAGGCTTGCAACTTATAAGATATAATTTACATGATGCATATGCTTTATTACTACCGTTGACAAAATTGTTTCATGTTTCCAAAATCAAAGCTCTAGCACAAATATAGCAATCGATGCTTTTCCTCTATGGAGGACCATTCTTTTACTTTCAATGTTGAGTCAGTTCACCTATTTCTCTCCACCTCAAGAAGCAAACACTTGTGTGAACTGTGCATTGATTCCTACATACTTGCTTATTGCACTTATTATATTACTCTATGTTGACAATATCCATGAGATATACATGTTACAAGTTGAAAGCAACCGCTGAAACTTAATCTTCTTTTGTGTTGCTTCAATGCCTTTACTTTGAATTATTGCTTTATGAGTTAACTCTTATGCAAGACTTAATTGATGCTTGTCTTGAAGTGCTATTCATGAAAAGTCTTTGCTTTATGATTCACTTGTTTACTCATGTCATATACATTGTTTTGATCGCTGCATTCACTACATATGATTTACAAATAGTATGATCAAGATTATGATGGCATGTCACTCCAGAAATTATCTGTGTTAACTAAGCTTGGGGATGCTGATACGTCTCCGACGTATCGATAATTTCTTATGTTCCATGCCACATTATTGATGTTATCTACATGTTTTATGCACACTTTATGTCATATTCGTGCATTTTCTGGAACTAACCTATTAACAAGATGCCGAAGTTCCAGCTTGTCGTTTTCATTGTTTTTGGTTTCAGAAATCCTAGTAAGGAAATATTCTCGGAATTGGACGAAATCAAAGCCCAGGGCCTATTTTTCCACGAAGCTTCCGTAAGTCCGAAGGAGAGACGAAGAGGCGACGAGGGGGCCACACCCTAGGCGGCGCGGCCCCCTTGGCCGCGCGGCCCTGTGGTGTGGGGCCCCGTGCCGCCTCTTGACCTGCCCTTCCGCCTACAAATAGCCTCCGTGACGAAACCCTCAGCATCGAGAACCACGATACGGAAAACCTTCCAGACGCCGCCGCCGCCGATCCCATCTCGGGGATCCAGAGATCGCCTCCGGCACCCTGCCGGAGAGGGGAATCATCTCCCGGAGGACTCTACGCCGCCATGGTCGCCTCCGGTGTGATGTGTGAGTAGTCTACCCCTGGACTATGGGTCCATAGCAGTAGCTAGATGGTTGTCTTCTCCCCATTGTGCTATCATTGTCGGATCTTGTGAGCTGCCTAACATGATCAAGATCATCTATCTGTAATTCTATATGTTGCGTTTGTTGGGATCCGATGAATAGAGAATACTTGTTATGTTGATTATCAAAGTTATGCTTATGTGTTGTTTATGATCTTGCATGCTCTCCGTTACTAGTAGATGCTCTGGCCAAGTAGATGCTTGTAACTCCAAGAGGGAGTACTTATGCTCGATAGTGGGTTCATGCCTCGCATTGACACCGGGACAAAGGATGTAAAGTTCTAAGGTTGTGTTGTGCTGTTGCCACTAGGGATAAAACATTGATGCTATGTCTAAGGATGTAGTTGTTGATTACATTACGCACCATACTTAATGCAATTGTCTGTTGCTTTGCAACTTAATACTGGAGGGGGTTCGGATGATAACCTGAAGGTGGACTTTTTAGGCATAGATGCAGTTGGATGGCGGTCTATGTACTTTGTCGTAATGCCCAATTAAATCTCACTATACTCATCATGATATGTATGTGCATTGTCATGCTCTCTTTATTTGTCAATTGCCCAACTGTAATTTGTTCACCCAACATGCTGTTCGTCTTATGGGAGAGACACCTCTAGTGAACTGTGGACCCCGGTCCAATTCTCTTTACTGAAATACAATCTACTGCAATACTTGTTCTACTGTTTTCTGCAAACAATCATCTTCCACACAATACGGTTAATCCTTTGTTACAGCAAGCCGGTGAGATTGACAACCTCACTGTTTCGTTGGGGCAAAGTACTTTGGTTGTGTTGTGCAGGTTCCACGTTGGCGCCGGAATCCCTGGTGTTGCGCCGCACTACATCCCGCCGCCATCAACCTTCAACGTGCTTCTTGGCTCCTCCTGGTTCGATAAACCTTGGTTTCTTTCTGAGGGAAAACTTGCTGCTGTGCGCATCATACCTTCCTCTTGGGGTTGCCCAACGAACGTGTGAAATACACGCCATCAATAGCTGGGAACCCTGGTCCTTCTGTCATCATCATGGATCTACAGTCAACTACGCACTAAAATATTTATGGTGTCATTGCCTCTGTGTTACTGCTACTGCTACTGTGTTACTATTACTAGTGTTTTTCCAGGTCAGCTGAATTGACAACTCCAATGTTAAAGCTTATAAGTATTCTTTGTCTCCTCTTGTGTTGAATCAATAAATTTGGGTTTTACTTCCCTCGAAGACTGTTGCGATCCCCTATACTTGTGGGTCATCAAGACTATTTTCTGGCACCGTTGATGGGGAGCATAGCTCTACTCATAAGTTCACCCGGGGAGTACACTTTACGTGTCTCTCTGTTTTTATTTTATTTGGTCTTATCTAGTTTATTTGTGCTTAGTTTATCTCTGTTTAGTTGTGTTTTGTTTAGTTTTCTTTTGTCTAGTTTATTTTTGTCTTTTTTTATTTTTCTTATATACTCAAAAATCCATAGATTTTTGAAAAACCGAAAATCTAAAAAACTTTTGTTATGGAAGAACATGCTAGAACCTCTATGGAACTTAAAGAATTATTTATAAAGTATAGAGAATCAATTAAGGGTAAAATCATGAGAGGCGTGTTAAAATAGTTGAATCAAATTGCTGAAATTTTGCTTAAACACCATGATATAAATTGTTACTCTGAACAGGATACTAAACATCTTAAATTCCAATGTGGCTTTAGTAAAGAAGTTTTAATTGTGAACTATCATTGGAAAAACTATATTCATCTTGGATTTGAAGAAGTAGATCAATTTGTTTTATTTATGGGAGCTTCTGAAATAGAATCCTTCATGTCTAAAAATTATGAAACATGTGTTGCTTGTAATAACCTTAAAGATATGATCTCTTCTATCCTTGATTATTGTATAGAAAATTTCAGCAATAATTTTTATATCATTGATTATAAAGAGAGACTTAGTCATTCACAAGAATGTATCCACAATTTGCAGGAACCTGTGGAAGAAGAAATTGCTGAACCTGAAAGCTCATTAGATGAAAAGAGGAGAAGAGTGATGAAAAAAAGGGGAAGAATGGATTAGCTACCCATGTCTACCTTTTAATGAGAGTAACTCTTTATTTCTTATACTATTTGATTGTCCCCCATGCTTACCAAAGGAGGATGAATGTTATGTTCCCGTGGATTCTTTTGAAATATTTACTACGAGTAAAACTCGTCATAATTATTATGCTCCTGTTATCTATGATAATCCATGCTATTTTGATAGATCTTATGATAATCCTTTATTTGTGCATAACTTCGAAATGCATGGTACTAAAGAGTTTTGCTTAGAAAATGTTTATGATAAAGCTCTAGATGATGGTCCTATATTGGTTGAAAATATTAATTGTACTACTATTCAAAATGGGATTGAAGGGGTCTTGACTTTATCTTGTGAAAGAACATGGAGCCCCCATGTGTGGTTTTGGTAATTGATGACAATCCCTATGGACTAATGGTTGTATTGAAAATCTATCTTAGGTCGTGTCCATAGCCATATGTTGGTCTCAAGGTTGCAAGATGGAGAAGATCGAGTACAATGAAGAAGACAGATGAAGACGGTGTCGAACAGAGATGAAGACGGTGTAGAAAATGAAGATGGACGAAGACGGTGTAGAAGAGATGAAGACGGTGGCGTGGGTACAAGATGGATGAAGACGGTGGCTTGTATGTTGTAAGAAGATGGTGGCATGTACAATGATGAAGAGGGTGAAGAAGGAGCTTGCCGACTCGAGTGTAATGCGCGAGGACAAGGTTTGTGCACGATAGGATAGTGGGTCGCATCATCGGAGAGAGCTCAAACCTTGCATGCATTGCATTGTGTTTATTGGTTGTTCTTGGTTCTTATCCATGAGATGTTTTAGAGATTGTATTTATTCTCATGACAAGCTCTAACTCATCGGAAACGAATTCCGGATGCATCGCATGTTGCATGTTCGAGTTGGATGATTTTCCCGGTTTACCATATTGAGAGGTTACACTTCTATGACCATATGAAAATCATCCTTCACTCATTTTCATGTTTTGACCATGTGTGGAGGTAGCTATTGTCGTCATCTTTCTAGAAAAATTGATTTCACCGGAATCAAAGTTACCTATCTCGAGTTATTGTTTTTTCCGTATTACGGTTTAAAGAAAGAAAAAGAAAAAGGAAAAGGAGCCGGTACTACCGGCCTGGGTTCCGGCCCATTACCGGCAGGACATCTGCAAGTCCAGGGGCTGTTCCGGTACCAGGCCGGTACCGGGCCCAGTAGTACCGGCCGGCCCGGTTTTCTTCCCCTTCCTCAGCCCAGCTCTCCAGCCTCCACCTGCAGTGGGCCGCCGCAGTACTCCGGCCCAACTCCCCCGCCACCCAGCGCACCTCACCTGGGCTACGCATGCTCCACCCTGTACTGGGCCGCCTGCCCTTGGCAGGCCCAGCTCACCGCCAGGCCGCGCGGCCTCGCTGCCACTCCCACTCGATCGGGAGAGCGAGCGCTGACCAGCTCGCTCAGTCCCTGCACCGTTCTCGCTCGCGCCTCGACTGTCGGGATGCTAGCCCCGCGCAGGTCCCGCACTGGAGGTTCCCGCCCGTGTCCCTGCTATAGCATGCTGCCGCTGCTCTGCACTGTTTAGGGCATCTCCAACCGGGCGACCCAAACGGATGCGCTGGACCGTCCGTTTTGGGCCGTTTGGGTCGCCGCCCGGACACGCGGACAGCGCCCCGCGTCCGCGTGTCCGTTTGGGTCGCGCGCTGCGCCCAACGCGCGGACGCATCGCATAACCGGAGAACCACAAAAACAAAAACAAAATGCGAATTTAAACGAAATTTCATTGAACATATGCCCTATTTTGGGCAAATTTGTACATAGCCCTATTTTGGGCAAATAAAACTAACAAAAGAAGCCTCTATATGGGCTTTTAAATTTAAACTAATATAAAAAACCCTCTATTAGGGTTTGGTCGGCGGCGCGGTGGCCGCTGATACGTCTCCGACGTATCGATAATTTCTTATGTTCCATGCCACATTATTGATGTTATCTACATGTTTTATGCACACTTTATGTCATATTCGTGCATTTTCCGGAACTAACCTATTGACGAGATGCCGAGAGGCCAGTTGCTGTTTTCTGCTGTTTTTGGTTTCAGAAATCCTAGTAACGAAATATTCTCGGAATCGGACGAAATCAACGCCCAAGTTCCTATTTTCATCGGAAGCATCCAGAACACCCGGGAAGGACCAGAGGGGAGCCCTGGGGGCCCCACACCACACCCCGGCGCGGCCAGGGGGGGGGCGCCCCCCTATAGTGTGGGCCCCCCAGAGACCCTCCGACTCCGATTCTTCGCCTATTTAAGCCGTCGTGACCTAAAACTTCGATACCAATTGGCGAAAACCACAGAAACCTTCCAGAGCCGCCGCCATCGCGACGCCAAGATCTGGGGGACAGGAGTCTCTGTTCCGGCACCCTGCCGGAGCGGGGAAGTGCCCCCGGAAGGCGTCTCCATCGACACCGCTGCCATCTCCACCGCCATCTTCATCACCGCTGCTGCTCCCATGAGGAGGGAGTAGTTCTCCATCGAGGCTCGGGGCTGTACCGGTAGCTATGTGGTTAATCTCTCTCCTATGTACCTCAATACAATGATCTCATGAGCTGCTTTACATGATTGAGATTCATATGAGTTTTGTATCACTACTATCTATGTGCTACTCTAGCAAAGTTATTAAAGTAGTTCTATTCCTCCTGCACGTGTGTAAAGACGACAGTGTGTGCACCGTGTTAGTACTTTGTTTATGCTATGATCATGATCTCTTGTAGATTGCGAAGTTAACTATTGCTATGATAATATTGATGTGATCTATTCCTCCTACATATGCATGAAGGTGAAAGTGTGCATGCTATGTTAGTACTTGGTTTAGTCCTTTGATCTATCTTACACTATAAGGTTACTTAAACATGAGCATTATTGTGGAGCTTGTTAACTCCGGCATTGAGGGTTCGTGTAATCCTACGCAATGTGTTCATCATCCAACAAAAGTGTAGAGTATGCATTTATCTATTTTGTTATGTGATCAATGTTGAGAGTGTCCACTAGTGAAAGTGTAATCCCTAGGCCTTGTTCTTAAATACTGCTATCGCTACTTGTTTACTACTGCTGCATTACTACTGCTTGTTTACTGTTTCTTTCACAAGCATTACCGCTGCAATACTACCACCATCGACTACACGCCAAAGCAAGCTATTTTCTCGCACCGTTGCTACTACTCATATATATTCATACCACCGTATTTCACTATCTCTTCGCCGAACTAGTGCACCTATTAGGTGTGTTGGGGACACAAGAGACTTCTTGCTTTGTGGTTGCAGGGTTGCATGAGAGGGATATCTTTGACCTCTTCCTCCCTGAGTTCGATAAACCTTGGGTGATCCACTTAAGGGAAAACTTGCTGCTGTTCTACAAACCTCTGCTCTTGGAGGCCCAACACTGTCTACAGGAAAAGGAGGGGGAAGTAGACATCAAGCACTTTTCTGGCGCCGTTGCCGGGGAGGAAAGGTAAAAGGTACTCACACTCCGGATCTCGGCTACTAAGCTATTTCCCGGTGCTGTAAGTACTCGAAGCTATTTCCTTTAGATCCTGCAATTGCAACTTTTTGTTTCTTGTTTACACTAGTTTGGCATAATGGACAAGAATGAGCTTCTATTTCTGTTTCCTGATTTAAAACATGGATTGTTTGATGCGAAAATTAAAAAACCTATGGAATCTTATTTGCATGCTGGTAGTAATATTAGTATGAACGCTTTGAACACCATTGTTGATAATGATATAGAAAGTTCTAAGCTTGGGGAAGCTGGTTTGCATGATATTTTTAGTCCCCCAAGCATTGAGGAGAAAATTTTCTTTGATGATACTTTGCCTCCTATTTATGATGATTATAATGATATTGGTCTTTTAGTACCACCTACTATGGAGAGTAAATTTTGTTGTGATTATACTATGCCTCCAACACTTGATGAGAATAATAATGATAGCTACTTTGTTGAATTTGCTCCCACTACAACTAATAAAATTGATTATGCCTATGTGGAGAGTAATAATTTTATGCATGAGACTCATGGTAAGAATGCTTTATGTGATAGTTATATTGTTGAGTTTGCTCATGTTGCTACTGAAAGTTATTATGAGAGAGGAAAATATGGTTGTAGAAATTTTCATGTTACTAAAACACCTCTCTATGTGCTGAAATTTTTGAAGCTATACTTGTTTTATCTTTCTATGCTTGTTGCATTATGCTTCTTGAACTTGTTTATTTACAAGATTCCTATGCATAGGAAGCATGTTAGACTTAAATGTGTTTTGAATTTGCCTATTGATGCTCTCTTTTGCTTCAAATACTATTTCTTGCGAGTGCATCATTAAAACTGCTGAGCCCATCTTAATGGCTATAAAGAAAAGAACTTCTTGGGAGATAACCCATGTGTTATTTTGCTACAGTACTTTGATTTTATTTTGTGTCTTGGAAGTTGTTTACTACTGTAGCAACCTCTCCTTATCTTAGTTTTGTGTTTTGTTGTGCCAAGTTAAGCCGTTGATAGAAAAGTAAGTACTAGATTTGGATTACTGCGCAGTTCCAGATTTCTTTGCTGTCACGAATCTGGGTCCACCTCCCTGTAGGTAGCTCAGAAAATTAAGCCAATTTACGTGCATGATCCTCAGATATGTACGCAACTTTCATTCAATTTGAGAATTTTCATTTGAGCAAGTCTGGTGCCATTTTAAAATTCGTCAATACGAACTGTTCTGTTTTGACAGATTCTGCCTTTTATTTCGCATTGCCTCTTTTGCTATGTTGGATGAATTTCTTTGATCCATTAATGTCCAGTAGCATTATGCAATGTCCAGAAGTGTTAAGAATGATTGTGTCACCTCTGAATATGTTAATTTTTATTGTGCACTAACCCTCTAATGAGTTGTTTCGAGTTTGGTGTGGAGGAAGTTTTCAAGGATCAAGAGAGGAGTATGATGCAACATGATCAAGGAGAGTGAAAGCTCTAAGCTTGGGGATGCCCCGGTGGTTCACCCCTGCATATATCAAGAAGACTCAAGCATCTAAGCTTGGGGATGCCCAAGGCATCCCCTTCTTCATCGACAAATTATCAGGTTCCTTCTCTTGAAACTATATTTTTATTCGGTCACATCTTATGTGCTTTTCTTGGAGCGTGAGTATGTTTCTTGTTTTTGTTTTTGTTGAATAAATGCTTGTGTGGGAGAGAGACACGCTCCGCTGGTTCGTATGAACACATGTGTTCTTAGCTTTTAATTTTCATGGCGAAGGTTGAAACTGCTTCGTTAATTGTTATATGGTTGGAAACGAAAAATGATACATGTAGTAATTTGCTATAATGTCTTGGATAATGTGATACTTGGCAATTGTTGTGCTCATGTTTAAGCTCTTGCATCATATGCTTTGCACCCATTAATGAAGAAATACATAGAGCATGCTAAAATCTGGTTTGCATATTTGGTCTCTCTAAGGTCTAGATAATTTCTAGTATTGAGTTTGAACAACAAGGAAGACGATGTATAGTCTTATAATGCTTGTAATATGTCTTTTATGTAAGTTTTGCTGTACTAGTTCATACTTGTGTTTGTTTCAAACAACCTTGCTAGCCTAAACCTTGTATCGAGAGGGAATACTTCTCATGCATCCAAATCCTTGAGCCAAACAACACTATGCCATTTGTGTCCACCATACCTACCTACTACATGGTATTTCCTGCCATTCCAAAGTAAATTGCTTGAGTGCTACCTTTAAACAATTCAAAATTTATCACCTCTGATTTGTGTCAATGTTTTATAGCTCATGAGGAAGTATGTGGTGTTTATCTTTCAATCTTGTTGGGCAACTTTCACCAATGGACTAGTGGCTTCATCCGCTTATCCAATAATTTTGCAAAAAGAGCTGGCAATGGGATTCCCAGTCCCAAATTAATTAACAAAAATAGACACTCCTCCATGGTATGTGATTGTTGGACGGCACCCGAAGGATTCGGTTAGCCATGGCTTGTGTAAGCAAAGGTTGGGAGGAGTGTCATCATAATAAAACTAAAATAAAAAGGCACTCCTTCATGGTATGAGATTGTTGGCAGGCACCCGAGGATTCGGTTAGCCATGGTTTGTGAAAGAAAGGTTGGAAGGAGTGCCATCCAAAAATAAAATAAAATGGGAGCCGCTCTTTGAAGGTTTGTCTGGCAAGGGGGTTAGAGTACCCGCTACCATTCGTTGACAACAACATACACCTCTCAAAACTTTATTTTTATGCTCTCTTTATGTTTTCAAAATCAAAGCTCTAGCACAAATATAGCAATTGATGCTTTCCTCTTTGAAGGACCATTCTTTTACTTTTATTGTTGAGTCAGTTCACCTATCTCTCTCCACCTCAAGAAGCAAACACTTGTGTGAACTGTGCATTGATTCCTACATATTTGCTTATTGCACTTGTTATATTGCTTTGCATTGACAACTATCCATGAGATATACATGTTACAAGTTGAAAGCAACCGCTGAAACTTAATCTTCCATTGTGTTGCTTCAATGCCTTTACTTTGAATTGTTGCTTTATGAGTTAACTCTTATGCAAGACTTATTGATGCTTGTCTTGAAGTGCTATTCATGAAAAGTCTTTGCTATATGATTCACTTGTTTACTCATGTCATATACATTGTTTTGATCGCTGCATTCACTACATATGCTTTACAAATAGTATGATCAAGATTATGATGGCATGTCACTCCAGAAATTATCTGTGTTATCGTTTTACCTGCTCGGGACGAGCAGAACTAAGCTTGGGGATGCTGATACGTCTCCGACGTATCGATAATTTCTTATGTTCCATGCCACATTATTGATGTTATCTACATGTTTTATGCACACTTTATGTCATATTCGTGCATTTTCCGGAACTAACCTATTGACGAGATGCCGAGAGGCCGCTTGTCAAGTCACTGTTTTTGGTTTCAGAAATCCTAGTAACGAAATATTCTCGGAATCGGACGAAATCAACGCCCAAGTTCCTATTTTCATCGGAAGCATCCAGAACACCCGGGAAGGACCAGAGGGGAGCCCTGGGGGCCCCACACCACACCCCGGCGCGGCCAGGGGGGGGCCGCGCCCCCCTATAGTGTGGGCCCCCCAGAGACCCTCCGACTCCGATTCTTCGCCTATTTAAGCCGTCGTGACCTAAAACTTTGATACCAATTGGCGAAAACCACAGAAACCTTCCAGAGCCGCCGCCATCGCGACGCCAAGATCTGGGGGACAGGAGTCTCTGTTCCGGCACCCTGCCGGAGCGGGGAAGTGCCCCCGGAAGGCGTCTCCATCGACACCGCTGCCATCTCCACCGCCATCTTCATCACCGCTGCTGCTCCCATGAGGAGGGAGTAGTTCTCCATCGAGGCTCGGGGCTGTACCGGTAGCTATGTGGTTAATCTCTCTCCTATGTACCTCAATACAATGATCTCATGAGCTGCTTTACATGATTGAGATTCATATGAGTTTTGTATCACTACTATCTATGTGCTACTCTAGCAAAGTTATTAAAGTAGTTCTATTCCTCCTGCACGTGTGTAAAGACGACAGTGTGTGCACCGTGTTAGTACTTTGTTTATGCTATGATCATGATCTCTTGTAGATTGCGAAGTTAACTATTGCTATGATAATATTGATGTGATCTATTCCTCCTACATATGCATGAAGGTGAAAGTGTGCATGCTATGTTAGTACTTGGTTTAGTCCTTTGATCTATCTTACACTATAAGGTTACTTAAACATGAGCATTATTGTGGAGCTTGTTAACTCCGGCATTGAGGGTTCGTGTAATCCTACGCAATGTGTTCATCATCCAACAAAAGTGTAGAGTATGCATTTATCTATTTTGTTATGTGATCAATGTTGAGAGTGTCCACTAGTGAAAGTGTAATCCCTAGGCCTTGTTCTTAAATACTGCTATCGCTACTTGTTTACTACTGCTGCATTACTACTGCTTGTTTACTGTTTTACTGCGTTACTACTGCTGCAATACTACCACCATCGACTACACGCCAGCAAGCTATTTTCTGGCACCGTTGCTACTACTCATATATATTCATACCACCTGTATTTCACTATCTCTTCGCCGAACTAGTGCACCTATTAGGTGTGTTGGGGACACAAGAGACTTCTTGCTTTGTGGTTGCAGGGTTGCATGAGAGGGATATCTTTGACCTCTTCCTCCCTGAGTTCGATAAAACTTGGGTGATCCACTTAAGGGAAAACTTGCTGCTGTTCTACAAACCTCTGCTCTTGGAGGCCCAACACTGTCTACAGGAAAAGGAGGGGGAAGTAGACATCAGCCGCCGGTGCGCCGCCTAGCCCCTGTGGGCGTCGTCGGCGACGTCGTCGTCGTGGACGACGTCCCCGGGCGGCGAGGCGCTGTTGTGCCTCGACCGCGCCGGGGACTCCGGCCACGGAGACCACAGGGCCTCCTCCCACGGCGAGTGGCGGTCCGGAGCCACCCGAGGCTGCGGCGGCGCACGGAGCAGCGCCTCCTCCCCGAGGCGCTGCGCCTCTCCGCCGTGCGCGGCGCCCGGCCACCCGGCGCCGCCGCGCGCCTCCTCGCCGCTGCTCCTCGCGGCGCTCCTAGTCGGGCGGCGCCGGCCTCCTCCCGCCGCGCCGCCTCCTCCTCCTCCCGTCGCTCTCGGCGGGCCTGGGCGTAGAGCTCCCAGCCCTCCGCCTCCTCGACCTCCCCGCCGGGCCGCCTCCTCCATCTCGGAGGTGCGAATGGCCGCATGGAGGTGCGGCCATTTCGCGTCCTCCTCCGCCGCCGAGATGAGGAGCGCGGCGCGAGGTCCGGGTCCTCCTCCGAGGACTCGGGCTTGGGCTCCAGCAGCAGCGGCGGCGGCGGTTGCGGCAATGCCGCGCCGCCGCGGGCGGCCTCTCCGATGTGGAGCCCGCCTCGGTTTCGTCCGGACGGCCGCAGCGCCGGCGGACGACGGCGGCTGCTGCTCGCCTCGTCGTCGTTGGCTCAGGAAGCGATGCGCCGCTTCGGGGCCATGGCGGCGGTTTCGCTGGGGAGTGGAGTGGGGACTAGAGTGGAGGGCCGATCCCCTCCGGTCCCCATTTAATAGTCTCCCGGTCACCGACAGTGGGCCCAAGGGAGACGAGGCGACCAGCGCGCGGACGCGAGCGGACGGCGCGTGCCATCCGCGGCCACGCAAACCTAGCCCAGATTTGGGCCGGGTTTGCGTCGTTCCGGACGCCGCGGCCGTCCGCTTTTGCGGTGCGTCCCCGCGCTGGGCCGCGTTTTTGTCCGGCTCGACCCAAACGGACGCGCGGGCGCGGTTTGGGTCGCGCGGTTGGAGATGCCCTTATGCATGCTGTTTTTCCTGCTCTTCTCTCTCCCGCAGATTCAGTTTTGTTCTGCTTTTTGGGCACAAGAGGCAGCGGTACTACCGGTTTGGATTATTTTTCTACCTCTTTTCTGCACAGTTTTGGCGCAAACAGTAGTACCGTTTTAGCAAGCAGTAGTACCGGTTTTGCGCAATCTGACCATTTTTCAGCCATCAACAGTCATATTTCTGAGCCCGTATTTATACCCTCCTTTCACCTCCGCCACACTAGTTCTTCCCATCCATTCTCTCTCCTCCATTGTTGACTTTGAAGAGCTTGATCCTCCTCTTGATCTCCCCACTATTTCTTGCATCTTTTGAGGGAAAGGAGAGAGAAGATCTAGATCTAGTGCTCCACCAAGTGAATCCTCTCCTAGTGAGGGGAGGGGATCTTACTAGATCTAGATCTTGGAGTAAATTGGTGTTTCTGCTCCTATTTTGTTCTTCCTCCCTTATTCCCCCAATAGTTTTTGTAGCTTTGTTGTAATTTGGGAGAGAAGAACTTGGGCATCTTAGTGGTGTTCTTAGCCATTTGCATTAGGTGCATTGGTTTGGGTTCTCTTCGGGGTTTCGATCTCGTGTGAGTTCGTGTGAGTTCCCTTCTTGGAACCCTAGAGGGCTTGTTGACCTTAGTGGTGTTGTTGCCTTCGTGTCCTTGTCGCCTTTGTGGCGTGGTAGCCTTTGTGGTCTTGTTGCCTTTGTGGCCTTTGTCGCCTTTATGGCGTGGTAGCCTTTGTGACGTTGTTGCCTTTATGGAGTGTGGTAGCCTTTGTGGTTTTAGAGCCGGTTGTGGCGCGTTGGAGTCTTTGTGGTCTTGTTCCCGTGTGTGGAGTGTTCTAGTCTTTTTGGCCTTGAACTTGAGAGCCTCCGGTATTGTGGAGTTTGCCTCAAGCTTGATACTTGTGTGTTTGCCCAAGCTTGTACGGATTCGGTGACCACCCTCAAGGGTCCCTTAGTGGATCGAGGCTTTCCCTTTGGTGGAAAGGCTCGAGGAGAATACGGTGGCCCTAGCGGCTCATTGGAGTGCCTCGTGCCTCCACACCACTCCAACGGAGACGTAGCACCCAAGGGTGTGAACTTCGGGATATATCGTTGTCTCCTCGTGCACCGGTTACTTCTCAACCCGAGCTCATTTACCTATGCGCTTTACATTGTGACAGCCTTCATGCTTGATGTTCCATATCTAGTTTGTTATCACCTTGTTGCTTATCATGCTTAGCATAGGTTGTTGGTGCACATAGGCAAACCCTAGTTGATAGGCTTTGAGCTAAACAAGTAAACCTTAAGTAGTTTTATTTCGCCTTGTTTAACCCTCAAGTAGAAGTTTTACAACCCGCCTATTCACCTCCCCTCTAGGACACGTCCTTGTACATTCATCTTGGAGTCCCATACCTCTTTAGAATGATCAATCATCTTGTTATAAAATTGTTAAAAGAGGGTTTGGATGTTTTAATCCCACTATTGTTGAGCTTGATAAATTATGTGTTTGTAGATCATGAAAATCATGCTTTATGTGATAGTTATATTGTTGAGTTTATTCATGATGCTACTAAAAATTATTATGAGAGAGGAAAATATGGTTATAGAAGTATTCATGGTACTAAAACACCTCTCTATATGCTGAAAGTTTTGAAATTACTCTTGTTTTATCTTCTTATGCTTGTCACTTTGTTCTTTCTGAATTTATTTGTGTGCAAGATTCCAATGCATAGGAAGTAGGTTAGACTTAAATGTGTTTTGAATTTGCTTCTTGATGCTCCTTTTGCCTCATTTTCTATTTTCATGAGAGCATCATTAAAACTATCAGACCTAGCTAAAAGGCATTAAAGAAAAGCACTCTTGGGAGATAACCCATGTTTTATTTCTGTAATTTTTCTTTTATTGAGTAGTAGTACAATTAATATTATCAACCAATATAGGATCATCATCTGGAGCTTTATCATAAACATTTTCTAAGCAAAACTCTTTAGTACCATGCATTTCGAAGTAAGGCACAAATAAAGGATTATCATAAGATCTATCAAAATAGCATGGATTATCATAGATAACATGATCATAATTATTATCACAAGTTTTACTCATAGTAAATATTTCAAGAGAATCCACAGGAACATAACCTTCATCCTCCTTTGGTAATCATGGGGGAAAATCAAATAGTGTAAGAGATAAAGAGTTACTCTCATTAGAAGGTAGGCATGGGTAGCTAATCCATTCTTCCTCCTTTTGTTCATCACTCTCCTCCTCTTTTTCATCTAATGAGCTTTCAGGTTCAGCAATTTCTTCTTCCACAAGTTCCTACAAATTGTGGATACATTCTTGTGCATGACCGAGTCTCTCTTTATAATAAATTATATACCAATCATTGCTGAAATTTTCTATTCAATAATCAAGGATAGAAGAGACCGTATCTTTAAGGTTATTACAAGCAACACAGGTTTCATAATTTTTAGACATGAACGATTCTATTTCAGAAGCTCCCATAAATAAAACAAATTGTTCTACTTCTTCAAATCCAAGATGAATATAGTTATTCCAATGATAGTTCATAATTAAAACTTCTTTACTAAAACCACATTGGAATTTAAGATGTTTAGTATCCTGTTCAGAGAGACAATTTATATCATGGCGTTTAAGCAAAATTTCAGCAATTTGATTCAACTATTTTAACACGCCTATCATGACTTTACCCTTAATTGATTCTCTATACTTTATAAATAATTGTTTAAGTTTCATAAAGGTTCTAGCATGTTCTTCCATAACAACAGTTTTTTAGGTTTTTTGTTTTTCAATTTTTTCATGGATTTTTAAGTATATAAGAAAAATAAAACAAGCCAAAAATAAACTAGAAAAAAGTAAACTAAACAAAAGACAAGTATTGATGACCCACAAGTATAGGGGATCACAATTCGACACAAGGGAAGACAAAGAATACTTATAAGTCTTAACAACGGAGTTGTCAATGCGGCTGCACCTGGAAAAACACTAGTAATAGGGGTGATGTGAAAGCAGCAGTAATATGAGAGCAACATTAATAGTAACACGGTAGTAGTAGCAATAACACAGATGCAATGGCACCAGAAAATATTCTAGTGTGTAGTTGACTGTAGAGCAATGATGATGACATAAAGACCGGGGTTCCCAACTATCTACACTAGTGGTAACTCTCCAAACAAATAACATGTCCTGGGTGAACAAATTACAGTTGGACAATTGATAACTGCGAAGGCATGACAATGCATGCTATGATAAGATAAAGTTTACTGTAGTATTTAATTGAGTATTACAACATGATACACAGACCGCTATCCAGCATGCATCTGTGCCTAAATAATCCACCTTCAAGTTAGCATCCGCAACCTTTCAGTATTAAGTTGCAAGCAACATATTATTGCATTAAGTAAAGTGCATAATGTAAACAACACAATTATCCTTGGACAAAGCACTGTTGTTTTACCCCTAGTGGCAACAACACATCTACAACCTTAGAGGTTGTTGTCACTCCCCCAGATTAAATGGAGACTAAACCCACTATCTAGCAGAAATACTCCCTCTTGGAGATACATGCAACTAATTGATCAGACTAACCGCAAGTACCGAAGAGCATGCAAGATCTTAAATAAACAATAGTATGATAACATGATGAACAATCTGATCACAATTCCACAATTTATCGGATCCCAACAAACACAATACTAATTACATCATATGGATCTCAATTATGTAAGACAGCTCATGAGATTATTGTATTGAAGTACGTGGGAGAGAGTACCAACTAGCTACAGCCAAGAATCCGTAGTCCATGGGAGAACTACTCACAAACCATCATGGAGTCGTAGTGGAGGCGGCGGAGTCGATGGAGATGGCTTCGGGGGTCAATCCCCGTCCCGGTAGGCTGCCGGAATAGGAACTTCTGACCCCCGAAACTTGTCTTCGATAGCGGCAGAGTTACGAAACTTTTCGTGGATGGAGGCTCGGGTGTTTAGGGTTTTCGCGAGGAAGGCAATATATAAGCGGAAGAGCGAGGTCGGTGGGCACCTGAGGGGACCACACCAGCCCTAGGCGCGGCCAGGGGGCTCGCACCTAGGCATGGTGTGGCCGCCTCCTGGTTCTTCTCCGTTTCCCCTTTGGACTCCGTCCTCGTGACAGCAAAATAGAAATTTTGGCTTTTGTTTTGTCCAATTCCGAGAATATTTTTAGAACAACTTCGCTGAAATACAAAAATAGCAGAAAACATGAAGTGACACTCTGGCATCTTGTTAATAGGTTAGTTCCAGAAAATGCATAAAAATGCAACGAAGTGTAAACAAAACATATAGAAATTGGTGTAAAACAAGCATGTAGCATAAAAAATTATAGATACGTTTGTAACGTATCAGCGACGCGCTGTTCCTGCTGGACACCCTAGAGCGCGCCGGGGACTCGCCCTTTCCCAGGCGGAGTGCGGGTCCAGAGGGCTCGCTGGCCTACGCAGGCGTGCCAGCCGTGCTGCCTCCTTCTCCCACTGCTCCGTTGTAGCGGCCTGAAGCTCCGCCTCGTTCTTGAGGCGGAGGAGACGCTCCTCCTCCTCCCGGAGCGCGGCCTCGGATCTCAAAAAATTGTGCGGCCTCTTTCGGCTTCATTCAATGACGCTAGTCAGTTTCCACCACAGTTGGTCAGCCACCGTCTTCCTCCTCCCATAAGATCTCGCTATCGCCACAGTGACATAGATCCTATCCCGCAGCGGCAACAGCAGCGCTATCGCGAATGCCGCCGGCGTGACTTGCCGGCTGCTATCGGCATCGTGGTCGTTCGCGCTCGGCTCGAACTCGCGCTTCGGGCCCATGGTGGCGGAAGCTCGAGCGCGTGGATAGGGACAGTCCGCCTCCCAATCCACATTTATTAAGACTCGCAGGCGGCGACAGGTGGGTCCTGGGAAGTGAGCAAGCGGACACGGGAGGACGCCGCGTGCCATCCACGGTCACACAAACCTGTCTCAGATTTGAGCCAACTTTGCATCGTCCTCAATGCTGCGGTCATCTGTTTTCGAAATGCTTCGCGAAGTTGGGCCGTGTTTTTATCTGCGCGACCCATCCGAAGGCACGGGCATGTGATGAGTCGCTGTGTTGGAGATGGGCTTAGAAAAGGTCGGGCCCGGCGGACTGATGCGCGCGCCACGCAGCACTCTCCGGTTCAGTTGCGTGTTTGCGGGTTTTTTTTTTTTTTTTTTTTTTTTTTTTTGTATATCCTCGCTGTTCCACTCTAGCGTCTACTGACGCGATGCAAGTGGGTTTGAATGGATCCCAAAATTGACAGCAAATCAGTGCCGTTGCGTCGAGACGAAACCCAGTAATGACACGCATGGGCATGGGCATGTGTGCGGTGACTGCTGATGATGAGCGCACCGCGCACAGACAAAATCGAAGAGAAATCTACGCGGTGACTGCGTCAATCATACACTCCTATACTACACACATAAACACATAGCTTAATATATGCATTATTTTTATTTTACAGTACTTCTGCGGGAGAATGGAGCCTGCAGTTGATAGTTAGGCCATCTCCAACGGGTGCGTCCGCAGACAGGCGCATCCTGCTCCAGCGGAGCGACGCATCGTGTCCGGAGCGTCCGCAACAAGTAAGCGCGGCGTAAATATGCGGCACGTTTGCGTTTACGTGGACACTGCACGGTCGCGTCTTCGTTTTCCCCACGGGTCCGCCTGGCAGCGACCCTGGTTCGATCGGCCTCGAATTAAAGCACAACAAGCGCGCCGATGTCAACCACCGGAGTGGCAACCGCGTCGATCAACTCGCCAACCGCCGGAATGGAGCATCGAACCGCCGCCGAAGAGCAACCGCATGCCTCTTCGTTTGCCCCGCAGAATAGAACCCCTGCGCCTGCTGTAATTCACGTCGAACCACCTGCCAATCTTCTTCTTCTTTTCCAACACCGGGTAGCCAGGCGCCATGAGCAACTCGTCCTTGTCGTCGGACTCGGAGAGCGAGGGAAAGCCGCCGGGATAGCAACATTGGTGGAAAACGCCTGCGACGCCCAGCGACCCTAGCTCCACGCCGAGGGAGGTCGAGTAGGACGGAGGCGTCGTTGGCAGCGACGGCGAGGAGGATGAGGAGGAGGACTCTGACACCAATTTCGCACGGCTGGAGGCGGCGGACGAGAAGGCGGTGGCAAGGAAGGAGGCAAGGGCCCGGGCAAGGGCGCATGCGGAGCGTCGTCGTCCGTTCACCGACGACGATGACGAAGACGCCACTTCGTCCAACTGGAACTCCTCCACGGACGCATCGTCCGGCAGTTCCTCTTTCGAGGAGGAGGTGACAAGCAAGAGGCGCGTGCGTGAGGACAACAAGGCATAACCTTCTAACAAGAAGGCCAAGAATTTGCTTATAGTTTCTTTGTTTTTTAATTTGTTGTCTAGTTTGTATGTTAAATATATTTGAACTTGTTCGATTCTAGTAATCAGTACTACTTATTTTCGCGTTTGAACTTGCTCATTCAAAGATTGGGGACAACTTGCAACCAATATACAAATTGAGCAGTTCTTCAACAAAAAAAAAGGAAGCAAGGAAACAACACAGTGGATTGTCCAAAATGCGTCGGACCACTAGGGGGTGACCCTCGATGCAAACGAACAATTCGTGCCTCGCGATTATTTCCGCGTCCGCTAGACGACGCAAACGGACACCCACGAACAGTTTAGGTGTCCAAAATGCGTCGCTTGGAGATGCCGTTAGGCACTTACGATGCGTGTCCACGAATCAAGGCCCCGAGTAGTGGGCTGGAGCGGCATCTGCGTTCAACGCACCAGAGTCGCAACAAGGATTTGACCCTCACGCTGGCGGCTGTCCTCATGTGACCTGAGGTCTGAGGAGATGACAGTATGACACCACCTCGATCAACCGGATTAGGAGTAGACGCGTGCATATGCATGCGCGTGCGGCCGTGCGGGGGAAATGGGCGACACCCAGACGAGATCGGTGTGATGGACATGGAGCGCACAGCGTACGCAAGTGATAACAGCAACTTATCCATGACGCTCACAAGAGATTATCGTCCATGCAAAAATACAGCGGCCAAGGGCAATATTTTCTCCTGACCATCGCTCTCCTGTCGCCCCCTCCAGGCGACAGGGGAGCGAAACCCTAGCCTCCCGCCGCCACCTCCCCACCTCCTCTGCCCGTCCCCTCGTCGCCTCCCGAGGCCGCCGCCAGCTAAGCCGTGCGCCGCCAAGGACGGGGGCGGTGAGGATCTATGCCTCTTGGGCCCCCGCATGGCCGCCCCGGAGGGAAGCCACCATGCCGGTCCCGGAGGTCGCCGTCGTCCGCGCTAGTTCCACGCGTGGCCCGCCGCCGCCCTGCTCGCCGCCGTCCCCTCGTCGCGTCTGCGTCGTCCACGCCGTGCCGTCTCGCGCGCCGGCCCTGGCGGCGGGATCTGGATCTCGGCCGGCTTCGCCTCGCCGCCGGCAGCTCGCCGTCCGGCCACGGCGCGGCCCCTGTAGCTTGGGGTGGCCGCGGTTTCCGCCTGGCACGGCGCTGCCTAGTGCGCCGCCGGCGCTCGCGCGCGCGGCTCTGTTGGGCAGGCTCCTGCGGGCTCAGATGGGCCCCTGCGGGCTCAGATGGGCCCCTGCGGGCCCCGATGGGCGCCTCCCAGCTCCGTTTCCTGTTTGACGGACGGCAACAAGGCACCCTGCTCGGCGGGGCACCTCTTCTGCCAGGGCCTACGGTGGGCCTGATGACAGACGACAACGTTGACACTCCAGACGAAAGCTTCGCACCATTGGTGCCGATGTTGGCGGTGCCCTTGGGTACCGTTTTCCCTGTTGAGGGCTTCATCGGGGAGCTTGGTCTCCTGCTGTCGCTAGTTCTTGCGTTCTCCGGGTGAAAACCTCGGCTCCTTGGAGCGGGCGGTGGCGACACACTGTGCCGTTACCTTCTTGAAGGCGCCGCTTTTGGAGTCCGTAGTCCTCGTGGTGTGGTAGATGGGTGGTAGTTGTGCTTGGTTGCCTTGTCGTCGAGGGTGGTGGATGCCGGGGCGGCATCCCCGGACGGTTGACGTGCGCCGAGGCGGCGGCCTCGGATGGTCTTGCAGCGATGACTCCATGGGGTGTGGTCATGGTCTTGCAAGGCATGGGTGGCGTGTTCGTGCTACGTGGTTAGCGAGCTCGTCGGCCCGGCCTATGCGACGGGGTGGTCGGTGTGGCTGGCAAGTCGGGGCGGCGGCACCGGATCTTTTGGCGCGGCGTCCGTGGTCTGCGGGTGGTCGCCTTGGTAGCTTGGGCTACAGGTCGTCCACGCCGTGCGGCGTTGCGGCTCGCCTCCGAGCAGGGGACGTCGGAGCAGCGGCTCCGGGTTTGGTGGTGTGTGTTTGGTCGTCGGTGGTCTCGTTTCGTGTGGGCGATGAGGCTCCGACTATTGTGCGGTTTTTTCGGCCGGTTTCCCTCATAAACTCGGCCACTCTGTATGGTTTTTGGGTCTGGTTTCCCTGATTAACTGAGCCAAATCTTCTTCTATTAATATATCGAGCAGCTCACCTGCCGAATTCTCAAAAAGATTATCGTCCATGCTAAGTCGAATCTGGGAGCTAGGAGTGTGCAGCAAACTGAATTAATTTGGCTAGTTTCAACCTTGATGAAATTGACCGCCATCATCGAGTACCGCTCTGCAGTATACTGCTGATGATACAATAGTTATTGTTTTTAGAAAAAAAATACTACAGTAGTATCTCTAGAAAATTGAAATAGATTTTTACTTGTTTTAATTTGAATAATATTCAACTATGGTGGGAATCACAAAATTCAATTGGCTAAAAGCATCTCCAACGGAAGCACTAAAACGTACCAGAGTTGTAAAAACTGCTAATTTAGCGCGTGGGAGGCATTTTTGCGCGCTCAGCGTGCGGCATATTGCGCTATCACGAGCGACAAATTTGCTGCTCGGGCTTCAGCCCGCTAGAAAACCCGAGGCGGCGCGCAAACTCGCAACCGTCGATCTGAGAGCTCCGTGTGCGCCCTCCCGCCTCCATTCTCGCGCTGCCGCTGGCGATTTTCTGGTGATGCACGCCTCCACGGCCACTCCCTCACCCCTTAGTACTCCATACACCTCGCCCCCGCAAACCCTAGCGCTAGCTCCACCGCCAACCCTACAATCGGCGTCGACCGCGGTCTCTTCGCGGCCCCACGGTTGTCGGGCGTCTAGAGTGCCGCCACCATGCCCCCGCTGACAAGGAGTACGCATCTCAAATGGCCTCCGACCAAATGAAGGGGAAGACAAGCCCAACAAGTTGGTCATCTCGCGTCGAGTCCATCCACCGTCGGCCGAATTCTACCCAACGCTGCCTCCACTAGTTTCCAGCACGCTGCATTTCAGCGTATCCGCTGAAGCTACCGCCAGCGCCACGCGCGAAAAAGGCAAAACCCGCGCTGTAAGTTGATTATAACGCGCGCGTCTTTGCGGCGCCTGTTGGAGTTGCTCTAATTTCCCTTTTGTATGTATGATGAAGGAGTTCGGTGGTATGGGTATTCTAAGCCTCTAGGATATGAATCTTTGGCTAATTGGATCCAGGATTAAAAGATACATAAAGGGAGAATGCACCATGTGGAAGAAAATTATTAACAATATTTTTCATACTATAGATCTAAATATTTTCTTTTCTGCCATTACACACAACCTTCTACTCTTTGGAAGGATGTGATGTGTGCTGCTCAGGCAGTCAAATTTGGGTATAAGTGGAAAGTGGGGGATGGCAAGATAATTAGATTTTGGGAGGATATTTCGTATGGCAATACTAATTTAGCTACTCAATTTTGGGATATTTATTTTGTCTCAAATCAACAAATAAGGATATAGTTGAGCCGTGGGATGGAACAAACTTAAAAATACGATTTTAGAAGGACCTTTTCCGAGGAGATGATGGTGCAATGGCATGAGATAGTAGAGATAAATGGATTATATTTATCTAAATCCATGTATGTCTTAGTTAATTTTAGAGGCGTGACTCCTCTTTTTATTCATGCCGTGTGGGATTTGAAGGTTCCACCTAAATTCAGGTGTTTTTGTGGCTGTTTTCACAAAACAAAATTACGAGTAGAGATAATCTTAGAAAAAGAGGAATTCCAAAACCCTTGGAATGTAATTTTTTGAAAAGAATTTGATTCATTTGATCATTTGTTCTTTGAATGCATTATAGCTAGGAATCCGTGGGGTATTGTTATTTTTAATAGAAGTTGAATGTTTTGAAGATTTTGCATCTAGATGGTGGTGTAATAAACGCTTCCTTCAATATAATTTCATTTCCTCTGTTGTTCTGTGGAGGATTTGGAATTTTAGAAATAACTTTGTGTTTAATAGAACTAATTGGCTCGGTTTAAAGCAGGTGTGGAGACTGGTGGTAACCTATCTAAGAAATTGGAAGATGTCTTCCAAAGATCTGTGCTGTAAAGAATTGATAATGATGTTGCAACGGCTGGAAAAACTTCTGGCGACACCTATGCAGCTGAAGTAAAGCTGAAATGCACTGATTTTAGTTGGATCTCTTGCTGGGAACATGCTAAGAAGATGCATCATGGAGGAAGAGCAACTCAAGAGTATCTCCAAGAACATCCAGATGATGACTCTGTCCATTTTGTGATGTGATCTGTGATCTTCTAGAGGTGCTAAGAGCATCTCCACTCGTCTCCCCGACGAGGCCCCCGGCGAGCGTTTTTTCCATCCGAACGGCGTAATTCGGCCCAGTCGCGCCCCCGGTTCCTCGTTTTCGTCCGGATTTGGGCCTAAATTCATCCGGCGATCCCACGCCATCCCCGGCCCCCCGGGGAGCGCTCGGGGAGTCCGGACGAAAGGAAAGCGTGGGAAACACCGAGGAAACTTCCCGCGCGTCTGGTGGCCCCAACTTGTCGGCGAGAGAAACCGATCGTCGTCCTCATCGCATCGTCTTCCGCGCGCTGTAAAAGCCTGCCGCCGGTCTGCATTCGCCGGCCACGCGGCGAGTTAATGTCGTCGTCTTCCGCGCACGCATCGTCTTCCGCGCGCACTAAAGGCTGCCGCCGGTCAGCTCGCCGCGGACGCGTCGCATTCCACGCGTCATTAATCACCCGCGCCAGCCGCGCCTATATACGCCGGTCCGCTCGCCGCGAGGCGTACCCCGTGCTCCACTCTCCCTCCACTCTTCCTCTACTCTCCCAATGGCGTTCTACGACGACGACGGCGTAGCCAACAACGGCTTCCCCCGCCGGTCGCTCTACGCGTGGGAGGGGCACCTCCTCCACCAGGCGGGGTACCCCTGCCCGCCGGACACGAGGCCTCCCGGCGGCGGGTGGCGGCTTAGTGCTGGCGGCGTACCAATCTGTTGCGGTCAAAACCCACCGGCGGGCAGCGACGGGCAACACAGTAGAGCCGGAAACAACTTAGGGCTGCGGCTGGCCCTGGTCCCTCCGAGCGACGGCCCGCAAAGCCTCTGGTACACACGTCCGATGCTGATGCAAGGGCGTGCCACCTGACCTATACCTGGTCAGGAAGGTGATGGAGATGCCTCGCTTAGTTTCCTGCATGGCATACACGTAAACATTAAATACGAGCCTCGATCGGCTCTCAGGTTATCCTGTGAATCGGCTCAAGGAGCCGATCCACCCATGATTCGTACGAGGTGCACGAATATATGGTGGTCCTGCTTGATCAAGATAAAGCTAACTCGATCTACGACGATTTAGGGTTTTCACCGCATAATCGGATCATCCTACTCACGATTGGGCCTCGCGGCCACGCACGGTGATCGTAAGCCGATCCTAGACAAGGCCTAAAAACCAACACGAGGTTGATCCCCGGAACATCCTGTCTAGGACTAGCAAACGACACCCTACGTGCCGCTGGATCCTCCAACCCTTTGTAAGGCCTAACTATTGCAGATATTAAACTAATCCTTGAAGAACAAGGAGCAACCGTAACGGATCGGATCTACTAAATAATGATCAAGCGGGGTGCCGCCCCTACACCTAAGATAGGTGTAAGGGCGGCTAGATATGCAAGGGTTGCACTACGATAGCATATGATACGAAGAACAATGCTAACCCTAACATATCTGAGATAACTACGTTGCTCGCCATCAACAAGGCTTCAGTACGAGCAACGCATGAACAACGAGACAAGCTTGTGCTGCCTAGATCGCAAGATGCGATCTAGGCAGCATGATGCTTACCGGTAGAAACCCTCGAGACGAAGGAGTTGGCGATGCGCCGAGATTGATTTGTGGTTGAACGTTGGTTGTTGTTTATTTCATAAACCCTAGATACATATTTATAGTCCAGGGGACTTTCTAATTTAGGCGTGCACCTAACCGTGCACGAGTACAACTCTATCTTTTAATCTAAGATGCGATCTACTATAATTAAAGATACACGGGCAATCTAGCCCAAATTCTTCGTGCAAGGCCGCTTCAGAGATCTTCCACATGTAATCTTCCAAGCCCATCTCCCTTACGGCCCACCTCCTGATTTGGCCAAAATCTGGTGATAACACATGCCCCCCTGGTTTTGGTAATGATAATTTCAAAACCACTCTGTTTTTCCTTCGAAGGGTCATGTCGTGGCAGAGCAGAACTGTTGCAGTATCCTTCATCATGATGCCCTGTCTTCTCAACTTCTCTGTAAAATTTGACAACTTTAGCATCACCCCCTCGGAAACTGCAATGGCATTAAATCTCCACTAGGCTCCTTATTATTTAACCGTGCCGATTGGTTAACCCACTTCATCCCCTTCCTCTGTTCTAGCCATCGGCACCAAAAAACCCTCTTCTCCTGTAGCAATGCCTTCCTCTTCCTCCGTCTCCTCCGGCCTCTCCCTCCAATCCTTCTCCTCGAGCGAGCCGGAGTGGAACTCCGATCACGTGCCAGAGGGCGACCTGCCTCTGACCGATGGGGAAGACGACCTCAAGTTCCTCATCGAAGGGGAGCTGATAAGCGAAAGCGAAGACGACCTCCATCCCTGGGTGAAACCCACCTCCTCCGACGGGAAGGGGGAAGAAGTAGAGGAAGAAGAAGAAAAAGAGGGGGGCAGCCCCTCCTCCCCCGCCAAGCTTCTGCCGGTAAAGCGATTCCGCGCTTGGGCGGACAGTGAAGACGATGATGATGACGAGGAGGAGGAGGAGGAGGATGAATCCTCCTCCTCCATCGGGTACCCGCCGACAAAGCGCTTCCGCTCTTGGACGGACAGCGAGGATGATGATGATGACGAGGAAGACGAAGCTCCGGCCAAGGGCTGGGGCAGCAGCGACGAGGACCTTCCTGGGAGCAGCGCCGACGACTTCGACGACGGCGACGATGAGGACAACGACGACTAGTAGAGTAGGACTAGTAGTAGCAGTGCACTAGGCACCAGATCCCTCTTTTGAGAGGTATCGGCTCTTTCTTGTAAAGCCGCTCCTTTGAATTAATGAAAATTGTTCTTCCAATTCATCTTTCAATTAATCCAATT
Source organism: Lolium perenne (assembly GCF_019359855.2). Taxonomy (NCBI): domain Eukaryota; kingdom Viridiplantae; phylum Streptophyta; class Magnoliopsida; order Poales; family Poaceae; genus Lolium; species Lolium perenne. Next base: position 173,052,953 of record NC_067247.2, on the reverse strand, counting down.
TCAATCCTTCCGCTTGCCACACCAGGACCGATAGCAACGTATCGGACTTTTCTTCCTTGGACGCCCATGAAGCCGGACTCAAATATCGATCAGACCGTCAGTCAAGCACTTCTCAAATTCAGACTGTGATTTGATACCTGATCGTGATATTTCGTAATCCTATAGCCGATGACTATCCATCGGCTATTTTAAGAATCCAGTCTCTTCCCTTTTCTTGCAGCAACAGGACGGTCCAAGCCCCGCAAAAGCCGATGGCTCCCTTTCCCGGCTCCTCTCCGTAGCTTTAGCAGTCTTCTTCTGCAACACCTCACCGCTTTCGGAGAAGATTACGATGCAGGGTCGGCCGATGCAACTCCAATCGGCTCCAAAAACAGAGCATCTACCAATTTAGTTGCCCCCCGAGCCTTAATCAAGGCGAGAATACCGGCGAGGATGCACAGATCAAACAAAAACGGCTCTGACCTCAGGTAATCTGGTAATCCGAGATAGCCGCCATGAAGAGTCAGCCAAACTTCCCCCTACTGACCAGCTTTCTTCTACTGAACGCCGATGTTGTAGATGAAACACCACCAGCGCAAAGGGTTGTCAGCTCATTGCAGCCGAGGCTGCTCTCATTGTATATTCCCTTCAAGGAAACAGAAGCTCCTGAAGCCGCACTGAGAACCATCTTGGCGAAAATCTGGGCCTTGAGCACATATCCGGTAGGCGTTGTGTAATTGTACTAGAGTCGATGGCTGCGCATCGGCTTCGTTTCTTAGTTATAAAGTCGATGCCCTTGCATCGGCTGTATGTCATGAAATTTTTTTTTTACTGGCCGATTTTTTCTATCGGCCCCAATATTTCACTGCACACATGCCACATGTTCACATGTTCATCTGGTTTAGGTGCCCCCCGAGCCGAATCTGTCAGGTAACTGCAGATATCGGCTCTGTAATTTGTACGTCGGCTCCGGTAGGATCAATGTCGAACACAAACAGAACATGTGGTGAGGATAATTTTGGCCGATTGCTGGAATCGGCCTCCATATTGATTGAAGCGCTCAATGAAGGCTCTGTAATGTTCCTTCATAGATCCTTGGGGCCGATCCAAAGGGTCGGCCTCGCCACGTGTCTCATCGGTTTGTTCTTGCTACTCGGTCAGGCCAGTGGATAAGACCAGCCTAACCCTGCCCTTCGTCACGTCGATGCGCTCGCAGTCGTCCAAATTGATACCTGAGAGGGGCTCTTGGCCTGCTGCTTCCCATGCGTTCATGCCAGCCGTTGAAATTTCGGCTGAGTCATCGGCCTGGACGACCTCTACCTCATCTCCATCCCACTGTATTATGCATTGGTGCATCGTGGAGGGAATGCAACAGTTGGCGTGGATCCAATCTCTTCCTAGCAGAACAGCATAGGTGCTCTTGCTATCGACGACGAAGAACGTCGTAGGGATAGTTTTCCTTCCTACGGTCAGATCCACGTTCAGAACACCTTGTGCGTCAGACGCTTGGCCGTTGAAATCGCTCAATGTCATGTTGGTCTTGATTAGATCCGAGCTAGAGCGTCCCAACCGACGTAGCATAGAGTATGGCATAATGTTGACTGCCGCTCCGGTGTCCACCAGCATCTTATTGACAGGCCTCCCATCGATATAACCTCGCAAGTACAGGGCCTTCAGATGTCTGTAGCTTCTTTCTCGTGGCTTCTCAAAGATAACCGGCCGTGGGTCGCAGTCAAGTTGTGCCACAGGTGCCTCATCTAATCCTGGAGCATTGAACTCTGAAGGAAGGATGAACACCATGTTTGTGCCAGCCGATGTCTCGTCATCGGCTTTCCTTTGCTTGGGGCGCCACACCATTTTTTGTGGTCGACCCTCTTCATCCAGGGTCCGCTGAATTTTCGCGGCCAGATCCGGCCGCGCCTTCCTTAGCGTATGCAGGTATAACCTTTCGGCTTCCTCCAAGCCGCGCAATCGCTGAACCCTGCGCTTTTGGGAACGGCTGAGTCCATCAGGGCACCACCTTGGCCAGTGGTACCTGTCTTCTTCTTCTTCTCCCTCGTCTTCCGAATCCTCGAGATCCTCCATCCGAGGGGACTCCGCACGTTTGCTTTGTGGTGGGAGAGGCCCTAAACGTTTGAACACGGACACGTTGGCTGCCTCCTTCTTCTTTTGGTTGCATTCTGGGCAATTGCCGATTGTAGGCAATCGGCTCATTCCTGAATCCCAGCAGTGTCTGAAGAAGGGGCAGTCCCAGTGCCTATCCTCGTCGTCTCGCTCCCTCGACTTCTCCTTGGCACGGCGCTCGCACTCCTCCTCATCGCGATCATGCCGTCGATGTCTTCTGGCTTCTCTAGCCAGACGATCTCTTTCATCATCATCGCTGGATCGTCGGCGTTGGTCATACTGACTCACATACTTGTTGAGGAGGTGATCAGAGAGGGGTCGCTGATATCTTATGTTCTTCACTTCTCCCTCCGTGACGTAGCGCTTGCCATCATGACGGAGCCGATCGCGTGGAGCGGCCTCCTCTGTGTCCTTGCTACGAGAGCAGCTGCCCTCGTCTCCATCCTTGGCAGAGTGGTGCCCAGGTCCTACCATGTTGATACTGAACGAGGATCCTGGCTGGCAACCTTCAGGGTAAGTGCACTCCACCATGTTAACGGCGGGGAAAGGGTGGGTGTCGACCTTCATGGCGTACTGGTTGAAAATCAGACGTCCTTGTTCTATCGCCATTTGGATCTGCTGACGCCACACCCTGCAGTCGTTGGTGGCATGGGAGAGCGAGTTATGCCATTTGCAGTATGGCTTTCCGTTCAGCTCTTGTACCGTGGGGAATTTGAGACCTTCAGGTATCTTCAACTGCTTCTCCTTGAGCAGGAGGTCGAAGATTTGCTCAGTTTTGGTCACGTCAAAATCAAACCCCCTGGGCGGGCCTGGTGGCTTTACCCATTTGCAGGACACGGGGGTTGCCCCCCGAGTCCATTCAGCCATCGCTACCTCTTGATCTCCCGCAGAAACTTCGTCTTCCTCTCGCTTCGACCAGACTACTGCACGCTTGAATTTGTCCTGGTACAAGTCCGGGTGGCGCTGTTCATATGCTGACAGTTTCTGAACCATGTGCGCCAGCGAAGGATAGTCTGCTTGGGAGGCCATGTCTTTGATTTGTGAGGCAAGGCCCACTACTGCCAACTCGACTGCTTCTTTTTCAGTCGCACGAGCCGAATAGCATCGGTTTCTTAGATTTCTGAAGCGCTGGATGTATTCTGCCACAGTTTCCCCACGCTTCTGACGTATCTGTGCTAGATCGGCAAGGCCAGACTCGGAAGCTTCTGAGTGAAACTGCATGTGGAACTGTTCTTCCAACTGCTTCCAAGTCCGGATCGAGTCTGGTGGCAACAAAGTGTACCACCCGAAAGCCGATCCCGTGAGGGACTGTACGAAGAACCTCACGCGTAGTGGATCCGACGCTGAGGCCGTTCCTAGTTGTGCCAAATATCGGCTCACATGCTCGATCGAGCTGGAGCCATCTGATCCACTGAACTTGGAGAAGTCAGGGAGCCGATACTTGGGTGGTAGCGGGACCAACTCGTATTCATCGGGGTACGGCTTGGAATAGCCGATTGTCCTTCTTTTCGGCACCATGCCGAACTGGTCCCTCAGGATCGTGCTGATCTGATCCGCGGTGCTGGCTGCAGGAGTCGAACTCTGAAGATTCGCCGGGGTGGCGTACTTAGCCAGCCATGCTTGCTTTTCCAGCCCTGAGCCAACTGCAGGAGCTGTGCTCTGGAGGTTCGTCGGGGTGGCATATTTAGTTAGCCACGTCTGCTTCTCAAGATCTGTCGCTGACGTTCCTCCTGCTTTCCCAGAAGTCCCTGATGTTGCGGCCTGGTTTGTGAGTGCCCAGTTACCGCAGTCTGGCACGTATGTGCACATGTAGCCGTGGGGGATCTCCTTAGGCGCCTCATGCAAGAACTGGCAGTCACTAGGGTCACCACCGATCTTGTAGACGACGAATGCCGGTGAATTCGGCACTTCTGGTGCTGCCAACGCAAATGGCAGCGGTGGACGGGACTGGAGTGGCATCTCTCCTTGGTGTGTCCCGAGAGCTGGTCCTGACGGAGAGTACTGGTGCCTCATGATCTCCTGGATCACCCGGAGAGCGACACGCTCCAAAGTGTTCACCAGGTTCTCAGAGTGGCGGTGCAGCGAGTGAGCCACCAAGTAGTTGATCTCCTGACGTAGGGACCTGGTGCGTTCTTCCGACGGGGCAGAGGTCTATCCCATCGAGTGCACCATCAGCGAGAACCCCTTCCACCGATGCCATGTGAACGGGTTCGTGAAAAGAGCCGATGAGGTCGGCTTCGAGGATTGCTTTGACCTCGTCATACTTCTTCTTGAGCTCGTCGGTCAGATCCTCGTACGTGATCGAGGTGCCGTCCGCCATCTCAGATGTAGATGGCGATGTGGTTGATGACGGCTTGTCCCACCGGCGTGCGTAATGTGTTGCGGTCAAAACCCACCGGCGGGCAGCGACGGGCAACACAAGAGAGCCGGAACAACTTAGGGCTGCGGCTGGCCCTGGTCCCTCCGAGCGACGGCCCGCAAAGCCTCGGTACACACGTCCGATGCCGATGCAGGGCGTGCCACCTGACCTATACCCGGTCGTGAAGGTGATGGAGATGCCTCGCTTAGTTTCTGCATGGTATACACGTAAACATTAAATACGAGCCTCGATCGGCTCTCAGGTTATCCTGTGAATCGGCTCAAGGAGCCGATCCACCCATGATTCGTACGAGGTGCACGAATATATGGTGGTCCTGCTTGATCAAGATAAAGCTAACTCGATCTACGACGATTTAGGGTTTTCACCGCATAATCGGATCATCCTACTCACGATTGGGCCTCGCGGCCACGCACGGTGATCGTAAGCCGATCCTAGACAAGGCCTAAAAACCAACACGAGGTTGATCCCCGGAACATCCTGTCTAGGACTAGCAAATGACACCCTACGTGCCGCTGGATCCTCCAACCCTTTGTAAGGCCTAACTATTGCAGATATTAAACTAATCCTTGAAGAACAAGGAGCAACCGTAACGGATCGGATCTACTAAATAATGATCAAGCAGTGTCGCCCCTACACCTAAGATAGGTGTAAGGGCGGCTAGATATGCAAGGGTTGCACTACGATAGCATATGATACGAAGAACAATGCTAACCCTAACATATCTGAGATAACTACGTTGCTCGCCATCAACAAGGCTTCAGTACGAGCAACGCATGAACAACGAGACAAGCTTGTGCTGCCTAGATCGCAAGATGCGATCTAGGCAGCATGATGCTTACCGGTAGAAACCCTCGAGACGAAGGAGTTGGCGATGCGCCGAGATTGATTTGTGGTTGAACGTTGGTTGTTGTTTATTTCATAAACCCTAGATACATATTTATAGTCCAGGGGACTTTCTAATTTAGGCGTGCACCTAACCGTGCACGAGTACAACTCTATCTTTTAATCTAAGATGCGATCTACTATAATTAAAGATACACGGGCAATCTAGCCCAAATTCTTCGTGCAAGGCCGCTTCAGAGATCTTCCACATGTAATCTTCCAAGCCCATCTCCCTTACGGCCCACCTCCTGATTTGGCCAAAATCTGGTGATAACACAATCCCGCCGCCGCATCGGGGCCACGCCCTCGACGTTGCCATCGAGGAGGCGCGGATGACCTTGACGGACGAGGAACGCGCCGAGCCACGCCACCACCCCGACAACTACACGGCGTGGAACTCGTACTTCCTGCGGCAGTGGGAGCGGGAGCTCGCCTCCTACGACGGTCCGCCGCCTCCGCCTCCGCGCAACAACGCCGCGGGCCGCCGACGTTGGTGGAGCGCGCCGGAAAGGATGCTGGCGAACGTCCTCGCGCACATTGAGGGCGGAAACTACCCGGTGCTCACGATGCCCCCTCCATCGAGGGCATCGGCGAGCCGCCGCCGGGGAAACGTCTGGCAGCCACGGCGAATGGCTGTCAGTTCGTCGTCTTCCGGATCGGCGCCGAGGTCATCCTTCGCGCCGGTGAAGAGGGAGGAGGCGACGTCGCCTTCGACGCCGGTGCGCGTCAAGAAGGAGCCAGCGTCTCCGCCGCCGACCAGAGGGCGCAGCAGCGGCGCCCTCGTCATCCGCGACCAACCCTCCCAGCCAGGGCGGAAGAGGAAGGCGCCGAAAAAGGAGGACGCCGCGGCCGCCGCCGCAAACAAAGCTCGCCGAGGAGGAGGCGAAGCGCGCGGAGGACGCCGCCGTGGCGGAGGCGATCGCCGTGTCGCTCAACGACCGGGTGCCCGCCGACAACGCTCCCCGAGGACGCCGCCTGCGTGGTCTGCAAGACCGGGAGCGCGAGGAGGAGGAGCAGCAACGGCGGCCGCCGGACTCGGCCGCCGCACGCCGACTCGCCGTCCGCGCCTCCCGCGCCGCTTCCGGCCGCCGCCGACGACGCCGCGCGCTACCGCCGTCCTGCGACGCCTCCATCCGGCGTCGTTGTCCCCGTCGTCGACCTCGAGTCCTCGGACGACGAATGGTACAAGCCATCCCCGGGGTGGGGAGACGCCGGCCAGGGCAGCAGCCGCCAGGCCGCGCCGCCGAGGGCGCCGAAGGTCGAGGACGACGGCTCCGACGACGGCGGCGACGACTACACGGTGTTCTACCGCCGTTTGGGCATGTAGAGCGCCGTGTTTTAGAATTAGCATTTGAATTCCCCTAGCCGAATTCGAAATATAGTCGAATTCGGCCTCTATGTATGAACTCCGCCCGTTTTAGTCTAAATATCATTAAATTTAGTCTATATTCGCCCGAATTTAGCCGAAGTTTATCAAGTTTCCGTTTTTCAAACTCGCACCGTCGTCTTCGCCTGGGCACGCGGCTGGGAAACTAGTCCTCCCCACGCAAAATCTTCCTCCAATCCGGACGAAAATTTCGCCGGATTTGGGCGTGGGGAGCGCCAACGAGTGGGGATGCTCTAATGTTTGGGTGGCCGTTGAAGATGCTTTTAGTTTTGTTATTAGTTTATGTGTTTTATTTTAGCTGTGGCTCAGTTTGTACGAGTGGTGATTGTAAAAGTGGTGATCATCGCTTTTGTTTTGGTGCTGTGCCCGAGGGGCATCTCTAAACCTTGGTCTGTTAGTTTAGATTTGGTTAAAACTTGTTGGTTTTCTTTTGTAGGTTCGGTTTCCTGTACTTGAAAACTTGGTTTTATTTTAAATGGATATGGAACCTGGTTCTCCGTGTGAATCTATGTAAATATAAAAAAAGACTTTCCTCTTTTTCAGGATTTTTTTTCTGTGGCAAATTTATTTATTGCCCAATAACAATACTCCCGCTAAAAAACAGCTTGCTAGTACGGCGCTCCCATCAATCCGCCCGGCTTAGTTGCGCAGCGCCGTCCCGGCCTCATTCCGTGTGGACTCCGTCTGACGACTCTTTCTTCCTTCCATTACTGGCTCATCCATTCCGGCCTCCAACCCAACTACCAAGAACAAAACCTAGGGCGATTCTGCCTCCGATCGAATCGATCCACCACTCTACCAGCCTTCTCCGATCCAACAAACGAAGCATTCGCACCCAAGTGTTGAGGTTGGAGCTGACACCCCCGCCGGCGGCCGGTCCAAGATATATAGTGGGCGATCAAGGAAATTCCATGGCGCCCGTGATCCCGGGCGAGGAGCAGGATCAGATCGCCATCCCCGTCGACGAAGAGACCGCCCACGAGATTAGCGTCGGTACGTGCCTCCAAATCTACCTCTCTCGCCCCCGTCGATCTATGTCACTCTCTATCTTCTGTATCTTACGTTTCATCATGCATTTCGTACGTGCTTCTTTCGTGATTAGCCATGCCGATCGATCTGGATTTTCTACTATTCAGTTCTCCATTCTACATGATATTTTCTCAATGCGGATTTTTCTCTCTTTCTATGCAAGGACGTCCATATGCATTGCATCATCAAATTTCAGCCTGGTTACCGGAGAGATCGATCGAACCATGCTTGCTAATCTGGTCTATAACTGGATTCGTCTTCTTTATCGATACATGAATGACAACCTCTATTCCAAATTAGCTGTCGCTGGTTCAGTGAAGATTTACGCACCTAAATCTGTGACAATTAATTCAGATTTGGAGGCATTAATTAATTACTATAGATTACGGGATGACGTGTGTCATGGATGGAGCACGAGATTTCAAAAGTTCATAACATTAATTACACGAAGAAAATGGACCGTGCCATGTAGCTGCTGGGCTGGAGTATTCGGCCCGTGTCATGCAAGTCCTGTGCTCTGTCACTGTCTTCCCCTATTTCTTCCCTCCCTTTTGAATTCTTGGAAAGCTTTGGATCAGATTCCCACTCAAAACATAATTGGATGGACTGGCGTGTACACAAGTCCACAGGCACGAGACCTTAGAAAGGTTCTTTTGAAATGTTCTACGAGTTCCCTTTTTCTTGCACGACTTTTTGAAAAAAGAAATGGAACATTCTCGCTCGTACTGTATGTATGTACAGGTGCATGAATGGCACCGAGTTTTTTTCTTCTTCTGCGGAACCTTATCAAGAAGGGAGGGAGCTCCTGCACAATCATATATAACAAGACTGACCAAATTTTGGAGGGAAAGGTAGATGAAATGCCCAGCAAAATTATGACAACGGAACAAACTATATAGCCCAGAAACAAAACGTAGAGGACCCCACGCCGCTGCCATCTAGTTGGAAGCCTCGGTCGGTGATAGCAACGTCCTCATGATTTTTGCAAACATTTTTGGCACCTTGAGTGAGGCTAGTTTTCCGATAATGCTTGCAAGGAGGGAAACGATTCCTGTGGGCACCACCGAACCTCGTAGTGGACTTAAAGTTTCACCCAAAACATTACGTGACTACTCCACCCAACCTCCAAGAAGGGGTTGATCACACAAACAACTTCTAAGATTGCTCTAGATTCGACCGTCAACTTTGATGATGTCTCTAAGGAGTGGAAGGACCCCCTCAAGCACCTGCTTCACCGCCATCATCAACAGTCGCCGTACATTTACATTGCGTCCAAATCCTTGTTGACCGTAAATTTTCCGATTGGAAACTAAGCGAGGGGGTGGGGAGCCTCCAAAACCCGTGAGACAGAGCGAGGAATCTGATAGCATGCACCTACACGGCCACCGTGCGCTAGCCTCCACCGTGCTGCCACGTCTCATGCAACGATCCGTCGAGTGAACGGTTGTAGTGGTACCACCCTATCTATCAAACACGACATCACACAATGACATAACGTAAGCCTCGGCATCTGTTGCCGCCAGATCATGCGCTGTAGTGTGGAAGTAAAGCGCGCCATCGTTGCCGTAGGGGGATGGGAGGGTTGAGGGGGGCTAGTGTTCTTGTTGGACAATCTCACAGGATGACAAAGTTTCTCAAATGTAACTGCTGTGGACTCAACAATCATTTAGATCATGCGCCATCTGATTTTCCGGGACCAAGCCAAGGGAATAATAGAAGAGAAGGAAAGCCGGTCCCGGCCGGTACTACTATGTCAACAAATGACAGTGCTAGTACCGATCCTGGCTCCTCGCCCCTCGATCGCAATTCGCAAGTGGCTTACTTGCATTAGGGAAGCATCGCCGAGAGCTAAGAAGCCGATAAGGAAGACGGTGCCAAAGTGGCAGGACCTTACTGTATCTAGATGTTTATGCAAATTCCTGTCACACCTAATTGTATGTATCTGCAGTGCCGGTCGACGGTGCCAAAGCTGCAATCAGCATGACGTGATTGGGCCGATATAGACGTCCAATTATAAGCAGAAGACACACAGGGAAATTTGTGCTGGCCGAGCTATCTTAGCCTGCATAGGTGTAACCGTGTGACACACAATACGCATATGCAGGAATATATATAGCATAGGACCAGTGATGTGACGAGCGGCTGAAGCATGTACACACGAAGGCAGGCCAGCTCTTCCTTTCCGTTTTCTCCTACTGCTAGCTTGGAGATAAGAAGATCAGAGACCCTCATTTTCCATCTTTCCCCAAAGGAAAAAGAAACTGGTCATAGCTGTATAGTTGGTGATGGAGTTTGTTTTGGCTTGCAGTTGGTTGGCCGTATACATGTCCACGAATGGGATCAAGGTGTCGCCATTGGAGGCTAATCCGGTGGAGATCCTCTGCACAATAGCAAATCTGTTGTTGTAGTGAGTACATCCGAGTGCGCATCTCTCTCGTTTCTCTCCTTTGTTTCGTCCGACTGTGACTAATTATGGGACAGAAAGAGGAGCCGTAATCTCACTAGATTAACACACCACTAACTGACATACGTGTGCGCGTGGAAAACGGGAACGTGATGGAAAACAATTGAAGGTACACATACGGTGCACCAGGATTTGGAGTTGTTAACTAGTAGATGACGACGCATAAATGGAATATAAAAATATGTACAGAGTAGTATTGTGGACGACTGGACGTTACGACCAAATTGACCTGTCCTTTTCGACGACTGCAGTCCTCTATAAGACTCGGCCTCCCCTCTCTCATTCCTTGTAGCTCTGATTCATCCCAGTTCGTTCGTCCTCGCTCTTCCCTTCCATTTCGCCGGACCCTCCACCAGCATCTTCTCCTAGCTACCTTCCAGCAAGCATATCGCTAGACGTAGGAGAGGAAGATGTCCATGCCGGCGGCAGAGAAGGTGATCGCGGTGGATGACGACGCCAAGAACGGGCGGGGGGACGAGCTGGATGACCTGCCTGTCGACGATGGCACCAAGCACCAGATTAGCGTTGGTACGAACCTCCCTTCCTCACCTCCCAATTCCTTGCGGTGCTAAGCTATCTTCCTTAACTTTCTTGCACAGAAGAGATGAAGTTGGTCTTGTTCTTCTTCTTGCTTTGTCCTCCTTGGTCGTTCATTCTTAGGTTCCAATTGCTGTAGCCAGCTACATGCAATGAATTAATCTATCTATCCATCTATCTCTATGACGGGAGCTAGCTCCCTTAACTCCAGTTCGGCCCTTGTGTTTGTGCCATCATTTCGACTTTATTCGGGACGGATGGGCAGCATCCCCTTGTCTCCAGGCTTGCATCAGCGCATCGTTTTAGCTTTGACTATGAGGAGGGATCTGGGATACTGACATATATGCATATGTAATGCCAACATCAGCTATGTATGACATTATTGTATACAGGGCACACACCCCGCTACTGCTGACCCGGAGAATGATTCAGATTCACACCTATGGCTTCCGTTTTTTTTTTTTTTGCAACTAAAGCTTTTCAGATCTGCCCAGCACGTGTGGTTTTGGCTCTACTAAACTACACAAATTAACTGTGTTTGGAGTAGTCCAAATTAACCGTGTCTCATGTCTTGTAACTTTCATCCGTTTGCACGTGCGTCTCTGGTGTCTGTCTGTTGGATAACATCATAACAGTACAGTGCATATCGATGAACAATATGCATTTTTCTGATGGACCTCAGTCTCTGAATATACCTGCAAACTCGATCACCTTTTTTTGGTTGCATCAGCTAACTAATATTTGCTTGTATGTTTGATGCTCAGATCCATGGTACCAGGTGGGATTCGTGCTCACGACGGGGGTGAACAGCGCTTACGTGCTGGGCTACTCCGGGTCGGTGATGGTGCCCCTGGGCTGGGTGGGCGGCACCGTAGGGCTCCTCCTCGCTGCCGCCGTGTCCATGTACGCCAACGCACTCCTCGGCCGCCTCCACCTCCTCGGCGGCAAGCGCCACATCAGGTACAGGGACCTCGCCGGGCACATCTACGGGCGGAAGATGTACGGGCTCACCTGGGCGCTGCAGTACGTCAACCTCTTCATGATCAACACGGGGTTCATCATACTAGCAGGACAGGCACTTAAGGTACATGCTCTACCGTTCTGACAAACCTCAAACAAGTTTCATGTGATGGATGGAGTACTCTTTCTATTTATTTGGTGTTCTTCTGACACCATCGACATGACATGCAGGCATTGTACCTGCTGATCAAGGACGACGGCGCCATGAAGCTGCCCTACTGCATCGCTGTATCCGGATTTGTGTGTGCGCTCTTCGCCTTCGGGATCCCCTACCTGTCGGCGCTGAGGATCTGGCTGGGTTTCTCCACGGTGTTCAGCCTCATCTTCATCGTGGCGGCGTCCGTGCTCTCTCTCAGGGACGGTGTGCGCTCGCCGCCCCGGGACTACAGCATCCCTGGTGATGGGCCGGACAGGGTGTTCACCACCATCGGCGCGTCGGCGAGCCTGGTGTTCGCGTACAACACCGGGATGCTGCCAGAGATCCAGGCCACCATCCGGCCGCCCGTGGTGAAGAACATCGAGAAGGCGCTCTGGTTCCAGTTCACCATCGGCGTCGTGCCCATCTACGCCGTTGTCTTCATCGGATACTGGGCCTACGGCAACGAAACCTCCAGCTACCTGCTCAACAGCGTCAACGGACCCGTCTGGGTCAAGGCGGTTGCCAACCTCTCTGCCTTCCTCCAGACCGTCATAGCCCTGCATGTAAGCCTTCTGTTTTCTAATCATCCTTTTATTCTTATTTTGAAGATGTACTGTACATTACATAATTAACCAGAGAAGTACGAACTTGACAGATCTTCGCGTCGCCCATGTACGAGTACCTGGACACGCGGTTCGGGAGCAGCGAGGGAGGCCCCTTCGCGTTCCACAACGTGATGTTCAGGGTCGGGGTCAGGGGAGGGTACCTGACGGTGAACACGCTGGTGGCGGCGATGCTGCCGTTCCTGGGGGACTTCATGAGCCTCACGGGGGCGCTCAGCACCTTCCCTCTCACCTTCGTGCTCGCCAACCACATGTACCTCGTCGCCAACAGGCACCGCCTCTCCTCGCTCCAGAAGTCATGGCACTGGCTCAACGTAATCGGCTTCACCGTCCTCGCCATCACCGCCGCCGTCGCCGCGCTCAGGCTCATCGCCAAGGACTCCAAAACATACCATATCTTTGCCGACGTCTGACTGCTCTGCTCTGATGCGTCTGCTACTGATATTGCAAGCTAGCTGCTTCTGCGAGGATAGTTTCTCCTTCTTCAATGAGGCTGAGGCACCTAGCTGTATGATGTAGCATATATCAAGCAACCCTTGCCTCCATTTCGCGCTTCCATTAACTATCGTGTTAGCGACAACAATAGCTAGCGGATTGCTACCACTGGTATAGTACTACAGAGTATTATTGCATACTGCTCTGTTACTTGATCAGAATGGCCGAGCTTGATTTTTCAGTTCGATACGTGTGATGCTATTCGGTGGCGCCAGCTGCATTTTCAAGGTCCACATTTGCTTTACGAAAAATCAGGGGAGCTCGTCTAAGCATGTTATTGCCTACATAAGTGGGCTTGTTACTTGTTAGTGAACGAATGGTCCAGACCATCAATGTCTCGGTACCTTTCTAACTAACCAGAGAGCGGCAATCTTTTTTTCCCCTTCTTCCTACCTCCCTGCTACAGTACCCAGGAGCTTCTCTCTCCGCTCCGGGCTGGACCGAAGCCCTTCTCGATGGCTCAGCCGTTGGAGAGTGGTGGAGGCGAGGCCCAAGAGCTGGTAGTGTATATAGTAGGTCAAGGTTGTGTAGGTGTGGTAGGGTTTTCGGCAGTATGCCGGTGGTTTGGAGTAGGGCGGCTAGATCTTTGGCTAGGATCTGGCGCATCTAGCGGTGGGGCTACGGCGTCGAACTCCGGCGGTCGGAGCAAGCTGCGAGCTCCTCGTTGTCCGGGATCTCCAGGAATAAAGGGCTTTTTAGGTGCCTCATCTTGATTTGGCGGCGGGTGACTGCACTCCTTCTCCTGGCCGGCCATGGTGGAGAGGAGCAGCAACATCAGCGGCAGAACTTGGCCGATTTCCCTGGTCTCATTATGGACATCTTCTTTCCAGTTGTTTGCATCTGGAGATGCATATGCCTCTGCAATGGATGTGAGAGTATCATCCACAAGGTATAAAATGAAATCATCACCAAAGGATTTTGTAATCATCGGTCTCTTACTCCGTATAGGAGTTTCATTGGACTTGTTCTTTGTAACATTCTCATATGATTGTTCAAAATACTCATTAGATATACTAGATTCATGAATTATCTTAGTATAAATTCTAGCAATGTTATGCATATCTTTCATAGGAAACATATTCTAAAAAATTGTTGCATCACGAGATTTCATAATAGTATAAACATGCATATCAGGTACCTCAGATTGAACTACTAAAAATCTATAGCCTATGCTCCGCGGAGCATAACCTAGAAAGAATAATCCACTGTCTTTAGTCCAAGTTTGCACTTCTTAGTAATTGGAATGTTGACTTTTGCCAAAGATCCCCATGTGCGTAAATATGAAAGTGATGGTTTTCTCCCAACCCACTCCTCGTAAGAGGTTTTCTCTAAATTCTTGTTAGGAACTTTATTCGGGACATGACATAAAGTCAACAAAGACTCCTCCACCATGCCTTTGATAAACCAGCAGCGGCTAACATGGAATTCACCAAGTCAGTCAACGTGTGGTTTTTCCTCTCGGCAACCTCATTTTATTGGGGAAAGTAGGGAGGCATTCTCTCATGAATAATGTCATGTTCCTCACAGAATTCATCAAAGATTTTAGGAAAATATTCACCACCACGATCCGACCTAAGACGATTGATCTTTCTCTCTAGTTGATTTTCAACTTCGGCCTTATAATTTTAAAGTAGTCTAAAGCTTCATTTTTAGTTTGCAAAAAATAAACATAGCAAAATCTAGTCGCGTCATCAATTAATGTCATGAAATATCTCTTTCCACCTTTTGTCAACACACCATTCAACTCGCATAGATCAGAATGTATGAGTTATAGAGGTCCCAAGTTTCTCTCCTCATCCGTCTTGTGAGGCTTCCGAGGTTGCTTTGATTGCACACAACTATGGCACTTAGAACCTTTGACAATGGTGTAATTCAGAATTAAAGTTAAAATGGATAGCCGAGATATTAAACCAAAATTAATGTTTCATAAACGAGAATGCCGAACACGGGTATCATCACTAACATTGCCACAAATATGGTTCACAGACTTATTACTAAAATCAGAAAGCGAAAAGCGGAACAAGCCTCTGCACTCATAGCCTTTACCAATAAATTGTCCAAATTCGGAAACAACTGCTTTATTCGACTCTAGAACAACCTTAAACCCATCTCTGCATTGAAGGGAGCCGCTATCGATATTCTTGTTTATAGTAGGGACATGATGCACGTTCCTCAGCTGCATGATCTTCCTCGAAGTGAACTTCAGATCTACCGTGTCAACACCACGAACAGAAGCATGTGACCCACTTCCCATCAACATGTAAAAATCCCGGGTGACCTGGTAAGAAGTGAACATGGATATGTCAGCACACTGCACACACATGAACATTAGCACCCGTATCAATCCACCAGCATGGAGATTGAAATACCGAAAGAACATTAAAGAGATTATCAGACCCATCAGCATTGCTAGCTGTCACAGTGGTGACAGTCTTCGCATTTTTCTTGCGCTCTGCACGTTCTAGACAGTCCTTAGAAAAGTGGCCAGACTTTCCATAGGTAAAGCAGCTCAGATCTGCTTTGTTTATCATCTTCTTCTTCTTGAAGATTGTAGTCTTCATAGGCTTATTGAAGGAGGGCTTATAATTTCCTTTCTTCTTAATGTAGGGTTTCTTCTGCACCATGTTGGTGCTAGACTAACCCTCTCCTTTCTCAGTAGTATCCTTAGCCCGAGCTTTCTCCTCAACATCAACAGAAGCTATCAGATTTTCAACTGATATCGCATGTCTCTTGTGTTTGAGAGTTGTGGCAAAGTTCCTCCATGAAGGGGGCAACTTAATTAGCGATAATGCATCCAGCCACAAACTTGTCAGGTAAGGTACACTTAAGGAGTTCAAGCTCTTTTTCAATGCATTGTATCTTATGAGCTTGTTCAACTACAGAACGGCTGTTCACCATCCTGATGTCATGGAATGTACAATTTACTTTCTGCATCAGTTGCACCGAATTTAGCATTCAGTGCATCTCAGAGCTCTTTTCCATCTGTTATGTGCATATACACATCACACAGATGATCAGCAAGAATACTCAAAACGCAGCCAACAAAGAGAGTATTGTCTTTCTTGATTTTTTCTGATCTTGCTCAGATATAGTTTCTTCGGGTATGCCATTACTAACTTCGAACACTTTCATATGAGTAAGCCAGAGCGTGGCCTTAATCTGCCACCTCTTAAAGTGCACACCAGTAAACTTATTCGGCCTCAGTGCATCAGCAAAACCATCCATTGTTAACTCAGGAAATTGCCTACAATTAGGTTTTTGGATTGTTGGATAATTAGTCATAATTTCCGTAATTAATTCCAGTAACTACTAATATGTGAAACTTGAACATACTAGATACATTAATCAACATGAATAGTAGCAGAGAAAATGGCACAACATACATCGCTAAACAAATCGAGATATGTCGCACGTACCACTCTGGTGGAGGTGGTGGTGGCGGTGTAGCAGTCGCCGATGCAGTAGTAACGTTGTTGACGATGGGTCGAATTAGACGGCGTTGAAGACGAAGGTAGGTCGCACCGCTCGACTTGGACGGAAGACAACCCGTGATGAAGAGCTTGAGCAGTCGTGCAGAGCGCTTCCCAAAAACCTAATTTGCCCTCTCCGTACAGGATCGCAAAGACGAGCGGTTCCGGAGACCTTCTCTCCCGTGCGCTGGTGCACGCCGGCGAGCGGGATGGAGTAGACTATGATGACGACGCAAATAGAGAGAGGTGGCAAAACCATAAATCGTGTATCAGATGATTTTCTGCGGTAGCCAGACAAGAGATTATATAGGCTCGGGAAACCATAGCAAAAAGAAAGGAAAGTCACTCACCACAACGAGACGAGGAGGAGCGCGCGTGTACCACTCCTATTCTCACTCACTTACAAGTGGTGGAACAACCCACTTTAGAGCATATCCACCGGTAGCCCCCAAATAGGCGCCGGCAGGGGCGCCGGCACCTCTGTTTGGGGGCGCCGACACTGCATCCTCCATTTAGGGAAGCCGTTTCCACACCGGCGCCTCCCAAACGGCGGCCCCAATTTTTTTCTTTTTACAATATTTTGAAACAATATATCGATCACATTTTATTCATACAATCACACAAATAGAATTAAATTATTCATACACTCAATCAAACAAATAGTACTTAAATTATTCATACAACCCAACAAACAAATAGTACTTAAATTATTCATACAACTCAACAAACAAGTAGTACTTAAATTATTCATCTAGGCAAACAAATAGAATAAAATCATGGATTGTTGGCAGCTCCTCTCCTGGCCCACAAATGCGCAGCTAGATCCGCCTTCAGCTGTGCATGGACACTTGCATCTCGAATTTCATTGTGCATATGAAGAAAAGCAGCGAATTCTTGAGGCACATGCTCTACCTCAGCTAGTGGCCCTTGATAATCAAATGGATGATCATCCTGCACAGGTGCATCGCGCTCGTTCTCAATGATCATGTTATACATGATCACACAGGCGTTCATCACCTCCCACATTTGTGCCTCAGACCAAGTGAGAGCAGGATACCTGACAATGGCGAAACGCTGCTGAAGCACCCCAAAAGCACGCTCAACATCCTTGCGTGCTGCTTCCTGTCATGTTGCAAAATAGGCTTCCATCTCGTTTGATGGAGAGGGAATTGTCTTCACAAATGTAGCATACGTCGGGTAGATACCATCAGCTAGATAGTACCCCTTGTTGTATGTGTGGCCGTTTACCTCAAAGTTCACGGCAGGAGCTTGTCCCTCAGCTAGCCCGGCAAACACCGGAGAGCGCTGCAGCACGTTGATATCATTGTTTGTTCGTGCCATGCCAAAAGTGCATGCCAAATCCAAAGCTCCTGGTCTGCCACCGCCTCCAAATCTTAAATAGTCTTTGGCAAACACCGCAATGACGGCTCGGCAGAATCTGTAGAGACTCTCTGTGCATGTCGACTCAGCCATCCGTAGATAGTCATTGGTTGTATCTGGAGGAGCTCTATATGCAAGACAACGCATTGCAGCAGTGCACTTCTGAATTGAGGTGCCGGCCCCCAAAATGCTATCGGGGCCGCTATCGGGGGCGCCGGTGGAGATGCTCTTATAAAGTGGTCTAACTTCCTCCCAACTTTTCATGAACTAAACTTCCCACATCTTGTCACTTACTATTCTGCCATAAACTTGAGCACAAACTCACATGAGCTGCCACTATGTGGTCTTTGAGATTTATAGGAAAATCTAAAATCTAATATGGACTGGACCAAAAATTTCAACAACCAATAGTCCAGCCCATATGTATGGCCCATAAATGTTTAAGAATCTTCCTCATAAACGAAAGAATGTTTCAGTGTCAGCGCCTTTTATAGAAAAAACAGTGTCCCAGATGCTCTAAGAGTAACCCTTAGGTGGCTAGATGTAGTGAAATTTAAGAGTTTTATTTTCGGTATTACCACGTACTGCGCTGGTATGGAACGGCCTAGCTTAATTTGGGCCGGACGCACGCCACAAGATAAGTGGTGAGCTAAAACAGATTACCAAATTGAGGATATGTTAGGAGTGCATTGAAATCTGACCAAGGAAGCGAATATTCAGTGGCGCAAGCTACATATTTATGGTCCACTTCTGCTTACAAAAAAACAGAGGAATACTACCTATGTCGATACCAATAAAGTTTTTTTGAGACCTAGAACTGTGAGGCAACAGCCCCACAGCAAATTATTACTCAATACTCAAAAAAAAGTATGTACAAAAGAGAAAGAAAAAAAGAAAAAGAAAAGGACACAAAGGCAGAGTCCTGATCCATTCTAAGAGACTACCCCTATGCTTTGCCTTAATTCTATATTGCAGCAATGAAATATCGTACACAAATTTGCCCTTCCACTTTGTTTTTTTTTTTTTTTTTTTTTTTTTTTGAGAAACACAGTACAAACGCAGACGCTCACATACACGCGTATACACTCAGTGTCGCTCTTGCCTAAAGATTTTCCCATTCCAAATCAACCAGTATGTATGTTACTTCTTATATTATATCCTTCTAGTTAGATTACTACTAGAGTTCTTTTGTACTGGAAAGAGCTCAACGATTGGGTTTGAAAATTTGAATTTCCTTAAAAATGAATGTAAGGTTTTGTTCAGATAAAGAACTGAAGCATATTGTTTGCATTCATGATAAAGCTTCATAATTCCGAATGACTAGATACTATAAATGCAAAAGAATACAAGGTGGAAAGTTCCTTTGCTTCCAACTCCTCTCTGATCATTAAAAGCATCTAAGCTAGATGAGTTCCAGTGTTTCAGTTGTGCATTACAAGAAACCAAGAGTGAACACAGGCTTCTTCGTTCTGATCTGTTGCACTATTTGGTATGTTACAAAATTGTAATGCACTACTGAAGTTTCAACATGGTTATAACTTTGTAAGTAGTACATATATTAGTGGAGAGTGCCAGCTAAAACATCACTCCTCGATCACGATCTCCATGTCCATGTCAGATCGTCTGCCCCTGCTCCGAAGAACCTCGCCATTGGCAAGCCTCTGAAGGTCAACAATAGATAGCTGATCAAGCCATCTGACAACATGGTTTGCTGCATGAAGTTCATAGGCTGGGTGGCGGCTTGCAACCGCCACACATCTCATCCCAGCAGCATGTGCAGATTCCGTCGTCAAGTTTGAGTTACCCATCACAAGACAAACATCAGGCTCCAGACCAAGTTGCTCTGCTGCGACCTCAAACATCTCACCCTCAGGTTTCCCTCGGCAGAAGTCCTCTGTCGCCACTACAACATCAAAATAGACTTGCAGACCAACAGATTTTATCCCTTCTTCCAGGCTTGTTCTTGGGCGAGAAGCCGCAATTGCTATTGGAATGTCAGACTCCACAAGGGTGTTCAAGAAATCGAGAACACCTGGTCGCAGCTGGTAGAACCTGCCTCGCAGTTTTTGATATATCACCTCCTTACGTGCTGTCAACCTTTTAATTTCTTTTGGATCTTCTGACCAATTTAAGACTTCTGAGATGGCCTGATCAGTTCTCATTCCCTCAATTTCCTTC
This sequence comes from Lolium perenne, assembly GCF_019359855.2. Classification (NCBI taxonomy): domain Eukaryota; kingdom Viridiplantae; phylum Streptophyta; class Magnoliopsida; order Poales; family Poaceae; genus Lolium; species Lolium perenne. Next base: position 173,032,866 of record NC_067247.2, on the reverse strand, counting down.
AGCATTGCATCTGGAGGAAAGGACTTGGCCTCCTCTAGTGATAATACATACCACACCCGGGGCTCCAAATCTGGATCATCATTTTCCACTACAACTCCCTCCCACTCCAAGATCACACCAAACCGGTTAGCAGCCACAGCTCCTTCTTTTTGCTGTTTCTTCTTCGCAGCTGGTCTCTTAATCCTTTCTTGTGATACCAACAGCCAGCTAAGGCTTTCAGGGAGCCTATAAACTAATTTGTAGAACACATTATCTTCCTCGTGGGCCTGAGAGTTCCTCTTCAAGCCAGTTGCATGGTGCTTGAGATGTGCCATCTTCATCCTCATGCTTTTGCCCCGACATTTTGCAATTGAATGCATGTTCAGTGTGGAATGAGGGTTACTGGGCCAGCATTTTCTGTACAGTTTGTGAATAAGCCGGCTGTCAAGCAAGCTCAAGGATGAGATCATTGCTTTAAAGCGCTGTGTACTTCCACTGAAATTATCAAGCGTTCTGCAGCAAGGCCGAATCAGTTCACGTGTGACTGGTCAATGAGAAACATAGCAAAGAACTTTACCTGTGTTAAGAACCAAACAAAAGGTATAAGCGCAAAATGCACAACAACATTATGGGGAACAGAGAAGTCCCTTGACACCAGTAATGTTTCTGAAGTGCAACTGGGAGGGTGGTTTTTGCTCCACTATTTCTTTAGCTAGATTGGTTTGTGTGTTTGATTTGTAAATCTAGTTCAGTCTTGCAGTGTGAAGTCGCCTAGAGACACTTCTCTAAACGGTCTGCTCTCAGCTTAAAGAATGCAAGAAAGAAACTAAATGCAGAGCCCCAAGTTTTGCAAGCACCTTACCATTTGTATCCATATATGATGAACCAGAAGTTGGCCTTGAAAAAACTACTTTCAGTAGTACTTGACGGTGACTTTTGCTAAAGAGATCCTTATGCACTTTTAGGCAAATCTTGATGTTCGTGCAAGGCGAAATACTTCACTTGGAGTAGCATAAAAGGGGGATAACTAGTTAACTACTCTGCTTAAGCAGCTATAAACTCCTCAAAATGGCAATGCTAATTTCTTCTAGCAAGCTGATGCGGCATTACACGATTATTAGGTGATGCAGTGAACTCAAGTTAAGCACCAAACAACAAAATGTGAATCATTCTTGAACACGAACTCAAGAACGCAGAGGAGGAAAAATATGTATGGCCCTTGGCCCATACTATATCTTAGCACAAGCAAAATAAATACTCTACTCAAATCCAGGACCAGAAGAAGGGGGATCTTTGCTTACCCGAAGCAGATGGAAGAACAGGGGCGGAGGAGGTGGAGCTGAAGAGAACATCGGCAGGAGTGGGGAGAGTAGAGAGGAGGCGCCCCGGCACTCTCGGTCCGCTGCGCTTCCCTTGGGTGGTGGAGATGACCTCCCGGATAGGCAATAATGCGGCCGGCTGCCCTCCCGTTGGCTCCTCACGGTGGTCGGTCTGTGTGGATGGTCAGTGAGTGCAGATGCTCGGGGCTGGCCGCGGCGGTGTGTCTTCCATTTCTTATCTACGGTCGCTTCGTTTTCTTCATTTCTTGGGCAGTCGTCTGTCAGCCTGCGTAAAGATGTGCAAGTCAGCAAGACCGCGTTTGATAGCCTGCATCATTTTCCTGCACCACTGGCGCAGCGGGAAAGAGTTCCTCCGCATCGCAGATGGAACATGGTAAAAGCCCATTGTTTGATTGCCTGCATAGAATATTTTCGGCCCCGTGGAGATTTGGGCTCTGCCCGTTTGATAGGTCGGTTTTTCAGGCCTCCTAGCAGCCCAAAACGTCGCCGTTGTTGTTTGGTTGCAACCCAAAAATTGTTTCTTCTTACCTCTTATCTTCGGTGGTGAGGTTACCAGCGATCAACATCACAAGGAAGAACACAGTTCAGACAAAGTAAACAATGATAAAAGTTCAAACACCTTCATAGTTCAGCACACAGGAAGATCATAGTTCATGACACAGGACGATCGTAGTTCAGGACACATATATTTGAACAGACGACTGGAACAGTAAGTACACACAGACCAGGAGCTTCAGACATAGCTTTGGAAGACGACACATCTGGTCGCGTCGCCATGGTAACCGCACATGGTCGTCACCTCAGTGCAGGTGTTGTTGTGGGTATACTTTATGGGTATATCAACGGCAGGACCTAGATCCGGCAAGCCCGGGTGGCCCACAGATGGTGATGTGGCATGTGGCCCAGGCGACCCAGTTGTTGTAGATTCTGAAGGATGAAGTCCAGCCCAGGAACAGGAAGCCGGATCTCAACCGACCTACGAAGGAGGCCGGATCCGTGAATGCCCATGAAGTATCCGGATCCAGCACGGTCTTGATGGAAGACGGATCCTTGACGTACACGGCACGACATTGTACCGTAGTTAGACAACTTGTATTTTGGCTAGGACTCTCCATGTAAACCCTAGATCCGTGCGCCTTTATAAGCCGGATTCCGGGAGCCCTTAGGGTAGATCTCGAGCTAGAAGCGAGACAACCACAACTCAATGTAACAACGCGAAAGTGCCCAGATAATTCCAGATAAGCAGCAGTAGGCCCTGTCTTCGAGCAGGTGTTCCGAAGCTGGGTAAATCGCTGATGGCGCGTGATGCACACGTCCGTTGGGAACCCCAAGAGGAAGGTGTGATGCGCACATCAGCAAGTTTTTCCCTCAGTAAGAAACCAAGGTTATCGAACCAGTAGGAGATGAAGGCCACGTGAAGGTTGTTGGTGAAGAAGTGTAGTGCGGCGCAACGCCAGGGATTCTGGCGCCAACGTGGAATCTGCACAACACAATCAAAATACTTTGCCCCAACTTAACAGTGAGGTTGTCAATCTCACCGGCTTGCTGTAAGCAAAAGATTAAACGTATGGTGTGGAAAATGATATTTGTTTGCAAAGAACAACAGAGAACAATGATTGCAGTAGGTTGTATTTCAGATGTAAAAGAATGGACCGGGGTCCATAGTTCACTAGTGGTGTCTCTCCAATAAGATAAATAGCATGTTGGGTGAACAAATTACAGTTGGGCAATTGACAAATAGAGAGGGCATAACAATGCACATACATATCATGATGACTACTATGAGTTTTACTTAGGGCATTACGATAAAGAACATAGACCGCTATCCAGCATGCATCTATGCCTAAAAAGTCCACCTTCGGGTTAGCATCCGCACCCCTTCTAGTATTAAGTTGCAAACAACAGAGAATTGCATTAAGTAATGTGTGTAATGTAAACAATACAAATATCTTTAGACAAAGCTTGATGTTTTATACCTAGTGGCAACAGCACATCCACAACCTTAGAACTTTCTGTCACTGTCCCAGATTCAATGGAGGCATGAACCCACTATCGAGCATAAATACTCCCTCTTGGAGTTACAAGTATCAACTTGGCCAGAGCCTCTACTAGCAACAGAGAGCATGCAAGATCATAAACAACACATATATCATAGATCAATAATCAACTTGACATAGTATTCCATATTCATCGGATCCCAACAAACACAACATGTAGCATTACAATAAGATGATCTTGATCATGATAGGTAGCTCACAAGATCTAAACATGATAGCACAAGAGGAGAAGACAACCATCTAGCTACTGATATGGACCTATAGTCCAAGGATGAACTACTCACGCATCAGTCCGGAGGCGGGCATGGTGATGTAGAGCCCTCCGGTGATGATTCCCCTCTACGGCAGGGTGCCGAAGGCGATCTTCAGAACCCCCCGAGATAGGGTTGACGGCGGCGGCGGCTCAGTAACTTTTCTCGTACCGTGGCTCTCGGTACTAGGGTTTTCGCGACGGAAGGATTATATAGGCGAAGGGGCAGAGTCGGGGGACGCTCGAGGGGCCCACCCCATAAGACGGCGCGGTCAGGGGTGTGGCCGCCTCGCATCCCCTCTTTGTCTCCTCTTCGGTGTTTTGGAAGGCTCCGTGGAAAATAAGACCGTGGGCTTTTGTTTCGTCCAATTCCGAGAATATTTCCTGTGTAGGATTTATGAAACCAAAAACAGCAGAAAACAGGAACTGGCGCTTCGACATCTTGTTAATAGGTTAGTACCGAAAAATGCATCAAAATGATATAAAGTGTATATAAAACATGTGAGTATTTTCATAAAACTAGCATGAAGCATAAGAAATTATAGATACGTTTGAGACGTATCAAGCATCCCCAAGCTTAGTTCCTAGTCGCCCTCGAGTAGGTAAACGATAACAAGAATAATTTCTGAAGTGACATGCTACTATCATAATCTTGATCAATACTATTGTAAAGCATATGAGATGAATGAAGTGATTCAAAGCAATGGTAAAGATAATGACTAAACAACTGAATCATATAGCAAAGACTTTTCATAAATAGTACTTTCAAGACAAGCATCAACAAGTCTTGCATAAGAGTTAACTCATAAAGCAATAGACTCTTAATAGAAGGTTTTGAAGCAACACAAAGGAAGATTTAAGTTTCAGCAGTTGCTTTCAACTTTCAACATGTATATCTCATGGATAATTGTCAACACAAAGTAATATGATGAGTGCAGATAAGCAAGTATGTAAGAATCAATGCACACAGTTGACACAAGTGTTTGCTTCTAAGATAGAAAGAAATAGGTAAACTGACTCAACATAAAGTAAAAGAAAGGCCCTTCGCAGAGGGAAGCAGCGATTACTCATGTGCTAGAGCTTTTTATTTTGAAAACATGGAAACAATTTTGTCAACGGTAGTAATAATTCATATGTGTTATGCATAAAACATCCTATAAGTTGCAAGCCTCATGCATCGAATACTAATAGTGCTCGCACCTTGTCCTAATTAGCTCGGATTTCCATGGATTATCATTGCATTACATATGTTTCAACCAAGTGTCACAAAGGGGTGATGGCGTGTAACTCAGACGTTCGTTGGGAACCCCAAGAGGAAGGTATGATGCGCACAGCAGCAAGTTTTCCCTCAGAAAGAAACCAAGGTTTATCGAACCAGGAGGAGCCAAGAAGCACGTTGAAGGTTGATGGCGGCGGGATGTAGTGCGGCGCAACACCAGGGATTCCGGCGCCAACATGGAACCTGCACAACACAACCAAAGTACTTTGCCCCAACGAAACAGTGAGGTTGTCAATCTCACCGGCTTGCTGTAACAAAGGATTAACCGTATTGTGTGGAAGATGATTGTTTGCAGAAAACAGTAGAACAGTATTGCAGTAGATTGAATTTCAGTAAAGAGAATTGGACCGGGGTCCACAGTTCACTAGAGGTGTCTCTCCCATAAAACAAACAGCATGTTGGGTGAACAAATTACAGTTGGGCAATTGACAAATAAAGAGAGCATGACCATGCACATACATATCATGATGAGTATAGTGAGATTTAATTGGGCATTACGACAAAGTACATAGACCGCCATCCAACTGCATCTATGCCTAAAAAGTCCACCTTCAAAGTTATCATCCGAACCCCTCCAAGATTAAGTTGCAAAGCAACAGACAATTGCATTAAGTATGGTGCGTAATGTAATCAACAACTACATCCTTAGACATAGCATCAATGTTTTATCCCTAGTGGCAACAGCACAACACAACCTTAGAACTTTCTCACATCGTCCTGTATCAATGCAGGCATGAACCCACTATCGAGCATAAATACTCCCTCTTGGAGTTACAAGCATCTACTTGGCCAGAGCATCTACTAGTAACGGAGAGCATGCAAGATCATAAACAACACATAGATATAACTTTGATAATCAACATAACAAGTATTCTCTATTCATCGGATCCCAACAAACGCAACATATAGAATTACAGATAGATGATCTTGATCATGTTAGGCAGCTCACAAGATCCGACAATGATAGCACAATGGGGAGAAGACAACCATCTAGCTACCGCTATGGACCCATAGTCCAGGGGTAGACTACTCACTCATCACTCCGGAGGCGACCATGGCGGTGTAGAGTCCTCCGGAGATGATTCCCCTCTCCGGCAGGTGCCGGAGGCGATCTCCTAGATCCCCCGAGATGGGATCGGCGTTGGCGGCGTCTCTGGAAGGTTTTCCGTATCGTGGCTCTCGATACTGGGGGTTTCGTCACGGAGGCTTTAAGTAGGCGGAAGGGCAAGTCAGGAGGGGGCACAGGGGCCCCACACCATAGGCCGGCGCGGCCGTGGGGTGGGCCGCGCCGCCCTAGGGTTTGGGCACCCCGTGGCCCCACTTCGTTTCGGCTGCGGACTGCGTGAAGCTTCGTGGCAAATGTGCCCCCGGGGCGTTGTTTTCGTCCAATACCGAGAAAATTTCCTTACTAGGATTTCTGAAACCAAAACAGCAGACAAAGAATCGGCACTTCGGCATCTTGTTAATAGGTTAGTTCCGTAAAATGCACGAATATGACATAAAGTGTGCATAAAACATGTAGATAACATCAATAATGTGGCATGGAACATAAGAAATTATCGATACGTCGGAGACGTATCAGCATCCCCAAGCTTAGTTCTGCTCGTCCTAAGCAGGTAAAACGATAACACGTATAATTTCTCGGAGTGACATGCCATCATAACCTTGATCATACTATTTGTAAAGCATATGTAGTGAATGCAGCGATCAAAACAATGTATATGACATGAGTAAACAAGTGAATCATAAAGCAAAGACTTTTCATGAATAGCACTTCAAGACAAGCATAAATAAGTCTTGCATAAGAGTTAACTCATAAAGCAATAATTCAAAGTAAAGGCATTGAAGCAACACAAAAGAAGATTAAGTTTCAGCGGTTGCTTTCAACTTGTAACATGTATATCTCATGGATATTGTCAACATAGAGTAATATAATAAGTGCAATAAGCAAATATGTAGGAATCAATGCACAGTTCACACAAGTGTTTGCTTCTTGAGGTGGAGAGAAATAGGTGAACCGACTCAACATTGAAAGTAAAAGAATGGTCCTCCATAGAGGAAAAGCATCGATTGCTATATTTGTGCTAGAGCTTTGATTTTGAAAACATGAAACAATTTTGTCAACGGTAGTAATAAAGCATATGTATCATGTAAATTATATCTTACAAGTTGCAAGCCTCATGCATAGTGTACTAATAGTGCCCGCACCTTGTCCTAATTAGCTTGGACTACCGGATCATCACAATGCACTTGTTTTAACCAAGTGTCACAAAGGTACCTCTATGCACTTTGTACAAAGGTCTAAGGAGAAAGCTCGCATTGGATTTCTCGCTATTGATTATTCTTCAACTTAGACATCCATACCGGGACAACATAGACAACAGATAATGGACTCCTCTTTTATGCATAAGCATGTAACAACAATTAATAATTTTCTCATTTGAGATTGAGGATATATGTCCAAAACTGAAACTTCCACCATGGATCATGGCTTTAGTTAGTGGCCCAATGTTCTTCTCTAACAATATGCATGCTTAACCATAAGGTGGTAGATCTCTCTTACTTCAGACAAGACGGACATGCATAGCAACTCACATGAAATTCAACAATGAATAGTTGATGGCGTCCCCAGGAACATGGTTATCGCACAACAAGCAACTTATTAAGAGATAAAGTGCATAATTACATATTCAATACCACAATAGTTTTTAAGCTATTTGTCCCATGAGCTATATATTGCAAAGGTGAATGATGGAATTTTAAAGGTAGCACTCAAGCAATTTACTTTGGAATGGCGGAAAATACCATGTAGTAGGTAGGTATGGTGGACACAAATGGCATAGTGGTTGGCTCAAGTATTTTGGATGCATGAGAAGTATTCCCTCTCGATACAAGGTTTAGGCTAGCAAGGCTTATTTGAAACAAACACAAGGATGAACCGGTGCAGCAAAACTCACATAAAAGACATATTGAAAACATTATAAGACTCTACACCGTCTTCCTTGTTGTTCAAACTCAATACTAGAAATTATCTAGACCTTAGAGAAACCAAATATGCAAACCAAATTTTAGCATGCTCTATGTATTTCTTCATTAATGGGTGCAAAGCATATGATGCAAGAGCTTAATCATGAGCACAACAATTGCCAAGTATCACATTACCCAAGACATTAATAGCAATTACTACATGCATCATTTTCCAATTCCAACCATATAACAATTTAACGAAGAAGAAACTTCGCCATGAATACTATGAGTAGAAACCAAGGACATACTTGTCCATATGCTACAGCGGAGCGTGTCTCTCTCCCATAAAGTGAATGCTAGGATCCATTTTATTCAAACAAAACAAAAAATAAAAACAAACCGACGCTCCAAGCAAAGCACATAAGATGTGATGGAATAAAAATATAGTTTCAGGGGAGGAACCTGATAATATTGTCGATGAAGAAGGGGATGCCTTGGGCATCCCCAAGCTTAGACGCTTGAGTCTTCTTAGAATATGCAGGGGTGAACCACCGGGGCATCCCCAAGCTTAGAGCTTTCACTCTCCTTGATCATGTTGCATCATACTCCTCTCTTGATCCTTGAAAACTTCCTCCACACCAAACTCGAAACAACTCATTAGAGGGTTAGTGCACAATAAAAATTAACATATTCAGAGGTGACACAATCATTCTTAACACTTCTGGACATTGCATAATGCTACTGGACATTAGTGGATCAAAGAAATTCATCCAACATAGCAAAAGAGGCAATGTGAAATAAAAGGCAGAATCTGTCAAAACAGAACAGTTCATACTGACGAATTTTAAAATGGCACCAGACTTGCTCAAATGAAAATGCTCAAATTGAATGAAAGTTGCGTACATATCTGAGGATCATGCACGTAAATTGGCTTAATTTTCTGAGCTACCTACAGGGAGGTGGACCCAGATTCGTGACAGCAAAGAAATCTGGAACTGCGCAGTAATCCAAATCTAGCACTTACTTTACTATCAAAGACTTTACTTGGCACAACAAAACACTAAACTAAGATAAGGAGAGGTTGCTACAGTAGTAAACAACTTCCAAGACACAAAATAAAAACAAAGTACTGTAGGTAAAAACATGGGTTGTCTCCCATAAGCGCTTTTCTTTAACGCCTTTCAGCTAGGCACAGAAAGCGTGCATCAAGTATTATCAAGAGATGGTGTGTCAACCTTACCTTGGGCTTTACCCTTACCTTTCTTATTGTTTTTCTTTCCCTTTGGTTTAGGAAATATATGATTTCCCCCCGGTATAGAGGTGAATTTCAGAGTGCCTTCTCCCACATCAATGATCGCTCCCAATAGTTTCAAAGTAGGATCTTCCGAGTGTGATTTTTCCTGTTTCAACAACAAGATAATCAATGGATATTGTTCTTCCAAGAATGGTTGTATGCACACCTGCGGCTATTCCCTTAGGAATTATAATAGAGTTATCAATGAGAGTTATTTCTTCTCCTCCTTCATCGACTCCCCAAAGTTTCAAAGATTTATAAATGCTTTCAGGCATAAGGCAAAATTCATACATAATATCACAAGAGGGCATGAAGAGTTCGATCACCGATAACAATTTTAACAGTAGGATCCCACAATGAAAGTTTAGAGCTCACTAAAACTTGTTCAAGACGATTACGAACGTGGCAATAGTTATCATCCAAGCGAGATGTACTTATCTCGAGATTGTTTAATCTACTATATATGCTAGTGAGGGCTGAATCAAAGTTATTAGCTGAATCATGTGATGCAACCAACTTCTTTATGGCATTAAAAGCTTGATCCCCATTGCAATGAAGGAAATCTCCTCCCACTAAAGTATCCAAAGCATATCTATAGCGAACCATAAGACCAAAATAAAAATTACTAAGGAGCAAACTTAGAGTCATTTGAGGTTCAGTTTTACGATAAGAAGTAAAAATTCTAGACCAAGCATCCTTAAAACTCTCCTCATCCCCTTGTTTAAAAGTGAAGACTAATTCTTCAGGCGAAGAAGTAACAGGTTCAGAGCTAGACATGGTAACAAAAGTAACTAATTTTTTTTGTATTTTTAATATAGAGTGCAAGACAATAAATAAAGCAAACTAGATAAAGTAAATGCAAGTAACTATTTTTTTTTGTGTTTTTGATATAGCAAACAAGATAACAAATAAAGTAAAACTAGCAACTAATTTTTTTGTATTTTGATTTAGTGCAGCAAACAAAGTAGTAAATAAAACTAAGCAAGACAAAAACAAAGTAAAGAGATTGAGAAGTGGAGACTCCCCTTGCAGCGTGTCTTGATCTCCCCGGCAACGGCGCCAGAAATCTATGCTTGATGGCGTGTAACTCACACGTTCGTTGGGAACCCCAAGAGGAAGGTATGATGCGCACAGCAGCAAGTTTTCCTCGTAAAGAAACCAAGGTTTATCGAACCAGGAGGAGCCAAGAAGCACGTTGAAGGTTGATGGCGGCGGGATGTAGTGCGGCGCAACACCAGGGATTCCGGCGCCAACGTGGAACCTGCACAACACAACCAAAGTACTTTGCCCCAACGAAACAGTGAGGTTGTCAATCTCACCGGCTTGCTGTAACAAAGGATTAACTGTATTATGTGGAAGATGATTGTTTGCAGAAAACAGTAGAACAGTATTGCAGTAGATTGAATTTCAGTAAAGAGAATTGGACCGGGGTCCACAGTTCACTAGAGGTGTCTCTCCCATAAAACAAACAGCATGTTGGGTGAACAAATTACAGTTGGGCAATTGACAAATAAAGAGAGCATGACCATGCACATACATATCATGATGAGTATAGTGAGATTTAATTGGGCATTACGACAAAGTACATAGACCGCCATCCAACTGCATCTATGCCTAAAAAGTCCACCTTCAGGTTATCATCCGAACCCCCTCCAAAGATTAAGTTGCAAAGCAACAGACAATTGCATTAAGTATGGTGCGTAATGTAATCAACAACTACATCCTTAGACATAGCATCAATGTTTTATCCCTAGTGGCAACAAAGACAACACAACCTTAGAACTTTCTCACACATCGTCCTGTGTCAATGCAGGCATGAACCCACTATCGAGCATAAATACTCCCTCTTGGAGTTACAAGCATCTACTTGGCCAGAGCATCTACTAGTAACGGAGAGCATGCAAGATCATAAACAACACATAGATATAACTTTGATAATCAACATAATAAGTATTCTCTATTCATCGGATCCCAACAAACGCAACATATAGAATTACAGATAGATGATCTTGATCATGTTAGGCAGCTCACAAGATCCGACAATGATAGCACAATGGGGAGAAGACAACCATCTAGCTACTGCTATGGACCCATAGTCCAGGGGTAGACTACTCACTCATCACTCCGGAGGCGACCATGGCGGTGTAGAGTCCTCTGGGAGATGATTCCCCTCTCCGGCAGGGTGCCGGAGGCGATCTCCTGGATCCCCCGAGATGGGATCGGCGTTGGCGGCATCTCTGGAAGGTTTTCCGTATCGTGGCTCTCGGTACTGGGGGTTTCGTCACGGAGGCTTTAAGTAGGCGGAAGGGCAAGTCAGGAGGGGGCACAGGGGCTCCAAGTAAAGCACATAAGATGTGATGGAATGAAAATATAGTTTCACTAGAGGTGACCTGATAAGTTGTCGATGAAGAAGGGATGCCTTGGGCATCCCAAGCTTAGATGCTTGAGTCTTCTTGAAATATGCAGGGATGAACCACGGGGGCATCCCCAAGCTTAGACTTTTCACTCCTCTTGATCATATTGTATCATCCTCCTCTCTTGATCCTTGAAAACTTCCTCCACACCAAACTCAAAACAAACTCATTAGAGGGTTAGTGCATAATCAAAAATTCACATATTCAGAGGTGACATAATCATTCTTAACACTTCTGGACATTGCACAAAGCTACTGAAAGTTAATGGAACAAAGAAATCCATCCAACATAGCAAAACAGGCAATGCGAAATAAAAGGCAGAATCTGTCAAAACAGAACAATCCGTAAAGACGAATTTTTTAGAGGCACTTAACTTGCTCAGATGAAAAAGCTCAAATTGAATGAAAGTTGCGTACATATCTGAGGATCACTCACGTAAATTGACAGATTTTTCTGAGTTACCTACAGACAGGGCTACTCAATTTCGTGATAGCAAGAAATCTGTTTCTGCGCAGTAATCCAATTCTAGTATCAACCTTACTATCAAAGACTTCACTTGGCACAACAATGCAATAAAATAAAGATAAGGAGAGGTTGCTACAGTAGTAACAACTTCCAAGACTCAAATATAAAACAAAAGTGCAGAAGTAAAATAATGGGTTGTCTCCCATAAGCGCTTTTCTTTAACGCCTTTCAGCTAGGCGCAGAAAGTGTGAATCAAGTATTATGAAGAGATGAAGCATCAACATCATAATTTGTTCTAATAATAGAATCATAAGGTAACTTCATTCTCTTTCTAGGGAAGTGTTCCATACCTTTCTTGAGAGGAAATTGATACTTAATATTCCCTTCCTTCATATCAATAATAGCACCAACAGTTCGAAGAAAAGGTCTTCCCAAAATAATGGGACAAGATGCATTGCATTCAATATCCAAGACAACAAAATCAACGGGGGCAAGGTTATTGTTAACCGTAATGCGAACATTATCAATCCTCCCCAAAGTTTTCTTTATAGAATTATCAGCAAGATTAACATCCAAATAACAATTTTTCAATGGTGGCAAGTCAAGCATATCATAGATTTTCTTAGGCATAACAGAAATACTTGCACCAAGATCACATAAAGCATTACAATCAAAATCATTGACCTTCATCTTAATGATGAGCTCCCAACCATCTTCTAACTTCCTAGGAATAGAAGTTTCAAGTTTTAATTTCTCTTCTCTAGCTTTAATGAGAGCATTTGTAATATGTTTTGTAAAGGCCAAATTTATAGCACTAGCATTGGGACTTCTAGAAAGTTTTTGTAAGAACTTAATAACTTCAGAGATATGACAATCATCAAAATCTAAACCATTATGATCTACAGCAATGGGATCATTGTCCCCAATATTTTGAAAAATTTCAGCAGTTTTATCACAAGCAGTTTCAAATAGCTTTTAGCAGCTTTCGTGCAGTTTTGCACGCTTTGCATTAGGAGTAGAAACATTGCTAACACCAATTATTTTACCATTGATAGTAGGAGGTTTAGCAACATGTGAAGCATCAACATTACTAGTGGTGGTAATAGTCCAAACTTTAGCTACATTATTCTCTTTAGCAAATTTTTCCTCTTTTTCCCACCTAGCATGCAATTCAGCCATCAATCTAATATTTTCATTAATTCAAACTTGGATAGCGTTTGCTGTAGCAAATGACTTAATATCTTTAGTTTCATTAGGCATAACTTTAAATTTTAAAAGATCAACATCAGCAACAAGACTATCAACCTTAGAAGCAAGAATATCAATTTTACCAAGCTTTTCTTCAACAGATTTGTTAAAAGCAGTTTGTGTACTAATAAATTCTTTAAGCATGGCTTCAAGACCAGGGGGTACACTCCTATTATTGTTGTAAGAATTACCATAAGAATTACCATAACCATTACCATCATTAGAAGGATATGGCCTATAGTTGTTGCCAAAATTATTCCTATAAGCATTGTTGTTGAAATTATTATTTTTAATGAAGTTTACATCAACATGCTCTTCTTGAGCAACCAATGAAGCTCAAGGAACATTATTAGGATCAACATTAGGTCTACCATTCACAAGCATAGACATAACAACATCAATCTTATCACTCAAGGAGGAGGTTTTTTCAACATAATTTACCTTCTTACCTTGTGGAGTCCTTTTAGTGTGCCATTCAGAGTAATTTATCATCATATCATCAAGGAGCTTTGTTGCGGTGCCTAAGGTGGTGGACATAAAAGTACCTCCAGCAGCTGAATCCAATAGGTTCCGCGAAGAAAAATTCAGTCCTGCATAAAAGGTTTGGATGATCATCCAAGTAGTCAGTCCATGGGTAGGGCAATTATTGTCCAAAGATTTCATTCTTTCCCATGCTTGGGCAACATGCTCCTTATCCAATTGCTTAAAATTCATTATGCTACTTCTCAAAGATATAATTTTAGCAGGAGGATAATATCTACCAATGAAAGCATCCTTACATTTAGTCCATGAATCAATACTATTCTTAGGCAAAGATAGCAACCAATCTTTAGCTCTTCCTTTTAAGGTGAAAGGAAACAATTTCAATTTTATAATGTCACCATCTACATCCTTATACTTTTGCATTTCACAAAGTTCAACAAAATTATTAAGATGGGCAGCAGCATCATCAGAACTAACACCAGAAAATTGCTCTCTCATGACAAGATTTAGTAAAGCAGGTTTAATTTCATAAAATTCTGCTGTAGTAGCAGGTGGAGCAATAGGTGTGCATAGGAAATCATTATTATGTGTGCTAGTGAAGTCACACAACTTAGTGTTCTCAGGAGTACCCATTTTAGCAGTAGTAAATAAAGCAAACTAAATAAAGTAAATGCAAGTAACTAATTTTTTGTGTTTTTAATATAGAGAACGCAAACAAGACAGTAAATAAAGTAATGCAAGTAACTAATTTTTTTGTATTTTTGATATAGAGAGCAAACAAAGCAGTAAATAAAATAAAGTAAAGCAAGACAAAAACAAAGTAAAGAGATTGGATGTGGGAGACTTCCCTTGCAGCGTGTCTTGATCTTCCCGGCAACGGCGCCAGAAAAAGAGCTTGATAACGCGTGAAGCACACGTCCGCTGGGAACCCCAAGAAGAAGGTGTGATGCGTAAAGCAGCAAGTTTTCCCTCAGTAAGAAACCAAGGTTATCGAACTAGTAGGAGTCAAGGGTCACGTGAAGGTTGTTGGTGGAGGAGTGTAGTGCGGTGCAACACCAGGGATTCCGGCGCCAACGTGGAACCTGCACAACACAATCAAAATACTTTACCCCAACGTAACAGTGAGATTGTCAATCTCACCGGCTTGCTGTAAACAATGGATTAAATGTATGGTGTGGAAAATGATGTTTGTTTACGAAGAACAGTAGAGAACAATGATTGCAGTAGATTGTATTCAGATGTAAAAGAATGGACCAGGGTCCACAGTTCACTAGTTGTGTCTCTCCAATAAGAAATAGCATGTTGGGTGAACAAATTACAGTTGGACAATTGACAAATAGAGAGGGCATAACAATGCACATACATATCATGATGACTAATATGAGATTTACTTAGGGCATTACGACAAAGTACATAGACCGCTATCCAGCTTGCATCTATGCCTAAAAAGTCCACCTTCGGGTTAGCATCCGCACCCCTTCCAGTATTAAGTTGCAAACAGCAGACAATTGCATTAAGTATGGTGCATAATGTAATCAACACAAATATCATTAGACAAAGCATTGATGTTTTATCCCTAGTGGCAACAGCACATTGATGACCCACAAGTATAGGGGATCGCAACAGTCTTCGTGGGAAGTAAAACCTAATTTATTGATTCGACACAAGGGGAGACAAAGAATACTTGAAAGCCTTAACAGCGGAGTTGTCAATTCAGCTGCACCTGGAAACAGACTTGCTCGCAAGAGATTATCAGTAGTAACAGTATATAGCAGTAGCAGTAGTGAAATAACAGCAGCAGAGTAACAAAGACATCAGTAGTGATTACAGTAAACATGTCAACACCCGGATTTTTAAGTCCGAATGCCTATTATGTCATACATCGCAATCCCAGGAATATTGTTGTTGCGAGGCATAATAGTTAAGTATCACAGTCATCATTCATTACAAACCATAATGTCTTACAAATTGGAATCACATGATCCATATTACACGAATAGTGGATCTATTGATCAACGAACAAACACAAGTTCATAGCGGAAGCGTAAGATACAAGGACTCTCTAGTCCACAGGCCAACGCTTGACGTCGGAAGACTCCTAGTTGTCGTAGGCGTCCTGCTGGTCATCTCCTTGTTCATCTTCATACTCTGGCCATTTGAATAGCCAGGGACAAAGCCGTGAGTACTTCAAGTACTCGCAAACTAATACTAATGTAAGTGCTAGACATTTCTAGTATGGTTTGCTAAGCTTTTGTTCATTTGCATAAAGCTAGTTTTAGTTCAAAAATATTTGAGAAAAGCTTATTCAAGTGCTAACTAACTCAAGTGGGAACATTAGTGTCATTCCCACCATTCAAGTGGTGATTTCAATTCAATTCACCACAAGTCATTTCACCATCTCAATTCAACATCATTTTCCAAAGGTATGACATCGGAAACTGTATGGCCTTTCCAACCGTCCGTAACCGTGGACGCGGCTATTCGAATAGGTTTACACTCTGCAGAGGTTGCACACTTGTGCCACAACATTTGATTTCATCCGTCGGGATTACCCCGAATCATCGTAACACAGTACGCGGATCATCAGCCATAACCTTTCACTTACGAATCCTAGTATGAGCACCTCTCCCCATGAGCTTGGCCTCCCAGTGAAGACCACTGTCAACCTGGGAACTGCACAGGGCTTGGCCGTACAATTCACCTCAATTTCACATCATTTCTCAACAACGGAGGCAGCCTCAAGCGTAACCCCTATGACGTGTGTTCAGAGGGAACTCATACTAAGATGCATAAACTTCCAGTTAAGCCCTACCCATAATCAGGTATTGTGGGGGTACTTACTAATTGGAAAGGTATCGCATTCAAACCAATATCATGTTTATCAAAAATCACCATCTTCTCTTTGTCATATTCACCTTCAAAAATCATTCAATGGAATGCATCATCATTCCAAGGTTTCAAATTCATTTCAAGTCACATTGTTCCCATCTAGAGTAGTCAAGTTTTAATTCATTAGCACTAGCTCTAAATCATGAGGGGTGCTATCTTGCTTTGCTTGATTTGACTACTTCACCTACTCTAGTAACCATCCTTTACTTTGACCAAAGTTAACTATAAAAGTAACTCTTAAAAAAAAATAACAAGTAAAACTTGTAAAGCATAAACTTGGGATAGGCTTATGTAAGAAAAGGTAAGAGTCATGGTGCCTTGCCCCAAGGGGCTTTGCACTTTGCAAGAATATTAGCTTGCCTTGGTAGTTCTCAAAATTCTCCTCCTCCTCCTCCTCTTGGTAGCAACCTTCTTCTTCGGTGTACTCTCCGGTGCTAGCGTCTAAATTTGAATACGAGTATAATTACTCACTAATTCAATGGCTATTCCATGTATCACATATAAACACACAAACTATTCTATGCACACAAATAATTTAATTAGGGTGCATGGGTTGTGTTGCTTGAGGAGAATTTACTTCTTTTTATTTAATATGTAAATGATAGTTTCCATAGGGTTCTTGAGAAATAATTTCCTCTCATTGAAGTCTTCTTAAGATTTAATTTCTCAAATAATCATATATGATCTTATATTGACCTAAGTCAAACATTCATCATTATCATTTGAGAAAATGATTTAAATGAGGTAGACCACCTCATACCATTTAATAATGCTACATATGATTTAAATCTCCAAGTAATTCATATAAGTGAGTTTGGCCAGGGGTCCAAACATCACATGAATTCAATTGAGACAATGTTTAAATGAAGTATAAGACTTCATATAATTTACTTAATAGTTTTGGACAATATCAACTACATAAACTAGCCATATTGCCCATTAATTAAACTAGGGCACGATCATGCAAAGTGAGCACACCATTTTATTGCATAATCAATTAGTGTAAGTCAAATGTGAGCTATTAGAGTTGGAATCAACTTAGTATCTATTTTGGTTGATTTTTAATAATTGCTTGAATAGTAAAAAGTCCCTGCCTTCTTCTTTTTGTCAAATTAATTCTACAACTAATCTGGTCATGGGACCAGTGGCATTGTGTAGATATTTTCATTATCTTTCCAACAATATAAAATTCATTGAATTTGGTTAAGCCAATTTAAATCTATTAAATTTCAAAGTTTGGGCAGTATTGAAATTCATTTGTAATCTTATATTTACTAATTGGAGACTCCCCACAAGTCCCCACGTTAATTCTAGAGATTAACAATTGATGTCCGTCAGATCAACTAAACGCTAGACTTTTTGCCGTTGGATGGCCTCCGTCCCACAGCCTCCACCCGCCTGAGCTATTTCTATCTACTACCATAATAGAAAAAGGAAAAAAACAAAATCCTAATCGTTGCTTTCCAGCCTAATGTCAAGGTTTCTGGTAATCCCGCGGCCGCACGTGCATGCCTCCGATTTCCGCCGATGCAGGCTGCTGGAGAGATGTTGCGTCTGTTCTCCGATTCTTATGCACCTCTGCAGGAGACAGCCGATGGAACAATATTTCTTCTAGAGATCTCCATCCGAGCCACAAGAGGAATTAATCTCTGGAGGCATGCAAAGCTGCAGGATCCAATCCTATCAGCGCAAGCGGCCGGATCAAAGTCGGCGATCTCCGCTACGACGGTAATTAATCTCAGGCATGCATGTATGGGTGGCTGGTCTCATCGAGTGAATGATTTTTCCATGCGATGCATGTCATTGTGGATTAATAAATATGCATGGACGGTAGGACCATCCATTGTTTGGGTTATTCCATGAGATGCATGTCTGCATGGTCACCTTTTCTTTTATACATATCACTTAATTAACTTAGTAGTCAAACTAATTACCGGCTAAACAGGGTTTGATCAAAATATCGTGTTATCTCTCTACGCCATGTTCGACTGCAATATTGATTTTTTTCTAATCTCATCATGTTGGAGTAATCAAAGCGTCTATTTCAGTCTAGAATATGTATGAATTTACTATGATGTGATGACTAATTCACTACAGGAGGAACTTATACGGAAATCGGTTGCGACTTCCATCAGGGACGCCGCCAACCGAAGGAAAAGTGGTGCACGGATGGCGCAGACGAGAGACTCTTCTATTCTTATATTTACTAATTGGAGACTCCCCACAAGTCCCCACGTTAATTCTAGAGATTAACAATTGATGTCCGTCAGATCAACTAAACGCTAGACTTTTTGCCGTTGGATGGCCTCCGTCCCACAGCCTCCACCCGCCTGAGCTATTTCTATCTACTACCATAATAGAAAAAGGAAAAAAAAACCCTAATCGTTGCTTTCCAGCCTAATGTCAAGGTTTCTGGTAATCCCGCGGCCGAACGTGCATGCCTCCGATTTCCGCCGATGCAGGCTGCTGGAGAGATGTTGCGTCTGTTCTCCGATTCTTATGCACCTCTGCAGGAGACAGCCGATGGAACAATATTTCTTCTAGAGATCTCCATCCGAGCCACAAGAGGAATTAATCTCTGGAGGCATGCAAAGCTGCAGGATCCAGGCGATTTGCACAAAAATAACCCAAAAGTGAAAGAAAAGCACAGACTAACCCTCCGGCGAAACTATTTCACCAATCTAACCCTTTTGTGTGGCGCCCCTCCCACGGGCGCCACACATGCCCATGTGGCTCCCCTCCTGCCGGCGCCACTGGCCCAGCCGACGTGGCCCCCTCGCCGCTGAGCTGGTGCGCCCGTCCGACGTGGCAGCATGTGTGGCGCCCCTCCCAACGGCGCCACACATGCACTTGTAATCCCCCAAAACATACTGTGAGACAATTCCTCTGGGACTTAGCCGTTTTGCGAGGCTCTATGTGTGGCGCCGATGCCACGGGCGCCACACTAGCATGTGTGGCGCCGATGCCACGGGCGCCACACATCCACTTAAGTGTGGCGCCCGCGCCCAGCCCGACCCAGCCAGTTCTTCTCTCTGTTTCTTCTCTTCTCCCAGGAAACCGCCGCCGCCGCCCGACTCCCCTTCGTCCCCCCCACCAAATCGACCAAGCAATCGTCAGATCCGGCCGGCCAAGTCCTTCCTCCTCCATTCCTCAAGGTATTCCCCTTCGATTCCCTCTGATTCGTCCACTATTGTTGGTGGATTTGGTAGATTTGGGTATGAACCCTAGACATGGAAATTGATGTTGGTGGATTTAGATATGAACCATTGATATGTTAGTGCAAGATGTTGGTGGATTTGGATATGAACCCTAGATTTGGTGGAACCCTAGATATGAAATTTTACATGTATGTGTTGAAATGGCTATGTATGTGTTGAAATGGATATGTAAGTGTTGAATGTGTATGTGTAGGAACCCTAGATATGTTAGTTGATTTGGATATGAACCCTAGATTTGGATATGTTGGTGGATTTGGATATGAACCCTAGATTTGGCTATGTAGATATAAAATGGTTATGTATGTGTTCAAATTCTATGTATGTATGTATTGAAATGTCTATTATTTGTGATGGAATAACTCATATTTTGGCTCATAATATGTTGATATAGAATGGCTCATAATATGTTGTATGTGTTGCTCATACATGTAGGATGGTGTGGCTTCTGGATGAAGAGTACGACAGGGTGCACCGGGCTGTTCATATGATGGAGAAGGGAATGGATCTTCAACCTTTGAAGATTCGTTACCATGGCACATCGGATATACCGTATGACGAGAGGTACACGGAGTTCATCCGGCCTACCGGTCTTCTCCCGTTCATATCCCTTGTAAGCCGTGGGGGGCCACTCATGAACCCCTCGGCACTCACCGCCCTTGTCGACCGGTGGAGGCCGGAGACTCACACCTTCCACCTGAGGGCCGGCGAGATGGCCCCTACTCTACAGGATGTTTCCATGATCCTTGGACTACCTATTCAGGGCGAGCCACTGTGTATGAACACAGCTTCTGATGGGTGGCGCCAGCAGATGGAGGTGCTTATTGGCAGGGCTCCTCCGCCGCCAGCAGATCCAAAGAAGAGAGCTCCCGCCGGCGCGTCTTTCGAATGGATCAGGACTAACTTTGGAGAATGCCCGGAAGAGGCCGACGAGGACACTCGGAGGACGTACGCCCGCGTGTACTTATGGTACATGATTTCGAGGACTCTCTTTCCTGACAGTGGGGGGAAGCTGGCCCATTGGTGTTGGCTGAAGGCGCTAACGGTGTTGGATGGCCGTTGGAGTTGGGGAACAGCGGCACTTGCCTACCTCTGCCGGCAGGTGATGATTTGCTCTATGTACTATTTTCCTATAGTAGTGTGCTAGACAAAGTACTAACCAAATGTCTTACGTGCGCAGTTGGACGAAGCTTGTCACAGAACTGGGAGCAGGACTGGGAGCGGCGGTATTGGTGGATGCATGCTCCTACTTTCCGTATGGAGCTGGGACCGCCTATCAGTTGGGCGGCCTAGGGTACTCAACGAGAGGCCATGGCCTCATTACCCTCACTCTCTTGATCGGGAGCCCACTTGGGCATACCTTTGGGACAATGTCTCGGAGATGTCGGGCGATCCAAAGATCATGTACATGCAGTACACTGCGGAGTTGGACACTCTTACCGCTGAGCAGGTAACCGATCACTCTTTTGCAATCCTAGTTTTCATTGATTCTACTGGCATGTTCTAAATTCTGAGATGTTTGTATGCTGCAGGTGGAATGGGAGCCATATGGTAGCTACTACCGTATTGGCGCGTCGATGACTGACCTCAACCACAAGTGCACGGAGGAGGCGCGGTTCTGGCGTATGCGCTGCCCACTCATATGCATGTGGCTTGTTGAACACCACCAGCCGCAAAGAGTGATGAGACAGTTTGGGCTGTATCAGGAGTGCCCACCAGTGTGGCAAGACACGGACAAGGCGCTTCATAGGTAAACTTTTGGAATCATGCGATGGAAGATTCTTGATAGAAGAGGTACAAACTAACTTGTTGATTCTTGCAGGCTTGATAGGCAGCGGCAGAGGAAGATCACAAATTGGCCAGTCCATCATAGCGGCCACATCGCAGCGTTCCAACAGTGTTTGGAAGCGGCACGGAATGCTGGCCCTGAGCAGATTGTGCCTCACAACTTCGCCGCTTTCAACAACTACCTCGAGTGGTTCCATGAGAACACGCGTATCGAGTTAGTTAAGCACGCGTATCCTGAGGAGATCTTGGACGACCCCATCCAGTTCGATGAGGTTGGGCAAAGCCAGCACGACAGCTTTGCTCGCAGAGGGAGATCGACTTCTATTGCTTCCGAGCTGAACTTCGTGGTATTCTATTCTCTCACTAACTAGTACATCATCTACATTGCCATGTGAACGCTTCAATTGTGTATGCTATATTTGTCACAGCGGAAGGAGATCGAAAAAACAGCTGAGGAGTGCGAGGTTATGTGGGAGCAGAGCGGGACAGATGACAAGCCTGTCCGACCGTTGCGGTATTTCATTAAGGTATGATCACCAACTTTGAATGTACGATACTATGATGTGGTGGATTTGTAACCATGAACGGGATGACGCAGAACACTGCACGAAAGATGCGGCGGTTAGCCAGCTTGCTAGGTTGCCGGGAAGCCGAAATTGCTACATCTTCCTCTTCAGAAGAGCGGGAGGTATGGACTATTTTGTTGCTGTCAAACATGTTCTTCCTAATTTCAACTTTGTAATCTCATGTGTTCGTGTTTGTGAAGATTCCTGAGGACGAGCTAATTCTGAGTCAAGGCATACTTCCAAAGCGTACCTCGAAGCAAGCCTCACGGTCAGCTTACCAGTTGAAGCCAAGGGGCAAGGGTCCAAACCGGTACACTCCGGAAGATTATGTCAACCGAGGAAAGAAGGTTGTCACTGAGGAGGATGAGGGGCCGCGACGGAGATCAGCTTTGTCGAAGATGAGGAACGACGAGCCGTTCTCTTCAGAGGGGGAGGAGGAGGAGGAGGAGGAGGAGGAGGAGGAGCAGCAGGAGCAGCAGCAGGAGCAGCAGCAGGAGCAGCCACGACAGCGGACGAAGAGGATGGCCGTCCGGAAGCAGCCCGCGAGGACGGCACGTCGAGGACGACACTAGGATGTGTGTCGTGTTGTTGTGAACTCTTCATAAGTTTCGAGTTGTGAACAATGTCTGTAATGCTACTTGTTGTTTGAATTTACTTGCTACGATGTGGACTACATCTTCTGAGATTGCTACTTGTTGTGTATGTTCATGAGATTGCTACTTGTTCTGAGACTGCTACTTGTTGTATGCAATGAAAACTGTTGGAGTTTGGTAGGATTTTTCATGTTTTTAACACAAGTCAACGTGTGGCGCCCTTCCAACTGGCGCCACAAGTGCTTGTGTGGCGCCCGTGGCATCGGCGCCACACATGCCAACTTATATCAACTATTGGGTCGAAAACATCCAGGGGCTCCGGACGATAAGTCCTTAGCCGTTTTCGCGAGCCTCTATGTGTGGCGCCCGTGGCATCGGCGCCACACATGCTAGTGTGGCGCCCGTGGCATCGGCGCCACACATAGAGCCTCGCAAAACGGCTAAGTCCCAGAGGAATTATCTCACAGTATGTTTTGGGGGATTACAAGTGCATGTGTGGCGCCGTTGGGAGGGGCGCCACACATGCTGCCACGTCGGACGGGCGCACCAGCTCAGCGGCGAGGGGGGCACGTCGGCTGGGTCAGTGGCGCCGGCAGGAGGGGAGCCACATGGGCATGTGTAGCGCCCGTGGGAGGGGCGCCACACAAAAGGGTTAGATTGGTGAAATAGTTTCGCCGGAGGGTTAGTCTGTGCTTTTCTTTCACTTTTGGGTTATTTTTGTGCAAATCGCCCAGGATCCAATCCTATCAGCGCAAGCGGACGGATCAAAGTCGGCGATCTCCGCTACGACGGTAATTAATCTCAGGCATGCAGTTATGGGTGGCTGGTCTCATCGAGTGAATGATTTTTCCATGCGATGCATGTCATTGTGGATTAATAAATATGCATGGACGGTAGGACCATCCATTGTTTGGGTTATTCCATGAGATGCATGTCTGCATGGTCACCTTTTCTTTTATACATATCACTTAATTAACTTAGTAGTCAAACTAATTACCGGCTAAACAGGGTTTGATCAAAATATCGTGTTATCTCTCTACGCCATGTTCGACTGCAATATTGATTTTTTTTCTAATCTCATCATGTTGGAGTAATCAAAGCGTCTATTTCAGTCTAGAATATGTATGAATTTACTATGATGTGATGACTAATTCACTACAGGAGGAACTTATACGGAAATCGGTTGCGACTTCCATCAGGGACGCCGCCAACCGAAGGAAAAGTGGTGCACGGATGGCGCAGGCGAGAGACTCTTCTATCTGGAAATAAACTTCGACGGCAATCATCCGGGTCATACAGGCGGGGTGACATCTAAGTGATATAAATTTTCATAAACTAGATGACCCGTTGCGCTATCGCGCAAATAGCAGAATCAAATCGGAATTTAAATCATAAGTTGTAGCTTATTATAGTGCTAATTATAACTTATTATAGTATTAAGAATTAGCAGGTAATTTAAACAAAATTTAACTGCTTTAGTATCCAGGGCGCTTTAGTATGGGAGGCTTGGAGCGCCCCAGTGAGAGCAACATGACAGTCCTCGTAGAAAAACACATAGCCCAAAGACTTGAATAACAAAGCCTGATTAAGCATGCAAAAAAATTCCAAATTCACAAATATTTTCAAAAAACAAAGTATTCCAATTTCTTATCGCTTCATTTGCTTCCATAACTAAGGATTATTTTGTGTCCTTTTCAAAAACATAGCAGCCACTTGTGGCGTCTTAAGGAAGACAAAAATGAACATCTCCAACCTCAAAGTCGACAGTTGAAGTATTAAAACCTTACACATAGTCACTTGTAAAAACAATAAGAAAAGCAGGACAAACTTTTCTCACAGCTTCACTTGTCCCGAAGCGTTCCGAAGCTGGGACGGAACGATATTGTAAGTACATAACAGAAAACCTGTATATATCAAAACCTGTGGATACAAACCTTTTGAACGAGTGGGTGAAGCAATATGGACAACTCACAAACTAATCGTTACAATATTTTTATTTTTCAAAGCATCATGCAATAAGGTTTTATTACTGCAAAGTTTGTCAAGATTCAGCTCTATCTGCACTGTGTGCGAAGAACAAACATATACCGGAACAAGTATTATACACCAGCATATACAAAATAGGTACCATTCGATGGTCAAAGGGGAAAGTCATAAAGTAACACAAGAAAACCTTCTTCATTATCAGCGCATATGAATGGCTCCAATAACTAAGGATTTTATAACCTAACTGAAGGGTGTCGCTGTTAACTAAGTACCACAGTTCATCGAGCTCCATGGATAGATATCTGCAGTACCTCCTGCAGTAGTCTGCAATGATCAAAAGCGATTGGAGAAAAGGAAGTACATCTGAAGGACAGAAGTTTGAAAGAAAAATCTATAACCTGGAATGGACACATTGCACATTACCAAATATGTTCTAAAACTAAATATATCTTGGGCATCTACTTCATGCCTAACGAACATGCATATCACTTTATAGGGCAGGAAACCAAAACGTTGACAAAAAGATTGGTACCATTGTGGATATAGAACTATAGACCTATCAAAAGGGTCAAATAGTTAAGAGGTTGGGGCAATTGAAAGGTTCTTGCGATCACATAGTGATGCGGTTGGGCTAGTCATTTTCTGGTAGGAGGGTTAGATGCCTTGAGTAAAATAATTATAAAGCAATTAACAGGAACATACGAACGCAAGCACTTATATCCCAGTTTCTGTGAATGTATGCTTTGGTTTCCATACTTTATTCTTCAACTTGGACAAACCTCTCTGCAATTTATAAAAATAAAAGTATATACGTTGTCCTCAGTTTAGCAAAGATGTCTTGCATTCAGAACAGATTCTTATAGTGTATTCCTGATTATTCTGTGTTGAATTTATAACAAGAAATGAAGAACTAATCGATATTTTCCATACGCAAGCAAACCGCCGCGGGTCACGATACTTGCTATTTTTCCTAGGCTCTCTGACTGGGTTGGTTCCACCAATGCAATGTAAGATTGTACATGCTGAATGTTGATCTATATGAAGACCTAGACATTGCAGACCAGGATATTAGAGACTACACAATGGTATGCCACTACAAAAGAAGCGATTAAATATAACCTTGGAAAAATTATGTTAAGAAAATAAGTTCAGAAAGATGATTGAAGCAAGCACCACATAAAGAAGTCAACCGATAAAGCGTCAAACATAAAGGTATATACAAAGGCAACATACTTGTAATGTAATCTATACACAACTAATTTGTTTTCTGGCAATCATAAAGTGGTAAAATATCTATATTTTGAGAATGTACAACTGCACTAATACTGTATCAACCATGTGATACAGACACATATCTATTTTGGATCAATCTCATTTCACAATTTTCTGTTACCATATGGAATGACTCATTCGTAAATAACAATGTTGCGGGAGAGATACTGAGATGCCAAAAGTAAACATAAAATAGAATATGGGAGCAGATCTGACTAAACTTACCTACTAACGTCCCATCTCATCACCCTTTTGTCCGCAGCATCAAAAGGCCAACAGTCTCCAAATTTGGATTCCACACAACCTGAAAGACATCGCCCCTACAGCTGCAAACTGTGCAGCACAAAGTATCAGATGCTTAACTGCATATCAGTTAAGGATAGCAGGTAGATTAACTGACCAATGAAAAACAGAAAATTAACTGACTGACGTAAAGAGGTAACAATAAAGAAAATACACACTCACAGTTGTCGGAATCATGCAAGCTTCTTGATAGTTTTCACAAGTAAAATACTTAATAGTTGCATCACCAGATGCCGTAGCCAAGATCCATTAATTGAACAGATTGAAGAACAATGAGTTGACCTGACAAAGTAATGATATACACTATGAATAGGAAGCATGATAAACTGAAAATGAGGAACATATATTTTCACAGAAGCAAACCGTGGCACCAACATTAATGGTAAACAAAAAAATTACCTTCTTTCTATAGTTTCTTTTATTTATTGTGGGAAGTGGTAGAACACAACTGTGGAAGCAACAAAAATGGATATCTGAGCATTCATGCCATGATTTAGTGTAGGTTGCACTCAAACAAATTTTTAATAAAACTTGTAACGCCAACAAGAACCTATCTTTGCATTAAAATCACATTAAAAATGAGGACAACATTAATGGTATGATTAAATAATAACCAATCAAGATAAGTGTGAGCATATCTAAAGAATTCATAAACTTGCATGTATAATTTAAGGTTAACCATAATTCTCCTCAACTGTTCCGTAATTAGAGCCGGATGAAAATAACACATATGAAAAATATTTTAATAAATAAAAAAATAACAAACCAGACGGGAATCTTTTCATAGGAACATAGGCTTTAAGATGTGTCAAACACTGATGTCTAGAGCACTCAAGGATGGAAGGGGTAAGGACCATAAATTCAAAACTATGCAGTAACCATGCTTTAATCTAGGAATCAGCAAACTATCTAATGCCTAGTATAGATTTGCAGCAGTTAGTACTCATTCACATATGGGAACAAAAAACATTATCACCTTCAAAATTTTGTTGCCTTTGTCTTGACTCTTGAGTCTCAATAAATTTTCCTGTAAACAAAAAGTGAGTTGATAATCTCCTGCAATGGAACAAAGAGCTAAATAAATTAGCATCAAAGTAAACTGAGTTTGGTTTAGTATTCCATAAGAAAGTCGTTGAAAGATGGAGGGTCAAATCAAAGATATATAAATGAAAGACATAATATCAGATGAAGATGACATGTGCATGATTAGTCGTATTATTAGGCAATACCCGACAAGCAAAGAAGTGCATCCATATTACCACCAAAAAAATATCAATTATTTTGACTGCAATGAAACTGATCAAAGCAAAAAATACCAATTATTTTGACCCACAACAGACTACTACTTTAGAATCACAAAAGGTCTGGCTTGACTACATTTCAACAGTAAATTTTTATTTGGGGACAAACTGCTCAAGCGTGATCTAAAATCAATTTGAGTACTTGTTTTTTGATGAGTAAAGCAAGCTGCTTGGGGGGAACTTGCTCTGCTTATAGAATAGGGTTGGGGAAGAGGCGACCAGGACAGCGATGGGCGAGGGCATGGCCGAGGGAGGGCGGCCAGCACTGGTCGGCCTGTGCCCAGCACCTCCTTCACCCAACGCCACCCCAAGAGCCGCTCGCTGCTCCTCCACCTGCCGCCTAGCTCCGCCCTCGCTTCTCCTCCTCCTCCGGCCCAGCGCCGTCCCTCGCTGCTCCTCCACATCCGGCCCAGCGCCACCACAAGAACGACCTAGCACAAGAGGAGTGACAAGGGAATAAGACTTACTTTCATGCGGCAATCCCAGCCTGGAGTAATGGCATACATCCCCCTTGTAGTGCAAGGACCAATGTGCAACTTGCAGTCATACACCCTCTCAAGTGACTGCAAATGAACATATTCAGTTACAGAAACTTGAATTGAGAATGGATTATAACCAGGAAAACTATAAATGGTGGAAAGCTACCTATGTAACTACACTTTTCACCACGGCTGTTTTTTAGAACCTGTTCATAACAGCATGGGTATTTCTTTGAAATGGTTCTTCAGCATATGGTCCAAATTCCCTCAACAAGTCAGTTTTTTTGCAAATCATTTCTTATCCATAAACCATGAAGCAACTTAAGTAACTTCAATCAAACATACAATGAACAAGAGAGAATAATTGATCTACCCAAACTGTGAGACATTGAATCACAAGCCTATGCACGAACAACAACATACATCTACTTCCCATTCGGTAATTGCCTTAAACGCAAATGAACACTATTCATTTGTTTATCCATAGGAGCAACAACCAAAACCAAGTTTGATTGTTATATAATACTCCATTAGGGGACGGAGCACCTTATTGTCATAGAGTTGGCACCGTCTTTGCAGATCAGTGATAACACCAAAAATACTTCAATTTTCCTCGTTGGAAATCTCCTATCTCAAGGTTTAGCCAATTAATCAATATGCTATTTCTCTCAGACGAAAGAAATGCTATATATTCAGAATTCAGTCCAAACAGTCTCGGTAATCCTTCAGCTACGAAGGCAGTAAAAAACAATGAAATGAACAATACAAGTCAAAATCTATAACAAGAATGCTTCTAGCGGAAATGAGAGCAGTACCTAGACAGCATGTATCTGAATCTTGGCCTAGATCCATATATATTCTCGCCAGGAACGAGAGCATGTGGAATGCAGTATAAAACACAGCAATATAAGAATGTTGGCCTAGCTCCATATATATTTTTTCACCATGTACCAGAGCCTGTGGACTTCAAAATGGACATGCCTTCCAAATGACATAGGAGAAGCCGAGAAGCTGTACACACTAATGTTCATATGCAAATTAACCCACCACTACACACATTAAGAAAGATAAATATGCTAGCTAAAGTTCAAGGAATATATTTTGTGGAAATTACAAGCAATATCATTTGAGTGCAAAACTTTCCTGTTTACACATCATCAATGATAGCATATATCTTGCCCCACTATGGTATTGCAGCTGCACTTCCACGTGATATTATCCAAGCACGGCCCCTTGTCAAGGCATCATTGTCAACCTGGTCAAGAAGCCTCAAGGTAACATAGTTTAAGCATGATCCAAACATGGTGCTAGGCCCCAACACTTGCGTGCCCTAACCACCATCTTCATTCTACATGGATAACATTACATACAAATTGTCATGTTTCTCTGTACCATCAAACAGCAATCAGCATTTAACAGAAGGTAACTGGAATTGATCGGCATGCCTGATGGTTGTAAATATAGCGACAAATCTCGCGTCGATGTTCTGTTGATAGGACTGTATTAAGTGATCCAGTAACATGGAGAGCAAATATCTGGGAGAAATAAATAATCACCATAATGTTATCCACAGAAAAACCATGTTATGCAACTCTTGATAATTAATTCAGGACTATTGGAAACCGAATATTAAATTGAACATGCCAACATTCAACTATTGTTTAGCCTAGTAAAAATGAAGCTGCACTTTTGTGTGTGGACAGTATAGGTTGTATTATAATTAGATGGTTTTGAAGCACCTGAGAAGGAAGTGAAACCAGAAGGCTTCACAGCATGGGCGCATAAATATTTACTACTCCCTCAGATCCCTAATAAGTGTCGCTGATTTAGTACAAAGTTGTTGTAATAAATCAGCGACACTTAATATGTATTGGAAGGAGTACATAACTTCCAAATTTTCTTAAAAGACTTAAGTTAGAAATCAATGAGTTACTAAAGAAAAATCATCTCAGGAATAATATGTTCCACGAAGTAGTCAAAATATAGTGCCATATGTAAATAAAGAACACACCAAGATAGGCATAATGAACATAATTGCACTGAAGTCGACAGCCCAGTGTCCATCGTCCGCTTGCAGAGCAAAGTGTTGAGCAAGGGCTCGCCTCAATGATATTAATATGGTCTCTTCTGTAACCTCTGCACTATCTGCAAGCTTGATGGCTGGAAGATCCACCAGAAGATGCTTTTGTTTTGCATACTGCAATAGATCATAGTAGAAAGTGAGAATATTACGGTATATATGCTATACTTATTAAAGTATAGATTGTATATTGTATATTAAGATAACAAACAGTAAAACGGGAAAGAAAAATCGTAGTGAGGTAGACTATAATAAGTAAGCAGTATGAAGATTGCCCCTTATCCTAGTAACCTACAGAACAGAAACATTTGCCTATGTGAAAAACAGACTGCTGAATTTCTGCATGGTTTCATTTGTTATTTTTTATACTGGTCAGTCGAAAGTTGGAGCGGTGAGTTTTCCGGTCGTTGTATCACTGGGCAACACCTACTGCTATCGTAAAGATGATGTCTGTGGGTTGTTAAGGACTCTGAACAGAGTTAATTAAGAGAAGTACTGCAAAGATTCCAAAGATCAGATGGCGAAAGGCAATTTCTGGACAAGCAAACTCACGGGGACGCCGTAATTAATGCGGCGTGGCGGCGGCGCCGATGGCTCGGGCTGCAGTCGACAGATCCGCGGCGGCGTCCGTTCGACCATGCCATGGGCGGCGACGACGGAGAGGACGGCTGTAGCGAGGAAACCAAAATGTTCCTAATTTCTTGAAATAAGAAATTTCGCCAGTGATATGAAGGAAAACTGAACGCTTACCTATCCCGTGCAAGATCTTGAGAGAGAAAAGAGACGAGGCGCCGCCGGCCCGTTCCTGCCCTGCTCGATCTGAGCAAAAAGGCGAGGAAGAGACGCGGGAGTCGGCGTTGACTTCACACCCGTGGAGACGTACGCGACCAGCGGTGATCTGGAGGAGCCGCGACGGCGGCGGCGACCCCAGGCGGCGGGTGACACAGCCCCCGCCTACCTACTCTTCGCACGGCGACTCCCGCAACCGGTGGTGACCGGCGCTCCACGCAGCAGCGCCCCGCGGCCGCTCTCCGGCGGCGCCCGCGTTCCCTACCCTTCACGGCAATCCAGAAAGTGGAGGGGGTTTAGCAGCAGAGCCAGGTCACCTACCCTTCACGCTGGAGCAGGGCTCCCATGAACTCGAGCTTGGCTGTGAGCCTGCGACCTGCCCGCAGCAGTGTGTTCCCTATCAGATACATGTCACCAATAGCCAAGGAGATGGGCGCTCACCTCCAACCCTCCTAAATCCTTCCACTGACAGTTCATACACACAAAAAAACGAAACAAATTATCAGGAGTGGAGAGAGATCTAAATCTAGATCGAGCAGCTGTTCCGGCCAAACTAAGCGAATTAACCGAGGCTTCGATACAGGCACTAAGTGGATAGCAGATGGGAAAAGAGAAACTAACCTTGAACCAGGCCTTCAATGACAGCATCACCGGCGCAAGAACAGTAGGCGGCCAACCCACATCAGAGGAGAGGATAAAGGCGAAACCATGGAAGAAAGATGCTGCCTCCCAGAGTTGCCGGCCTTCCACGCACTCGATCCCCACGGATGGCTGTTTCGCCGCCTTCCAGCGCGAGGGAGGAGGACGGTGTAACCGCCGCGGGCTCGAACTGTGGGGCGTCGCTGTCTGCCGGGCTCGTGCATCCTCCTCCTGTCCTCCAGCCGGAGACCTCGAGCCCCAGCAGCGATGGACGATTTTTTCGGGGTAGCGCGCCACGCCGGTGCTGGGGACTCCACTGGAGCGCCACCGCCACCCTCCGTGTAGCCTCCCTCCCGCGGGACACGCTCCTCCTCCCACCTGCCACCGCTACCGTCCCATCCGGCTCCGTCCACCGCTCACGCTCCGCGCCACCGCCCGCCAATGCAGCCGTCCCGTGCTGCTCTGGAAGCTCGCCGTGCAGCGTCGAGTTGAAGCCGGAGCCGGCCGTTCCCGCACCGCCGTGCTGCCGCCGCCCGCTAACGCAGCCGTCTCGTGCTGCTCCGGAAGCTCGCCGCGCGACGTTGCGTTGAAGCTGGACGTTCCCGCTCCGCCGTGATGCTGCCGCCGTCGGGCGGTCAATCTGCTGCTGCCGCTGCAGGGCGCGGTTGGCGGCTGCGAGGGGTCGGGGCTCAAGGAGAGAAGGGGATTGGGGATAGGGTTTGCACCTCACAAAAGAAACGCGAACGAGATGTCGTCGCTGCCTCTGGCTAGCGGCCCCGCTCGCCCACGGGCCCGGGCGTCATGCAGCCTGAGCGAGCAGCAATAGTGAGAAAAAAATAATTACATCCAACGGTTGAAGGTAAAAGTGGGATCCGATTTTTACTGTGCATGGTGAAACGGAGGGACAGGATGGATTTGCCCCCGGAAGGTCCTCCAATGGCCGAGTAGTCTTGCGACCTTTAAGAAGAGAAACTTAGTATGCTTAAATCTCACACTACAAAAGCGAGAGACTTTTCTATCAGCTGAAATAAACTCGGACGCCAAACTAATTATCGGCCAAACAGGGTTTGATCATAATATTGTGTTAGCTCTTTGTGGCATGTTCAACTGCAATATTTGATTTTTTTCTAATCTCATCATGTTGGAGTAATCAAGCGTCTATTATAGTCTAGAATATGTATGAATTTAATATGATGTGATGGCTAATTCACTACAGGAGGAAGTTATACCGAGATCGGTTGCCGACCTCCACCAGGGACGCCGCCAACCGAAGGAAAAGTGGTGCAGTGACGGCGCATGCGAGATATTTTTCTGTCAGCTGGAAATAAACTCCGACACCAATCATCTGGGTCGTACATGCGGGGTGACATCCAGGTGATACAAATTTTGATAAACTTAGTATGCTTAAATCTCACACTACAAAGGAGAGAGCCTTTTCTATCAGCTGAAAATAAACGTGGACGCCAATCGTCCGCGTTGCACATGCGTGGAGACATCCAGGTGATATAAATTCTGATAAACTCAAATCTCACACTTCAAATTAGTGTTAACATAGTTCCTTTGTCCGAAATAAGTGATTCAAATATATCTAGATCCGTATGTGTCTACATACTAAAACACACCTAAATACATTCAAATCTATACCCGTTTTAGTCACTTATTTTGGGATAAGGGAAGTATAAATTATACTTGATACCCAGCCCAAAACCTCGATACGACCTAGCCTATGTGTACCCATATTTCTCTAAGTGCATTGCATATATCATTCGCACAGTGTTTATTCAGTTTACTAGAAATCATTCTTTGATGACTCAAGTTTTCGAGAACAGAACTTTTTTCCCTTCATCTAAAAAAGTTTCTGCAGTGTATGGCAGAAAATGATAATCTTTAAGACCAATTCTCTTAATTAACTATTTTTGGGTAATTCCTCTCAAATTATCAATTAATCAAATATCGATTGTGCTCACCATCATATACTTTTGAAACAGTCTCTAATGTTTTCCCTCTGCCATGTCTATATAGATTTTGATGGCAGAATTTGTGCAGGCTTGATTGAACGATTGCATTATGTTCCAAAGGTCAACTTCTTCTCTTCACTTATGGATTTGTTTTTCATTTATGTCTCTATAATTTGTGTTAAAAAGGCATGTACTAGAACAAGTTAAGATATAATATTTCAGATCATTTGATGGGATGTCTATTTCAATGACGATGTTTGCATGGAATTAAGACTAAACGTGCAATGGGGTTGATGTCCCAGCCTAACCACGTCAAACAGAACGTATAGAGATGCATTAAATCTTAGACCTACATCTTATTATGATCCGGCTTACTTCGTACATCTATGTTCACATGCATGTTTATCTGACTTTGATGGGAATTGGGAAATACTATTTCTGGCTTGCATATCAGTGTATCCAGAGCAACAATTTGCATTTTTTTACTTCATTTTTACTGTAGAATTATAAGTTCATAAATATAATGTAAATACATGCGGAAAATTGTTCAGGGGCCAAAATAAATCGTATCATGTGACTGCAATATGCAAGTTTATGGAATCTGTGCAGTTTAAAATTTACAGCAAGTTTCACTATTGTAACACATACGTTCATTGGTTCAAAATCCAAAAAAAACTATTGTATGTTGTGAATGTCTTATATGATATCTACATCGTTGAAGTAAAATTTGAGCGAATGTTGTTATTAAATAATTTTCTTTGAATAATTAATTTGGGTTTTTTATTTCTATATAATGATTTTTCATCAACTAATTAAGCACTGTAATATGTATATTCCGCACCACATCTTTCTCCAGTGTCATGTGTTCGGAGGTTTTCTTGCTCTTTCTCTGGGCTTTGACCATGTCTCCCGAACAATTTCAGTACATATGGTGCAAGACGATTCCACAAATGAAGCCTCAACTTTTTCTTTCTTTTCTCTTAAGTTAATATACATGAATAGAATATTTAATTACCATAAATACAAATACTTAGCAATATAAAATAAGATGTAACAATTTAAGAACACCTAATACCCAATAATAATACGAAGCATGGAATTTTTATTTCCCGTGAGGGACGCAGAGGTAACTAAAACATACCTAATTTTTTAACTAAATAATATTAATATATCCATGTGTGGGACATATGTAGCCCGTGCGATGCACGGGTTGATGACTAGTTAATTAAATCGGATTTGAATTAACAGGGCCGGCGGGAAAAGCTAACGGGCCGAAACGGTTTGAAAAACAGAAACTCGGCCCAGCAACGCATCCAGTGCGCGCGGGCCGTCTGACGAGGTGGGGGCCACTCGTCAGCGTCTCTTAAACGCGCGAAACGGTACGCGAGCTGTGGGACGTTGGATTAGAGGCCAGATCGACGGCGCTGGTGCGTCGTCTTCTCCGGCGAGATGCCGAAGGTCTGGCGGCGAGGGTAGGGGGTCGTGGGGCTAACCGTAGGTCCGGCGAGGCTTGGCAGCGTGCGCGGTGAAGTTGTGGACGACGGCGAACCTCCTGGTAGCAGTGGCTCCTCCTGGAACAGCTCCAATCGACGGCGGCGACCTCCGGGTACTGGCGGCGTCGATCTCCAAATTGGAGCAGCTCTGGCGAGAATCGAGCGAGTGGTGTGGTGGTTGAGAAGCAGTGAGAGGTGGAGAGCAAGGTGGTGTGCTCAGATCGACGAGGGGAGCTCGGTATTTATAGAGGCGAGTGAGGGTTGCGGGGCAGGGTGGTGGTCGACATGCTCGCGGCGTCTCCGGCGAGCTAGCGAGCTAGGCGAGGGCGTGGCGCTGTTCTGCGGTTCCTGGCGAAGCTAACGGTGGCGACAGCTTGGTCGGGCGGCGCCTGGATTGGTCGCATTGCTTCCACGACTACCGCGGCGTTCACGGGATCGTGTCGTCGTCTCCGGCGCCGGCGGTCACGGGTTGGTGCTGGGCGCGTGTCTGGCGGCGTCGCGGTGGCAAGCAGGCACTCAACTCGTTCACAGGGGGTCCAGGGGCTGCGTGAGGGCGTGGGTCGGCGCGTGTCCAGTGTGCGTCCATGGCGCGCATGGTCGCGACGCGAGCGGCATGCTGGCGCGTTCTGGGCGCGTTGTCTCCGGTGAGCTCACGGCGTTTACGGCGACAAGGCCATTGCTAGGCGAGGTAGAAGGGTGAGGTGGAGCTGTTGGGCACCAGGGCCAGAGGTGGAGAGTGAGGGGGAGAGGGGTGGCTCGACATGGCCGGCATGGCCATGTCATGCATACTAGGGTTTGCCTCCCTAGGTTACTATGTGGTATTAAGTGAGAGAGGGGACAGGGGAACCATTTAGAGTAGGTTTGGGGTAGATTAGAGCTAGGTAGATCACTATTTCAAATAGTGTCAAATAGTTCCATAGATGCCATTTTTGATTTTTGTCCAAATTTGGTTTAATTCAAATTGTTGCAAGTTGTGAATTGTAAGTATTTCATTTAGTTAGAAATGACCAGAGGTGATGGAGTGTGGTGGTGGAATTGTTAAATTCAAAGATTTGCAAATTTGGCTAAGTGTGAGATTGTTGAATATGTTAAAAAGTTGCAACTTTGGTTGAGCATAGCTCTTGATCAAGAAAGAATTTGGCATGGTGATCTTTACAAAAAGTGTTCACCTTGATGTTGACTTGGATGTGGTGCAAAGAGTTAGCAAGGTTTGGTTTGAGAAAATTGAATTGCAATGGCTCAAAGTAGTGATCAGACTATAATTGGCAGTTTTGACCATTATCATATGTGAGCAAGTTTTGCATTTGAAAATTATTTGAATTGTGATTCTTTGATTCCAAAAGTTGTAATAAGTGTTTAGTAACATTATTCAACTAATGGTGAAGACCAAATTGGTCTAGGGTCAAAATTTATTAAAATGCCATAGAGCATATGTGAGGGTTTTTAGGGTTTTGCAATTATTTGTTTTTCTTCCTCTTTTTGGATTTATTTGGTTGGTGATCTTCTCATGATCACTTTAGGGTTTTAGGGTTTATCTTATACACATAATAACAATCATCATGGCATATCAATCAAATGCACAAGTCCTATGCATGGCACTATATGCAATTTAAAAAGTTTTTGTTGGTTTGAAATTTTGCTCTCTGGAAATTCTTCTAACTTTCTTTTATTGAAATTTGGGATGTTACAAAACAGCAGGATTAAAATATTGTAGGCACAGGAATGGATAACGGGCGTTGCATGGATGAGAGAAACTCATGTAACAATCAAAGCAGGGCATTTGCAGATAATAATAAAACGGTGTCCAAGTACTAAGCAATCCATAGGCATGTGTTCCGTATATAGTCGTACGTGCTCGCAATGAGAAACTTGCACATCTTTTGTCCTACCAGCCGGTGGCAGCTGGGCCTCTAGGGAATCTACTGGATATTAAGGTACTCCTTTTAATAGAGTACCGGAGCAAAGCATTAACACTCCGTGAACACATGTGATCCTCACATCACTGCCTTCCCCTCCGGTTGTCCCAATTTCTGTCACTTTGGGGCCTCGGGTTCCAGACAGCGACATGTGTATACAACTTGCAGGTAAGATCATAAAACAATGCATATCATCATGAAACAATAACATGTTCAGATCTGAGATCATGACACTCGGGCCCTAGTGACAAGCATTAAGCATAACAAGTTGCAACAATATCATCAAAGTACCAATTACGGACACTAGGCACTATGCCCTAACAATCTTATGCTATTACATGACCAATCTCATCCAATCCCTACCATCCCCTTCAGCCTACAGCGGGGGAATTACTCACACATGGATGGGGGAAACATTGCTGGTCGATGGAGAGGCGTCGGTGGTGATGATGGCGATGATCTCCTCCAATTCCCTGTCCCGGCGGAGTGCCAGAACGGAGTTTCTGGTCCCGAGACGGAGTTTCGCGACGGTGGCGGCGTACTGGATGGTTTCTGGCGACTTCGACTTCTCGTCAATAGGTTAGTTCCGGAAAATGCATTAATATGACATAAAGTGTGAACAAAACATGTAGGTATTGTCATAAAACAAGCATGGAACATTAGAAATTATAGATACGTTGGAGACGTATCAGCATCCCCAAGCTTAGTTCCTACTCGTCCCCGAGTAGGTAAACGATAACAAAGATAATTTGTGAAGTGACATGCTACCAACATAATCTTAATCATACTATTGCAAAGCATATGAGATGAATGCAGCGATTCTAAGCAATGGTAAAGACAATGAGTAAACAGATGAACCATATAGCAAAGACTTTTCATGAATAGTACTTTCAAGACAAGCATCAGTAAGTCTTGCATAAGAGTTAACTCATAAAGCAATAAATTCGAAGTAAAGGAATTGAAGCAACACAAAGGAAGATTAAGTTTGAGTGGTTGCTTTCAACTTGTAACATGTATATCTCATGGATATTGTCAACATAAAGTAATATAGTAAGTGCAATGGGCAAGTATGTAAGAATCAATGCATAGTTAACACAAGTGTTTGCTTCTTAAGGTGGAGAGAAGTAGGTAAACTGACTCAACATAAAAGTACAAGAAAGGCCCTTCGAAGAGGGAAGCATGGATTGCTATATTTGTGCTAGAGCTTTTATTTTGAAAACAAGAAACAATTTTGTCAACGGTAGTAATAAAGCATATGCATTATGTAAATTATATCCTACAAGTTGCAAGCCTCATGCATAGATTACCAATAGTGCCCGCACCTTGTCCTAATTAGCTCGGATTTACATGGATTATCATCGCAATAAATATGTTTTAACCAAGTATCACAAAGGGGTACCTCTATGCCGCCTGTACAAAGGTCTAAGGAGAAAGCTCGCATTGGATTTCTCGCTTTTGATTATTCTCGACTTAGACATCCATACCGGGTGATACGTCCAATTTGCATCACTATTTATATCATAATTTGCTGTTATTCATTGATATATTTCATATTTGGAGATGATACTTATGTTATTTCATCTATTTTGCATGTTTCATGATTATTGGAGGATCGCGCACCGGAGTCAGGATTCTGCTGGAAAAAGCGCCGTCAGAATGCAATATTTCGGAAGATCAACAATTGACGGAATTTATATAAAAAATCCTATTTTTCCAGAAGACGACGAGAGCCAGAAGGAGGAGCCGAGGAGGGCCAACATGGGCCCCCCTCATAGGCCGGTGCGGGCCCTGCCCTGGCCGCGCCGCCCTATGAGGAGGGGGCCCACAGCCCCCTCTGGCCTCCTCTCCTTCGCGTATTTCTTCGTCCCGAAAACCTAAGCTCCAGGGGGACAGTCGCGAAGAGTTACAGCCGCCTCTGCGGGGCGGAGAACACCAGAGAGAAAAGAGCTCTCCGGCAGGCTGAGATCCGCCGGGGAAATTACCTCCCGGAGGGCGAAATCGACGCCATCGTCACCGTCATCAAGCTGGACATCATCTCCATCACCATCGTCATCATCTCCATCATCATCACCGCCGTCTCCACTGCTGCACATCGTCACCGCTGTAACAATTTGGGTTGGATCTTGATTGTTTGATAGGGGAAACTCTCCCGGTATTGATTTCTACTTGTTATTGATGCTATTGAGTGAAACCATTGAACCAAGGTTTATGTTCAGATTGTTATTCATCATCATATCACCTCTGATCATGTTCCATATGATGTCTCGTGAGTAGTTCGTTTAGTTCTTGAGGACATGGGTGAAGTCTAAATGTTAGTAGTGAATTATGGTTGAGTAATATTCAATGTTATGATATTTAAGTTGTGGTGTTATTCTTCTAGTGGTGTCATGTGAACGTCGACTACATGATACTTCACCTTTATGGGCCTAGGGGAATACATCTTGTATTCGTTTGCCAATTGCGGGGTTGTCGGAGTGACAGAAACCTAAACCCCCGTTGGTATATCGATGCAGGAGGGATAGCAGGATCTCAGAGTTTAAGGCTGTGGTTAGATTTATCTTAATTACTTTCTTGTAGTTGCGGATGCTTGCAAGGGGTATAATCACAAGTATGTATTAGTCCTAGGAAGGGCGGTACATTAGCATAGGTTCACCCACACAACACTTATCAAAACAATGAAGATTAATTAGCCGTATGTAGCGAAAGCACAAGACTAAAATCCCGTGTGTCCTCAAGAACGTTTGGTCATTATAAGTAAACAAACCGGCTTGTCCTTTTTGCTCAAAAGGATTGGGCCACTCGCTGCAATTGTTACTCTCGCACTTTACTTACTCGTACTTTATTCAACTGCTACAACAAAACCCCCTGAATACTTGTCTGTGAGCATTTACAGTGAATCCTTCATCGAAACTGCTTGTCAACACCTTCTGCTCCTCGTTGGGATCGACATTCTTACTTATCGAAAATACTACGATACACCCCCTATACTTGTGGGTCATCAAGACTATTTTCAGGCGCCGTTGCCGGGGAGTGAAGCGCTATTGGTAAGGGAAACTTTTACTGTTTGTGCTGATTTTATTTCTGCCTGCTGCTATAATTCATTATGGAGAGATCTTCTCTTGAATTTTTATTTGTAAAATCTACTACTACTACAAAGGTAGTGGATGAGGCGCCAGGTGAGGAAGAAGTTCCATAAAAAATACGTATGAAAATTATTGAACGTGTTGTGGATAACCGTTATACAGGAGATGGAACTGTCCATCCAGGAGATCATTTACTGTTCTTGCATGAATTATGCGGTTTATTCAAGTGTGCAGGTATTGCTATGGATGAAGTGAGGAAGAAACTATTCTCTATATCGCTGTCTGGTAAAGCGGCGCATTGGTATAAATTACTGGATAATGGGGATTCTCTTGAATGGAATGATATTGTGCCCCGGTTTTATTCTAAGTTCTATCCTCCAATTGAAATTCATAAGGATCGGAACCGCATATATAATTTTTGGCCTCATGATGGAGAGAGTATTGCCCAAGCGTGGGGGAGATTGAAGTCTTTAATGCTCAAATGCCCCATTCATGAGCTTCCTGGTAATATTATTATTGATAATTTCTATGCAAGACTTTCTTTTTAAGATAAGACCTTGCTGGATACTTCTTGTTCTGGATCATTTACACGCAACAAAGAAGAGTTTAAAAGGGACCTTCTTAATCGGATCCAGGAGAATACTGAAGGATGGGAAAACGACAAAGATAGAGAGTCAGGTATAAATTATGATTATAAATGCATTGAAGCTTTTATGGATACTGATAAATTTCGTAATATTAGTGCTACTTATGGTCTTGATTCTCAAGTCGTTGCAAATCTTTATAAAGCTTTTGCCTCTCATTATGAATTGCCTAAGAAGAATTTTGATAAGTATCATGAACCGTATAAAGATAAAATTGATTCATCTATAAATAAATATGTTGTAGTTGAAACTGTTGATCATGTTATTCCTGAAGCTTATATTGAAAAAACTCCTTTCCCTGCTAAAATGAAGGAGTACTCTGTTATAAGTAGTGCGGTTCATAAAAGTGAAAAGAAACCTATAGAACCTGAAGAACAAATAAAGGTTGAACCTGCTGTTGCAATTGTTAAAGATCTTGTGACTGAAAATGTGGAAGATGGTCATATTATTTTCTGTGAAGATGCTTCTAATATTGTTTCACATCCTAATAAGTCTAAGGAAGCTAGCGTTCCTATGCTATCTGTTAGAATTGGTGATCATTGTTATTATGGTTTATGTGATATTGGTGCAAGTATTAGTGCTATTCCTTATGAGCTTTACACGGAGATTATGCACGAAATCGGTTCTTGTGAACTTGAAGATATTGATGTGGTTATTCGGCTGGCTAATAGAGAAACTATCTCTCCAATTGGTATTGTTCGAGATGTGGAAGTTCTATGTGGTAAGATTAAATATCCTGCTGACTTTTTAGTACTTGGTTCTGCTGCTAGTAAGTATTGTCCTATCATTTTTGGTAGACCTTTTCTAAATACTTGTGGAGCTATTATAGATTGCAAGAAAGAGAAAATTTTGACTAAATTTGCTGGTGAATCTTATGAGTTTAACTTCTCTAAATTTGCCAAAACCCCTTATAAAGCTGATTCGCCTAATAATGATTTTAGAGTTGAACAGTGTGCATCTATTGCTCTTGCTCCTAATAATCCTTTGCAGCAACATTTGGAGAATAGTGAGAGTGAAGTTTTTAGGGAAGAAAGAAATGAGCTTGATGAAATTTTCCTTCGTCAACCTATTCTTAAGCATGATTTACCGGTAGAAGATCTGGGTACAACACCACCACCAAAGGAAGATCCTGTCTTTGATTTAAAACCATTGCCTGATAATCTTAAATATGCTCATATTGATGATAAGAAAATATATCCTGTTATTATTAGTTCTAAGCTTTCAGAGTTTGAAGAAGAAAGGTTATTGGAAATACTGAAGAAACACCGAGGAGCTATTGGCTACACTCTTGATGACTTGAAGGGGATTTCTCCCTCTATTTGCCAACATGCCATTAATATGGAAGATGATGCGAAGCCTGTTGTTGAACATCAGCGTCGTCTAATTCCTAAGATGAAGGATGTGGTAAGAAATGAGGTATTAAGACTTCTTGAAGCTGGTATTATATATCCTATTGCTGATAGTAGATGGGTTAGTCCTGTGCATTGTGTTCCTAAGAAAGGAGGAATGACCGTTGTGCCTAATGATAATGATGAGCTCATACCTCAAAGAGTAGTTGTAGGGTATAGAATGTGCATTGATTATCGAAAAGTTAATAAGGTTACTAAGAAAGATCATTACCATGTGCCTTTTATTGATCAAATATTAGAAAGGTTATCCAAAAATACTCATTTTTGCTTTCTTGATGGTTATTCTGGGTTTTCACAAATTGCTGTTAAAACTAAGGATCAAGAGAAAACCACTTTCACTTGTCCCTATGGAACTTATGCTTATAGACGTATGCCTTTTGGTTTATGTAATGCTCCTGCTACTTTTCAAAGATGCATGTTTGCTATTTTTCATGGCTTTTGCGAGAGTATTGTAGAGGTATTCATGGACGATTTTTCCGTCTATGGGAATTCTTTTGATAATTGCTTGCGGAACCTTGATAAAGTTTTGCAGAGATGTGAAGAAACTAACCTTGTTCTTAATTGGGAGAAATGCCACTTTATGGTTAATGAAGGAATTGTATTGGGACATAAAATTTCCGAGAGAGGTATCGAAGTTGATAGAGCTAAAGTTGAAGCAATTGAGAAGATGCCCTACCCCAGGGATGTTAAAGGTATTCGTAGTGTTCTTGGTCACGCTGGGTTTTATAGGAGGTTTATTAAAGACTTCTCCAAGATTTCAAAGCCTCTTACTAATCTTCTTCAAAAAGATGTACCTTTTGTTTTTGATGA
Source organism: Lolium perenne (assembly GCF_019359855.2). Taxonomy (NCBI): domain Eukaryota; kingdom Viridiplantae; phylum Streptophyta; class Magnoliopsida; order Poales; family Poaceae; genus Lolium; species Lolium perenne. Next base: position 172,989,877 of record NC_067247.2, on the reverse strand, counting down.
TGATTGTAAGGAAGCTTTTGAAACTCTAAAGAAAGCCTTAACAACTGCCCCTATAGTTGAACCTCCTGATTGGAACTTACCATTTGAAATTATGTGTGATGCTAGTGATTTTGCTGTAGGCGTTGTTCTTGGACAGCGAGTAAATAAAAAATTGAATGTTATTCATTATGCTAGTAAAACCCTTGATGTTGCTCAAAGAAATTATGCTACTACTGAAAAAGAATTGTTAGCTGTAGTCTTTGCTTGTGATAAGTTTAGATCTTATATTGTTGATTCAAAAGTTACAATTCATACTGATCATGCTGCAATTAGATACCTTATGCAAAATAAAGATGCTAAGCCAAGGCTTATTAGATGGGTACTTCTGTTGCAAGAATTTGATTTACATATTGTAGATCGGAAAGGTGCTGATAATCCTGTTGCTGATAATTTGTCTAGATTGGAAAATATTGCTTATGATCCTGTTCCTGTTAATGATAGTTTTCCAAATGAACAATTGGCTGTAATAAAGGTGAGCTCGCGAGACAGTCCTTGGTACGCTGATTATGCTAACTTTATTGTTTCCAAGTACTTGCCTCCAACCTTTTCAGCGCAGCAAAGGAGGAAATTCTTTTATGATTTGAGGCATTATTTCTGGGATGACCCACACTTATATAAAGAAGGAGTGGATGGTATTCTGCGAAGATGTGTTCCCGAATATGAACAACAAGAGATATTGAGTAAATGTCATGGTAGTGCTTATGGAGGACATCACGCCGGAGATAGAACCGCACAAAAGGTTCTACAATCAGGTTTTTATTGGCCAACTCTCTTCAAAGATGCAAGGAAGTTTATTTTATCTCGCGATGAATGTCAAAGGGTTGGTAATATCTCCAGACGCAATGAAATGCCTATGAATTATACTCTTGTTATTGAACCGTTTGATTGTTGGGGATTTGACTTGATGGGACCTTTTCCCTCTTCAGAAGGTAACACTCATATACTTGTTACTGTTGATTATGTTACTAAATGGGTGGAAGCCATACCTACAAAAAGTGCTGATGGTGAGACCTCTTTAAGAATGCTTTTAGATATTATTTTTCCTCGATTTGGAGTTCCTAGATATATTATGACTGATGGAGGTTCTCATTTTATTCATGGTGGTTTTAGAAAAACTCTTGCTAGATATGGTATTAATCATAGAATTGCTTCCGCTTATCATCCTCAAACTAGTGGGCAAGTAGAACTATCAAATAGAGAGATTAAATCTATCTTGCAAAAGACTGTTAATAAAACTAGAAAGAATTGGGCTAGTAAATTGAAGGAAGCACTATGGGCTTATAGAACGGCTTATAAAAATCCCATGGGTATGTCACCTTATAAAATGGTCTAAGGAAAAGCTTGTCATTTACCTTTAGAACTAGAGCACAAAGCTTATTGGGCTGTAAGAGAATTAAATAAAGATCCTAAACTAGCCGGTAAGAAGAGGTTGCTACAATTGAGTTCTCTAGATGAATGGAGAAGTGAAGCTTATGAAAATGCTAAACTCTTTAAAGAGAAAGTTAAGAAATGGCATGATAGAAGAATTATCAAAAGAGAATTTAATATTGGGGATAAAGTCCTATTGTCTCGGTCTCGTCTCAGATTCCTTGCAGGGAAATTACTCTCGAAATGGGAAGGACCATATGTCGTTGAGGAGGTGTATCGCTGAGGGGCAATTAAAATTAGCTCTCTCCAAGGCGATGCCACACAAGTGGTGAATGGACAAAGACTCAAGCATTATATCTCAGGTGATTCTTATAATGAAGATGTTCATGTTATTCGAGTGGAAACACCGGAGGCTTTTATCAAAGGTCAAATTGACAGTCCGCCAGAACTCAACTTTTGAATAGGTAACAGTACTGGTAAATAAAAGTTCGTGATTTACTTTCCGAACAATGTTTTTGCTGTTTTTGGAAAATATGAAAAATTACGAGATCGAAACGGAGTGGAGGAGACGCACGAGGGCGTGCCCCCATAGGCTGGCGCGGTCCCCAGCCTGGCCGCGCCGCCCTATGAGCTGGCCGCCTCGTCGCCCCTCTCCGACTCTGGTTCGACCTAGTACTTTCCTTTTGTCGTGAAAATTCCTGCTATATAATCCCCCGGACCCCTGGAGGTCCGTATATCGTTTTCTCGACGTGTTTTGTTTCGAGCTGTTTTCTGCCAGGATTTGCTTCGGATCTAGATCCATCATGTCTTCGTCGGAAACTCCAAAGGACAGCTTCTGCGAGGACGTCGTCAACCTGTACATGAACGAGCTGAAGATGCACCCCAAGGAGTTACTGCTCGTTGATGGAGAGTTGCGGATCAAAGATGTCCAGGGTCCTAAAGGAGAAGGAAGCTTGGAAGACAGGATGGAGAAGCTAGAACAAGAGGTTTTCAACTCCCAAGAAGATGGCTGAGCGTGAAGTGGACATCTTCCACAAGATTGTGTCTGAACTTATTGATGCACACAAGAAGGAGACTGCAAAGCTGTGGGACGACATCCTCTCGCTTCACGACACCACCAACAAACTCCAAGCTCAACTCTATGACGTTCAGAATCAGAACTGTGAGTATGAAAACATGTTTAAACACATAAGCTATGCTGCTAGTTTCAGGATTCCCGAGACCAAGATGTCGTTTGTTGATGGAGAGCCTCTTCCTTGGAAGTCTGATGATGGGAATTCATCACCACCATCGCCGAAGGAGTAACTCATCATCGGTATTGGCATCCCCTTGGTTTGTTCCAAGCTTGGGGGAGTGCCGCGGTATCACATCATCACTACTTTTTACTTTTTACTATCAAGTAGTGTCATATCATGAGTAGGGAAGTTATCATATAAGATGGGTTGTAGTGTGGAAGTATCTCTCCTTTAGTTGATTGTCTATGTATCCCTTGGTGTTTGTTATCGTTATGAAATATTAATGAGAAGTCTTATCATTTACATATTGCACATCTTATTTTAGTTTGCAATCCCTATTATACGATTGATCTTGTTATTAGTATTGGTATCACTTTGGGAGCATTGAGTAAATCTATTTGGTTTTGGCAAACTTAGCATTGGTCAAATAGCAATAACACTTTGAGGTTTAATTAGAAAAGAGAAATACATGTAGTTGTTTCATTGTCTTCCTTTCTTGTTAGCTCATAGCTTATTATTCTGAAGTTAAAATTGTTTGTGCTTACAAGGAAGATGCATGATTGTTTCTATCACATGTATATTTGTTTGTTTCCCTCAACTTTTGTGCTTGCTAATTAACCTTGCTAGCCAAAAACCTGTACTGAGAGGGAATGCTTCTCGTACATCAAAACCTTAACCCGAACCTATGCCATTTGTGTCCACCATAACTACCTACTACATGGTATTTCCTGCCATTCCAAGTAAATACTTCGTGTGCTACCTTTAAACAATTCAAAATTTACTATCTCTTATTTGTGTCAATGTTATATAGCTCATGAGGAAGTATGTGGTGTTTTATCTTTCAATCTTGTTGGGCAACTTTCACCAATGGACTAGTGGCTTCATCCGCTTATCCAATAATTTTGCAAAAAGAGCTGGCAATGGGATTCCCAGTCCCAAGTTAATTAACCATCATAATGTTACAAAAATAGACACTCCTCCATGGTATGTGATTGTTGGACGGCACCCGAGGATTCGGTTAGCCATGGCTTGAGAAAGCAAAGGTGGGGAGGAGTGTCATCTAAATAAAATTAAAATAAAAAGGCACTCCTTCATGGTATGAGATTGTTGGCAGGCACCCGAGGATTCGGTTAGCCATGGTTTGTGAAAGCAAAGGTTGGAAGGAGTGTCAACCAAAAATAAAAATGTATGGGAGCCGCTCTTCGAGAGTTTGTCTGGCAAGGGGGTTAGAGTACCCGCTACCAGTCGTTGACAACAACAAACACCTCTCAGAATGTTACTTTTATTCTCTTTATATGATTTCAAAACTGAAAAAGCTCTAGCACATGATTTAATCCCTGCTTCCCTCTGCGAAGGGCCTGTCTTTTACTTTATGTTGAGTCAGTAAACCTAATTCCCTCCATCTTAAGCAAGCATTTGAGTTGTTGTGATCAAACCATCTATATTGTGATTTACTTCATCATGTCTCTTACTCTTCCTTGTTTAGTACAAGTTTTATCCGAATGAATATAGCTTTGAAAGTTATCAATGATTATGAGGAGATTATTATGATTGAGTATGCAAGTTGTGCCATATAAACTTTAACATGAGAGCGCTGCTCGATAGATAAGTATAACCTGTTAATTGTTCTCTGACCAAGAACGAAGTTTGCCATCACCAATTATGATTTCTTATGCACCTTTATTTGTGATTACCTTCTACTTGTTTCAAGTTGAATTATATGAGGAAGTTGTTTAATAGAATGTCTTGTGTGAATGAATATGATGCTTCTTGTTCGTATTTTATTTATCGACTCTTCACTCCATAAACATGTGGTCCTGTTTACCGAGTTCAGTTTCGCTTGGGGACAAGCGAAGTCTAAGCTTGGGGGAGTTGATACGTCCAATTTGCATCACTATTTTATATCATAATTTGCTGTTATTCATTGATATATTTCATATTTGGAGATGATACTTATGTTATTTCATCTATTTTGCATGTTTCATGATTATTGGAGGATCGCGCACCGGAGTCAGGATTCTGCTCGAAAAAGCGCCGTCAGAATGCAATATTTCGGAAGATCAACAATTGACGGAATTTATATGAAAAATCCTAGTTTTCCAGAAGACGACGAGAGCCAGAAGGAGGAGCCGAGGAGGGCCAACATGGGCCCCCCTCATAGGCCGGCGCGGGCCCTGCCCTGGCCGCGCCGCCCTGTGAGGAGGGGGGCCACAGCCCCCTCTGGCCTCCTCTCCTTCGCGTATTTCTTCATCCTGAAAACCTAAGCTCCAGGGGGACAGTCGCGAAGAGTTACAGCCGCCTCTGCGGGGCGGAGAACACCAGAGAGAAAAGAGCTCTCCGGCAGGTTGAGATCCGCCGGGGAAATTGCCTCCCGGAGGGGGAAATCGACGCCATCGTCACCGTCATCAAGATGGACATCATCTCCATCACCATCGTCATCATCTCCATCATCATCACCGCCGTCTCCACCGCTGCACATCGTCACCGCTGTAACAATTTGGGTTGGATCTTGATTGTTTGATAGGGGAAACTCTCCCGGTATTGATTTCTACTTGTTATTGATGCTATTGAGTGAAACCATTGAACCAAGGTTTATGTTCAGATTGTTATTCATCATCATATCACCTCTGATCATGTTCCATATGATGTCTCGTGAGTAGTTCGTTTAGTTCTTGAGGACATGGGTGAAGTCTAAATGTTAGTAGTGAATTATGGTTGAGTAATATTCAATGTTATGATATTTAAGTTGTGGTGTTATTCTTCTAGTGGTGTCATGTGAACGTCGACTACATGATACTTCACCTTTATGGGCCTAGGGGAATACATCTTGTATTCGTTTGCCAATTGCGGGGTTGCCGGAGTGACAGAAACCTAAGCCCCCGTTGGTATATGGATGCAGGAGGGATAGCAGGATCTCAGAGTTTAAGGCTGTGGTTAGATTTATCTTAATTACTTTCTTGTAGTTGCGGATGCTTGCAAGGGGTATAATCACAAGTATGTATTAGTCCTAGGAAGGGCGGTACATTAGCATAGGTTCACCCACACAACACTTATCAAAACAATGAAGATTAATTAGCCGTATGTAGCGAAAGCACTAGACTAAAATCCCGTGTGTCCTCAAGAACGTTTGGTCATTATAAGTAAACAAACCGGCTTGTCCTTTGTGCTAAAAAGGATTGGGCCAATCGCTGCAATTGTTACTCTCGCACTTTACTTACTCGTACTTTATTCAACTGCTACATCAAAACCCCCTGAATACTTGTCTGTGAGCATTTACAGTGAATCCTTCATCGAAACTGCTTGTCAACACCTTCTGCTCCTCGTTGGGATCGACATTCTTACTTATCGAAAATACTACGATACACCCCCTATACTTGTGGGTCATCACCGGGACAACATATAATTGACTCCTCTTTAATGCATAAGCATTCAACAACAAATAATATTCTCATAAGAGATTGAGGATTGTTGTCCAAAACTGAAACTTCCACCATGGATCATGGCTTTAGTTAGCGGCCCAATGCTCTTCTCTAACAATATGCATACTCAAACCATTCAACTCATGATAAATCACCCTTACTTCAGACAAGACGAACATGCGTAGCAACTCACATGATATTCAACAAAGATAGTTGATGGCGTCCCCAGGAACATGGTTATCGCTCAACAAGCAACTTAATAAGAAATAAGATACATAAGTACATATTCAATACCACAATAGTTTTTAGGCTATTTTTCCCATGAGCTATATATTGCAAAGACAAAGAATGGGATTTTAAAGGTAGCACTGATACGTCCAATTTGCATCACTATTTTATATCATAATTTGCTGTTATTCATTGATATATTTCATATTTGGACATAATACTTATGTTATTTCATCTATTTTGCATGTTTCATCATTATTGGAGGATCGAGCACCGGAGCCGTGGATTCGCTGGAAAAAGCACCGTCGAACGCAATATTTCGGAAGATCAACTGTGGAAGGAAATTATACCAAAAATCCTATTTTTCCGGATGACGAAGGAAGCGTAAGGGGAGCCGAGGGGACCCAAGGTGGGCCCAGACCCCAGGCCGGCGCGGCCCATGGCCTGGCCGCGCCGCCTGGTGAGGAGGGGGGCCCACAGCCCCTCTCGCCTCCTTTTCTTCGCGAAATCCTTCGTCCCGAAGACCTAAGCCACAGAGGGTACCTCGCGAAGAGTTACAGCCGCCTCTGCGGGGTGGAGAACACCAGAGAGAAAAGAGCTCTCCGGCGGCTGAAATCCGCCGGGGAAATTCCCTCCCGGAGGGGGAAATCGACGCCATCGTCACTGTCATCGAGCTGGACATCATCTCCATCGCCATCATCATCATCTCCACCATTATCACCGCCGTCTCCACCGCTGCACATCGTCACCGCCGTAGCAATTTGGGTTTGATCTTGATTGTTTGATAGGGGAAACTCTCCCGGTATTGATTTCTACTTGTTATTGATGCTATTGAGTGAAACCATTGAACCAAGGTTTATGTTCAGATTGTTATTCATCATCATATCACCTCTGATCATGTTCCATATGATGTCTCGTGAGTAGTTCGTTTAGTTCTTGAGGACATGGGTGAAGTCTAAATGTTAGTAGTGAATTATGGTTGAGTAATATTCAATGTTATGATATTTAAGTTGTGGTGTTATTCTTCTAGTGGTGTCATGTGAACGTCGACTACATGACACTTCACCTTTATGGGCCTAGGGGAATGCATCTTGTACTCGTTTGCTGATTGCGGGGTTGCCGGAGTGACAGAAACCTAAACCCCCGTTGGTATATCGATGCAGGAGGGATAGCAGGATCTCAGAGTTTAAGGCTGTGGTTAGATTTATCTTAATTACTTTCTTGTAGTTGCGGATGCTTGCAAGGGGTATAATCACAAGTATGTATTAGTCCTAGGAAGGGCGGTACATTAGCATAGGTTCACCCACACAACACTTATCAAAACAATGAAGATTAATTAGCCGTATGTAGCGAAAGCACTAGACTAAAATCCCTTGTGTCCTCGAGACCGTTTTGTCATTATAAGTAAACAACCCGGCTTGTCCTTTGTGCTAAAAAGGATTGGGCCACTCGCTGCAATTGTTACTCTCGCACTTTACTTACTCGTACTTTATTCATCTGTTACATTAAAACCCCCTGAATACTTGTATGTGAGCATTTACAGTGAATCCTTCATCGAAACTGCTTGTCAACACCTTCTGCTCCTCGTTGGGATCGACATTCTTACTTATCGAAGATACTACGATACACCCCCTATACTTGTGGGTCATCAAGACTATTTTCTGGCGCCGTTGCCGGGGAGTGAAGCGCTATTGGTAAGTGGAATTGGTAAGGGAAATATCTACTGTTTGTGCTGATTTTATTTCTGCCTGCTGCCATAATTCATTATGGAGAGATCTCCTTTTGAATGCTTATTTGGGAAATCCGTTACTACTGCAAAGGTAGTGGATGAGGCGCCAGGTGAGGAAGAAATACCATACAAAATACCTATGAAAATTATTGAACGCGTAGTGAATAACCGTTACACAGGGGATGGAACTGTCCACCCTGGAGATCATTTACTGTTCTTGCATGAATTATGCGGTTTAGTCAAGTGTGCAGGTATTGCTATGGATGAAGTGAGAAAGAAACTATTCTCTATATCGCTGTCTGGTAAAGCGGCGCATTGGTATAAATTACTGGATAATGGGGATTCTCTTGAATGGAATGATATTATGCCCCGGTTTTATTCTAAGTTCTATCCTCCAAGTGAAATTCACAAGGATCGGAATCGCATATATAATTTTTGGCCTCATGATGGAGAGAGTATTGCCCAAGCGTGGGGGAGATTGAAGTCTTTAATGCTCAAATGCCCCATTCATGAGCTTCCTGGTAATGTTATTATTGATAATTTCTATGCAAGACTTTCTTTTGAAGACAAGACCTTGCTGGATACTTCTTGTTCTGGATCATTCACGCGCAAAAAGGAAGAGTTTAAAAGGGACCTTCTTAATCGGATCCAGGAAAATACTGAATGATGGGAAATCGACAAAGATAGAGAATCAGGTATAAATTATGATTATAAATGCATTGAAGCTTTCCTTATGAGCTTTACACGGAGATTATGCACGAAATTGGTTCTTGTGAACTTGAAGATATTGATGTGGTTATTCAGCTGGCTAATAGAGAAACTATTTCTCCAATTGGTATTGTTCGAGATGTGGAAGTTCTATGTGGTAAGATTAAATATCCTGCTGACTTTTTGGTGCTTGGTTCTGCTGCTAGTGATTATTGTCCTATCATTTTTGGTAGACCTTTTCTAAATACTTGTGGAGCTATTATAGATTGCAAGAAAGAGAAAATTTTGACTAAATTTGCTGGTGAATCTTATGAGTTTGACTTCTCTAAATTTACTAAAACTCCTTATAAAGCTGATTTGCCTAATAATCTATACCTAATAATAAAGGAGCTAAGGTTTCTGCCAAATTTTTCGTCCAACTTTTTATTTGGACCGTTTTGCCCTCCCACCAAACTACATAATACTGCAGTATGCCATTGTACCGGTTAGTTCCTGCTATTACGTCCGGCCTCAACTCCCCGAAGCATCGCCTCCTCCCCAACCCAGCCATACGGGCCGTGTAGCGCTGGAATTTCTGTTTGGGCCGCGAGTTTGCTAGAATCAACCAAATTCGCAAGTTCAATCTACCCTTCCTATCTTCGATAGTCCCACCTCGATGTCTTATATCGATTTTCACCGGTTTATATACATAGTGTTCTTAGGAAATAACAAGCAGCAAAATACCAATCTTTGGCATAAGACCCAAAATTATCAGGAGGAAAGAAAAGGGAATTGCACGCTGCTCTGCCATGACGCTGGACCAAACAAATCTGAGGGCAAAAGATGAAAAACGAGTAACGACATAGAAAAGAGTACAGGACGGAATCGCGGCCGACGGGCACGAGATTCACAGGTGCAAGGTCGAAGTGGGAGAGATGACGGCGGCCGGCGGCGACGAATAGGGCCGGGCATGGCATGGCCTCGAGGGAAGATATGCCGGCGCGTTCCACCACCACGGACCTCTCGGGCGCAGAAACGCCCTTAATAGAGTTGCTTCGCAGCAAACGCCGACGACCCTCGCGGCGCCAGCTCCCTCGCATGAAGGCGCCTTAAGCTTGCAGCGACGGGAGAGGCTGAGAGTTGCTAGCTGCAGGGGAGGCCGCAGATGCGACGGTGCGCGGCGACGCGAACTGCAGGCCCGCGGCGGGTTTGGGCACGGGAGCGGGCGAGAGCGAGAGGAGAAAGGGGAAAAGAGTGTATCGCTAGATGAGTGGATAGGAGAGTCCAGGGAGAAGATAAGGTAGGTGGTGGGTCCCGCCTTACATGTGCGCCTGATTGAAAGCATTTTGCCCGTCGCGAGTAGGTCACGAACGCGATGGCTCCTGCCCCCAGTGTATACAGGAGCCTTTGCCCGTCGCGCACGCTGAGGATACAGGGGATCATGTGCTGGATCACGGGACTGCTCCGCATCATGTCGTTCAGCTCGTGGGCAAATTAGTCCATTAATCAATTATGCTCTGATTTGTACTGTCCATGAAAAGAACTAGCGCGGACGCTGGCCCTGAGATGGAGTTGCAGAATCTCAAACGAAAGCAGAACTGGAAATCTGCTCCTCTTCCCCGGTCATCCCCTTTCTTTAATTCTTCAATTTTCTTCACGTGGAGTCATGAGATTTGGAGTTTGGGATTTGGGCACTAGCAGACAAGAGACTTATCATGTTTGAAAAGAAAATTAGATCTAACTATCAAAAGGTTTCTTCTTGGAGTTCCGTCTGTGTCAGCAGAAATTAGAATTATTTAATTTGAAAGGACAACTTCAGAATGCACACAAAGTTTCTTTTAGTACTCCCTCAAGCATGATTGATCATTACATTCCTCTTTTATGTTCCCTCAAACACGTTTAATCCTTGCAAGGTTTCGGCCCATGTTAGGACATAGTATGTCATTCATATTTCTAAAGAAAAATTCGAATTTTCTGCGCGGTCAACTATGAACCTTTGAACTTTAGGACGTACTGACCACGCACCTGATTGCGTGCACGATGTGAACTGAAGCTAGCTGTTTTCTACGACACAGTTGTACCAACACTAACAGCCTGATTTGTTTTCTCTGCTTCAGTTTTGATTCCGAATTTCAAAGTTGTTGTAGTACCATATTTCTAATTATGAATCTTAGCAAATTCTCTCAGATCAATGGATTTCCATCCAGTTTTGCTCGGATCTGAAATATGGGTTCATATGTACTTTGTGATTGAACAGGGTCAACAGATTAGGCTGGTGTTAAGTGCTTGATATGGGACCAGATAAACACCTTCTGGGTAAATTCACTAATGCTAGCTTCATGCAACACCGTAACAAATTATTATGCTATGTTGCTAGAACTATTTTTATTTTGTATTTTCAAGTCTACGTATCTTGCTCTTTCGCAGCAACGCGCGGGCATTGTCCTAGTGATTTTAAAATGGAACAGTGTGCATCTATTGTTCTTGTTCCTAATAATCCTTTGCAGCAACATTTGGAGAATAGCGAGAGTGAAGTTTTTAGGAAAGAAAGAGATGAGCTTGAGGAAATTTTTCTTCGCCAACCTATTCTCAAGCATGATTTACCGGTGGAAGATCTGGGTACAACACCGCCACCAAAGGAAGATCCTGTCTTCGATTTAAAACCTTTGCCTGATAATCTTAAATATGCTCATATTGATGATAAGAAAATATATCCTGTTATTATTAGTTCTAAGCTTACAGAGTTTGAAGAAGAAAGGTTATTGCAAATATTGAAGAAACACCGAGGTGCTATTGGCTACACTCTTGATGACTTGAAGGGGATTTCTCCCTCTATTTGCCAACACGCCATTAATATGGAAGATGATGCGAAGCCTGTTGTTGAACCTCAGCGTCGTATAATTCCTAAAATGAAGGATGTGGTAAGAAATGAGGTATTACGACTTCTTGAAGCTGGTATTATATATCCTATTGCTGATAGTAGATGGGTTAGTCCTGTGCATTGTGTTCCTAAGAAAGGAGGAATGACTGTTGTGCCTAATGATAATGATGAGCTCATACCTCAAAGAGTAGTTGTAGAGTATAGAATGTGCATTGATTATCAAAAAATTAATAAAGTTACTAAAAAAGATCATTACCATGTGCCTTTTATTGATCAAATGTTAGAAAGGTTATCTAAAAATATTCATTTTTGCTTTCTTGATGGTTATTCTGGGTTTTCACAAATTGCTGTTAAAACTAAGGATCAAGAGAAAACCACTTTCACTTGTCCCTATGGAACTTATGCTTATAGACGTATGCCTTTTGATTTATGTAATGCTCCTGCTACTTTTCAAAGATGCATGTCTGCTATTTTTCATGGTTTTTGCGAGAGTATTGTAGAGGTATTCATGGATGATTTTTCTGTCTATGGGAATTCTTTTGATAATTGCTTGCGGAACCTTGATAAAGTTTTGCAGAGATGTGAAGAAACTAACCTTGTTCTTAATTGGGAGAAATGCCACTTTATGGTTAATGAAGGAATTGTATTGGGACATAAAATTTCCGAGAGAGGTATTGAAGTTGATAGAGCTAAAGTTGAAGCAATTGAGAAGATGCCCTATCCTAGGGATGTTAAAGGTATTCGTTGTGTTCTTGGTCATGCTGGGTTTTATAGGAGGTTTATTAAAGACTTCTCCAAGATTTCAAAGCCTCTTACTAATCTTCTTCAAAAAGATGTACCTTTTGTTTTTGATGATGATTGTAAGGAAGCTTTTGAAACTCTAAAGAAAGCCTTAACAACTGCTCCTATAGTTGAACCTCCTGATTGGAATTTACCATTTGAAATTATGTGTGATGCTAGTGATTTTGCTGTAGGCGCTGTTCTTGGACAGCGAGTAGATAAAAAATTGAATGTTATTCATTATGCTAGTAAAACTCTTGATGCTGCTCAAAGAAATTATGCTACTACTGAAAAAGAATTGTTAGCTGTAGTCTTTGCTTGTGATAAGTTTAGATCTTATATTGTTGATTCAAAAGTTACTATACATACTGATCATGCTGCAATCAGATACCTTATGCAAAAGAAAGATGCTAAGCCAAGGCTTATTAGATGGGTACTTCTGTTGCAAGAATTTGATTTACATATTGTAGATAGGAAATGTGGTGATAATCCTGTTGCTGATAATTTGTCTAGATTGGAAAATATTGCTTATGATCCTGTTCCTGTTAATGATAGTTTTCCAAATGAACAATTAGCTGCAATAAAGGTGAGTTCGCGAGACAGTCCTTGGTATGCTGATTATGCTAACTTTATTGTTTCCAAGTACTTGCCTCCAATCTTTTCAGCTCAGCAAAGGAGGAAATTCTTTTATGACTTGAGGCATTATTTCTGGGATGACCCACACTTATATAAAGAAGGAGTGGATGGTATTCTGCGAAGATGTGTTCCCGAATATGAACAACAAGAGATATTGAGTAAATGTCATGGTAGTGCTTATGGAGGATATCACGCCGGAGAAAGAACCGCGCAAAAGGTTCTACAATCAGGTTTTTATTGGCTGACCCTCTTCAAAGATGCAAGGAAGTTTATTTTATCTTGTGATGAATGTCAAAGAGTTGGTAATATCTCTAGACGCAATGAAATGCCTATGAATTATACTCTTGTTATTGAACCGTTCGATTGTTGGGGATTTGACTTCATGGGACCTTTTCCCTCTTCAGAAGGTAACACTCATATACTTGTTGCTGTTGATTATGTTACTAAATGGGTGGAAGCCATACCTTCAAAAAGTGCTGATGGTGAGACCTCTTTAAGAATGCTTTTAGATATTATTTTTCCTAGATTTGGAGTTCCTAGATATATTATGACTGATGGAGGTTCTCATTTTATTCATGGTGGTTTTAGAAAAACTCTTGCTAGATATGGTATTAATCATAGAATTGCTTCCGCTTATCATCCTCAAACTAGTGGGCAAGTAGAATTATCAAATAGAGAGATTAAATCTATATTGGAAAAGACTGTTAATAAAACTAGAAAGAATTGGGCTAGTAAATTGAAGGATGCACTTTGGGCTTATAGAACTGCTTATAAAAAATCCCATGGGAATGTCACCTTATAAAATGGTTTATGGGAAAGCTTGTCATTTACCTTTAGAACTAGAGCACAAAGCTTATTGGGCTGTTAGAGAATTAAATAAAGATCCTAAACTTGCCGGTAATAAGAGGTTGTTGCAATTGAGTTCTCTAGATGAATGGAGAAGTGAAGCTTATGAAAATGCTAAACTCTTCAACGAGAAAGTTAAGAAATGGCATGATAGAAGGATTATCAAAAGAGAATTTAATATTGGGGATAAAGTCCTATTGTATCGGTCTCGTCTCAGATTCTTTGCAGGGAAATTACTCTCGAAATGGGAAGGACCATATGTCGTTGAGGAGGTGTATCGTTCAGGAGCAATTAAAATTAGCTCTCTCCAAGGCAATGCCACACAAGTGGTGAATGGACAAAGACTCAAGCATTATATCTCAGGTGATTTTTATAATGTTGATGTTGATATTATTCGAGTGGAAACACCGGAGGCTTTCATCAAAGGACAAATTGACAAATCCACGTAACTCGACTTTGAATAGGTAACAGTACTGGTAATGAAAAGTTCGCAATTTACTTTCCGAACAATATTTTTGCTGTTTTTGGAAAATATGAAAAATTACGAGATCGAAACGGAGTGGAGGAGACACACGAGGGCGTGCCCCCATAGGCCGGCGCGGCCTGGCCTTGGCCTGCGCCGCCCTATGAGCTGGCCGCCTCGTCGCCCCTTTCCGACTCTGGTACTTTCCTTTTGTTGTGAAATTTTTTGCTATATAATCCCCCGGACCCCTGGAGGTCCGTATATCGTTTTCTCGACGAGTTTTGTTTCGAGCTGTTTCTGCCAGGATCTGTTTTCAGTTTAGAAGCACCATGGTCTCCAAGAACAAGGGCAAGGAGCTTTCGGATGAAGATAATCAAGATCTTGAGTGGAAAGAGGAGGACAAGAGCGTCAAGGAAGAGGATGAAGAAGAGGTGGAGGAAGACTCGCGCGCACACCCGCGTGCTACCATCGCAAGCATCAAGGTGGTGGATAACCCTTTTAGTGCAAACAAGAGCGCAAGAATTCGCACCGGAGGAGGGGTTCCACGTCATTACCTAGCTCCGAAGACATCTTTATCAGGCACTCACCATCCCTTCCGCAATCTAATTTTCAATAATCAAATTGAAAGGACTCCCAGGGCAGCATTGCCTAGCAATTGGGATATAGATCGTTCTAACACTGCAGGAAGGATGAAGCCTGAGGGTGAAGAGTGGGGAAATAACTCCAAGAGTTGGGACTCGCCGTCGGACATACTTCTTAACCGCGTCGAGCACAATTCGGAGATGATTCGCAACCTCACGTACAAGATTGATGAGCTTCAGGAGCTTGTTGAGAAGCTTGTCAGGAATTCATCACCACCATCGCCGAAGGAGTAATTCATCATCGGTATTGGCATCCCCTTGGTTTGTTCCAAGCTTGGGGGAGTGTCGCGGTATCACATCATCACTACCTTTTACTTTTTATTGTCAAGTAGTGTCATATCATGAGTAGGGAAGTTATCATATAAGATGGGTTGCAGTTTGGAAGTATCTCTCCTTTAGTTGGTTATCTATGTATCCCTTGGTGTGAGTTATCGTTATGGAATATCAATGAGAAGTCTTATCATTTACATATTGCACATCTTATTTTAGTTTGCAATCTCTACTATATGATTGATCTTGATCTTAGTATTGGTATCACTTTGGGAGCATTGAATAAATCTATTTGGTTTTGGCAAACTTAGCATTGGTCAATAGCAACAACACTTTGAGGTTTAAGTAGAAAAGGGAAATACATGTAGTGTTTCATTGTCTTTCTTTCTTGTTAGCTCATAGCTTATTATTCTGATGTTAAAATTGTCTGTGCTTACAAGGAAGATGCATGATTGTTTCTATCACATGTATATTTGTTTGTTTCCTCCAAATCTTATGCTTGCTAATTAACCTTGCTAGCCAAAGACCTGTACTGAGAGGGAATACTTCTCGTGCATCCAAACCTTAGCCCAAACCTATGTCATTTGTGTCCACCATACCTACCTACTACATGGTATTTTCTGCCATTCCAAGTAAATACTTCGTGTGCTACCTTTAAACAATTCAAAACTTATTATCTCTTATTTGTGTCAATGTTTTATAGCTCATGAGGAAGTATGTGGTGTTTTATCTTTCAATCTTGTTGGGCAACTTTCACCAATGGACTAGTGGCTTCATCCGCTTACCCAATAATTTTGCAAAAAAGAGCTGGCAATGGGATTCCCAGTCCCAAACTAATTAAACTAAATAGACACTCCTCCATGGTATGTGATTGATGGACGGCACCCGAAGGATTCGGTTAGCCATGGCTTGTGTAAGCAAAGGTTGGGGGGAGTGTCAACATAATAAAACTAAAATAAAAAGGCACTCCTTCATGGTATGAGATTGTTGGCAGGCACCCGAGGATTCGGTTAGCCATGGTTCGTGAAAGAAAGGTTGGAAGGAGTGCCACACAAAATAAAAATAAAATGGGAGCCGCTCTTTGAAGGTTTGTCTAGCAAGGGGGTTAGAGTACCCGCTACCAGTCGTTGACAACAACAAACACCTCTCAAAATGTTACTTTTATTCTCTTTATATGATTTCAAAACTGAAAAGCTCTAGCACATGATTTAATCCCTGCTTCCCTCTGCGAAGGGCCTGTCTTTTACTTTATGTTGAGTCAGTAAACCTATTTCCCTCCATCTCAAGCAAGCATTTGAGTAGTTGTGATCAAACCATTACATTGTGATTTGCTTCATCATGTCTTTTACTTTTCCTTGTTTAGTACAAGTTTTATCTGAATGAATATAGCTTTGCAAGTTATCAATGATCATGAGGAGACTATTATGATTGAGTATGCAAGTTGTGCAATATAAACTTTAACATGAGAGCATTGCTCGATAGATAAGTATAACCTGTTAATTGTTCTCTGACCAAGAACGAAGTTTGCCATCACCAACTATGATTTCTTATGCACCTTTATTTGTGATTACCTTGTACTTGTTTCAAGTTGAGTTATATGAGAAGTTGTTTACTAGAATGTCTTGTGTGAATGAATATGATGCTTCTTGTCCGTATTTTATTTATCGACACTTCACTCCATAAACATGTGGTCCTGTTTACCGAGTTCAGTTTCGCTTGGGGACAAGCGAAGTCTAAGCTTGGGGGGAGTTGATACGTCCAATTTGCATCACTATTTTATATCATAATTTGCTGTTATTCATTGATATATTTCATATTTGGACATAATACTTATGTTATTTCATCTATTTTGCATGTTTCATCATTATTGGAGGATCGAGCACCGGAGCCGTGGATTCCTGTCGGAAAAAGCACCGTCGTAACGCAATATTTCGGAAGATCAACTGTGGAAGGAAATTATACCAAAAATCCTATTTTTCCGTATGACGAAGGAAGCCGTAAGGGGAGCCGAGGGGACCCAAGGTGGGCCTGCACTCAGTGCCGGCGCGGCCCATGGCCCGGCCGCGCCGCTCGGGTGAGGAGGGGGCCCACAGCCCCTCTCGCCTCCTTTTCTTCGCGAAATCCTTCGTCCCGAAGACCTAAGCCACAGAGGGTACCTCGCGAAGAGTTACAGCCGCCTCTGCGGGGCGGAGAACACCAGAGAGAAAAGAGCTCTCCGGCGGCTGAAATCCGCCGGGGAAATTCCCTCCCGGAGGGGAAAATCGACGCCATCGTCACCGTCATCGAGCTGGACATCATCTCCATCGCCATAATCATCATCTCCACCATCATCACCGCCGTCTCCACCGCTGCACATCGTCACCGCCGTAGCAATTTGGGTTTGATCTTGATTGTTTGATAGGGGAAACTCTCCCGGTATTGATTTCTACTTGTTATTGATGCTATTGAGTGAAACCATTGAACCAAGGTTTATGTTCAGATTGTTATTCATCATCATATCACCTCTGATCATGTTCCATATGATGTCTCGTGAGTAGTTCGTTTAGTTCTTGAGGACATGGGTGAAGTCTAAAGGTTAGTAGTGAATTATGGTTGAGTAATATTCAATGTTATGATATTTAAGTTGTGGTGTTATTCTTCTAGTGGTGTCATGTGAACGTCGACTACATGACACTTCACCTTTATGGGCCTAGGGGAATGCATCTTGTACTCGTTTGCCAATTGCGGGGTTGCCGGAGTGACAGAAACCTAAACCCCCGTTGGTATATCGATGCAGGAGGGATAGCAGGATCTCAGAGTTTAAGGCTGTGGTTAGATTTATCTTAATTACTTTCTTGTAGTTGCGGATGCTTGCAAGGGGTATAATCACAAGTATGTATTAGTCCTAGGAAGGGCGGTACATTAGCATAGGTTCACCCACACAACACTTATCAAAACAATGAAGATTAATTAGCCGTATGTAGCGAAAGCACTAGACTAAAATCCCGTGTGTCCTCGAGAACGTTTGGTCATTATAAGTAAACAACCCGGCTTGTCCTTTGTGCTAAAAAGGATTGGGCCACTCGCTGCAATTGTTACTCTCGCACTTTACTTACTCGTACTTTATTCATCTGTTACATCAAAACCCCCTGAATACTTGTCTGTGAGCATTTACAGTGAATCCTTCATCGAAACTGCTTGTCAACACCTTCTGCTCCTCGTTGGGATCGACATTCTTACTTATCGAAGATACTATGATACACCCCCTATACTTGTGGGTCATCAAGCACTCAAGCAATTTACTTTGGAATGGCAGAGAAATACCATGTAGTAGGTAGGTATGGTGGACACAAGTGGCATAGTTTTTGGCTCAAGGATTTTGGATGCATGAGAAGTAATCCCTCTCAATACAAGGCTTAGGATAGCAAGGTTGTTTGAAGCAAACACAAGTATGAACCGGTACAGCAAAACTTACATAAAAACATATTGCAAGCATTATAAGACTCTACACTGTCTTCCTTGTTGTTCAAACCCTTACTAGAAAATATCTAGACCTTAGAGAGACCAATCATGCAAACCAAATTTTAGCAAGCTCTATGTATTTCTTCACTAATAGGTGCAAAGTATATGATGCAAGAGCTTAAACATGATCCTTATGAGCACAACAATTGCCAAGTATCAAATTATTCAAGACATCATACCAGTTACCACATGTAGTATTTTCTGTTTCCAACCATATAACAATTAACGAAGCAGTTTCAACCTTCGCCATGAACACTAAAAGCTAAGAACACATGTGTTCATATGAACCAGCGGAGCGTATCTCTCTCCCACACAAGCATGAATTTATTCAAACAAAACAAAAATAAAAACAAACAGACGCTCCAAGTAAAGTACATAAGATGTGACGGAATAAAAATATAGTTTCAATAGAAAAAACCTGATAAATTGTTGATGAAGAAGGGGATGCCCAAGGCATCCCCAAGCTTAGACGCTTGAGTCTTCTTGAAATATGCAGGGATGAACCACGGGGGCATCCCCAAGCTTAGACTTTTCACTCTTCTTAATCATATATCATCCTCCTCTCTTGACCCTTGAAAACTTCCTCCACACCAAACTTAAAACAAACTCATTAGAGGGTTAGTGCATAATAAAAATTCACATGTTCAGAGGTGACACAATCAATCTTAACACTTCTGGACATTGCTCAAAGCTACTGGAAGTTAATGAAACAAAGAAATCCATCTAACATAGCAAAAGAAGCAATGCGAAATAAAAGGCAGAATCTGTCAAAACAGAACAGTCCGCAAAGACGAATTTTTTAGAGGCACCAGACTTGCTCAGATGAAAATTCTCAAATTGAATGAAAGTTGCGTACATATCTGAGGATCACACACAAAAATTGGCAGATTTTTCTGAGTTACCTACAGAGAACCCTGCCCAAATTCGTGACAGACAGAAATCTGTTTCTACGCAGTAATCCAAATCTAGTATCAACCTTGCTATCAAAGATTTTACTTGGCACAACAATGCGATAAAATAAAGATAAGGAGAGGTTGCTACAGTAATAACAACTTCCAAGACACAAATATAAAACAAAAGTACTGTAGTAAAATAAAAACTTGGGTTATCTCCCAAGAAGTGCTTTCTTTATAGCCATTAAGATGGGCTCAGCAATTTTAATGATGCACTCCCAAGAAATAAGAGTTGAAGCAAAAGAGAGCATCAAAAAGCAAATTCAAAACAAATTTAAGTCTAACCCACTTCCTATGAAAAGGAATCTTGTAAACAAACAAATTCATGAAGCATAATGCAACAAGCATAGTAAGGCAACACAAGCGCAACTTCAAGATTTTCAGCATATAGAGAGGTGTTTTAGTAACATGAAAATTTCTACAACCATATTTTCCTCTCTCATAAAAATTTTCAGTAGCATCATGAACAAACTCAACAATATAACTATCACATGAAACATTCTTATCATGAGCTACATGCATAAAATTATTACTCTCCACATAAGCATAATCAATTTTATTAATTGTAGTGGGAGTAAATTCAACAAAGTAGCTATCATTATTATTCTCATCAAGTGTAGGAGGCATAGTATAATCATAATAAAATTTACTCTCCATAGTAGGCGGCACCAAAAGATCACTATCATTATAATCATCATAAATGGGAGGCAAAATATCATCAAAGAAAATTTTCTCCTCAATGCTTGGGGGACTAAAAATATCATGCTCATCAAAACAAGCTTCCCCAAGCTTAGAATTTTCCATAGTATTAGCAACAATGATGTTCAAAGCGTTCATACTAATATCATTGCTACTAGCATGCAAATAAGATTCCATAGGTTTTTTAATTTTCGCAGCAAACAATCCATGTCTTAACTCAGGAAATAGATTAAAAAGCTCATAGTTGCTTTCCATTATGCCCAACTAGTGATAAACAAGAAACAAAAAGATGCAATTGCAGGATCAAAAGGAAATAGCTTCAAGCACTTACGACGGTACCAGAAAATAACTTAGTTACCTGGGACCAGAGTGTGAGTGCCTTTTACCTTTCCTCCCCGGCAACATCGCCAGAAAATAGTCTTGATGACCCACAAGTATAGGGGATCGCAACAGTCTTCGCGGGAAGTAAAACCCATTTTATTGATTCGACACAAGGGGAGACAAAGAATACTTGAAAGCCTTAACAGCGGAGTTGTCAATTCAGCTGCACCTGGAAACAGACTTGCTCACAAGAGTTTATCAGTTGTAACAGTTTATAGCAGTAGCAGTAGTGAAATAACAACAACAGAGTAACAAAGACAGCAGTAGTGATTACAGTAAACAGCATGATTAAAATGCTGTAGGCACAGGGATGGATAACGGGCGTTGCATGGATGAGAGAAACTCATGTAACAATCAAAGCAGGGCATTTCCAGATAATAATAAAACGGTGTCCAAGTACTAAGCAATCCATAGGCATGTGTTCCGTATATAGTCGTACGTGCTCGCAATGAGAAACTTGCACAACATCTTTTGTCCTACCAGCCGGTGGCAGCTGGGCCTCTAGGGAATCTACTGGATATTAAGGTACTCCTTTTAATAGAGTACCGGAGCAAAGCATTAACACTCCGTGAACACATGTGATCCTCACACCACTGCCTTCCCCTCCGGTTGTCCCAATTTCTGTCACTTTGGGGCCTCGGGTTCCGGACAACAACATGTGTATACAACTTGCAGGTAAGATCATAAAACAATGCATATCATCATGAAACAATAACATGTTCAGATCTGAGATCATGGCACTCGGGCCCTAGTGACAAGCATTAAGCATAACAAGTTGCAACAATATCATCAAAGTACCAATTACAGATACTAGGCACTATGCCCTAACAATCTTATGCTATTACATGACCAATCTCATCCAATCCCTACCATCCCATTCAGCCTACAGCAGGGGAATTACTCACACATGGATGGGGGAAACATTGTTGGTCGATGGAGAGGCATCGGTGGTGATGATGACGATGATCTCCTCCAATTCCCTGTCCCAGCGGAGTGCCAGAACGGAGTTTCTGGTCCCGAGACGGAGTTTCACGACGGTGGTGGCGTACTGGATGGTTTCTAGCGACTTCGACTTCTCGTCAATAGGTTAGTTCCGGAAAATGCATAAATATGACATAAAGTGTGAACAAAACATGTAGGTATTGTCATAAAACAAGCATGGAACATCAGAAATTATAGATACGTTGGAGACGTATCACACATCCACAACCTTAGAACTTTCTGTCACTGTCCCAGATTCAATGGAGGCATGAACCCACTATCGAGGATAAATACTCCCTCTTTGAGTCACAAGTATCAACTTGGCCAGAGCCTCTACTAGCAATGGAGAGCATGCAAGATCATAAACAACACATGATAGATTGATAATCAACTTGACATAGTATTCCATATTCATCGGATCCCAACAAACACAACATGTAGCATTACAAATAGATGATCTTGATCATGATAGGCAGCTCAGAAGATCTAACATGATAGCACAATGAGGAGAAGACAACCATCTAGCTACTGCTATGGACCCATAGTCCAAGGATGAACTACTCACACATCAGTCCGGAGGCGATCATGGTGATGTAGAGTCCTCCGGGTGATGATTCCCCTCTCCGGCAGGGTGCCGGAGGCGATCTCCTGAATCCCCCGAGATGGGATTGGCGGCGGCGTCGTCTCTGGAACTTTTTCCGTATCGTGGCTCTCGGTCATAGGGTTTTCACGACAGAGAGTTTAAGTACGCGGAAGGTCAGAGTCGGGGGAGGCACGACGGCCCCACACCATAGGGCGGCGCGGGCCCCATGCTGGCCGCGCGGCCCTGTGGTCTGGGCGCCACGTGGCCCCACTTCGTATGCTCTTCGGTCTTCTGCAAGCTCCGTGGAAAAATAAGACCTTGGGCGTTGATTTCGTCCAATTCCGAGAATATTTCCTTTGTAAGATTTCTGAAACCAAAAACAGCAGAAAACAGGAACTGGCGCTTCGGCATCTTGTCAATAGGTTAGTGCCGGAAAATGCGTAATAATGATGTAAAGTGTGTATAAAACATGTGAGTATTGTCATAAGAGTAGCATGGAACATAAGAAATTATAGATACGTTTGAGACGTATCAACGACATATTCTTTACTACAATAGTTTTTTAGGCTACTTTCCCATGAGCTATGTATTGCAGAGACAAGGAATGAAATTTTTAAAGGTAGCACGCAAGCAATTTACTTTGGAATGGCAGAAAAATACCACATAGTAGGTAGTTATGGTGGACACAAATGGCATAGGTTTTGGCTCAAGGTTTTGGATGCACGAGAAGCATTACCTCTCAGTACAAGGCTTTGGCTAGAAAGGTTGTTTGAAGCAAACACAAGTATGAACCGATACAGCAAAACTTACATAAGAACATATTCCAAGCATTATAAGACTCTACACTGTCTTCCTTGTTGTTCAAACACTTTTACCAGAAAATATCTAGACTTTAGAGAGACCAATCATGCAAACCAAATTTCAACAAACTCTACGGTAGTTCTCCACTAATAGGTTTAAACTACATGATGCAAGAGCTTAAACATGATCTACTTGAGAACTCAAAACAATTGCCAAGTATCAAATTATTCAAGACAATATATCAATTACCACATGAAGCATTTTCTGTTTCCAACCAAATAGCAATAAATGCAGCAGCTTTTAACTTTTGCCATGAACATTAAAAGTAAAACTAAGAACACCAGTGTTCATATGAAACAACGAAGCGTCTCTTTCTCCCACACAAGGATTGCTAGGATCCGAATTTATTCAAGCACAAACAAAAATAAAAACACACAGACGCTCCAAGTAAAGCACATAAGATGTGACGGAATAAAAATATAGTTTCACTAGAGGTGACCTGATAAGTTGTTGATGAAGAAGGGGATGCCTTGGGCATCCCCAAGCTTAGATGCTTGAGTCTTCTTGAAATATGCAGGGATGAACCACGGGGGCATCCCCAAGCTTAGACTTTTCGCTCTTCTTGATCATATTATATCATCCTCCTCTCTTGATCCTTTAAAACTTCTTCCACACCAAACTCAAAACAATCTCGTTAGAGGGTTAGTGCATAATCAAAAATTCACATGTTCAGAGAGGATACAATCATTCCCAACACTTCTGGACATTACCCAAGGTTACTGAAATTTAATGGAGCAAAGAAACCCACTCAAACATAGTAAAGGAGGCAATGTGAAATAAAAGGCAGAATCTGTCAAAACAGAACAGTACGTAAAGACGAATTTTTTCGAGGCACTTAACATGCTCAGATGAAGAAGCTCAAACTGAATGAAAGTTGCGTACATATCTGAGGATTACTCATGAATTTTTACAGAATTTTTAGATTCTCCTACAGAGATATCTGCTCAAATTTGTGACAGCTAAAAATCTGTTTCTGCGCAGAAATCCAAATCTAGTATCAACTTTACTATCAAAGACTTTACTTGGCACAACAATGCAATAAAGTAAAGATACAAATGTATTGCTACAGTAGTTACAAGCACCTTGACTCAAATATAAAACAAAAATTGCAGAAATAAAACAATGGGTTGTCTCCCATAAGCGCTTTTCTTTAACGCCTTTCAGCTAGGCGCAGAAAGTGTAAATCAAGTAACATCAAGAGAAGAAGCATCAACAGAGGGGTTGGGGGTTTTCTCAACAATGCATTGTGTCTTATCTATGTAAGTTTCAGAAGCTCCTCTTTCATTACTTTTAGGCTTGCTATCCTCCTCAAATAAATTTTCAGGAACAATCCAATCAAAATTCATTCTTTTCTAGTGCCTCATGCATTCCTATGAGCTTATAAGGTATTGGTACTTTAGTCTCCCCCTCACAATTGGCTTCATTAGTGTACTTTAGCCTATCTTTTTCCATCTTTTCAAGGTTGCTTGCAAAATTAGTATAAAAGCCAAGCATCTTATGTTGAATAAAGACTTTTCTAGCTTCTCTAGCTACATCACCAAATTCTTTAAGAAGGGTTTCTAAAATAAAATATTTCTTCTCTCCTTCTTCCATATCACAGAGTGTAAGAAATATGTGTTGCATTATAGGATTAAGATTAATAAATCTAGCTTCCAACATGTGCACTAAAGAGGCAGTAGCAATTTCATAATTAGGAGCAAGTTCCGCCAAGGATCTATCTTCAAAATCTTTAACCTTACTAACATGAGCGAAAAATTCTTCTATATTATCTCTTCCAATGATAGACCCACGCTCTACTGATATATCTTTCAAAGTGAACCTAGGGAGAAGCATGATGAAATAAACTAAGGTAAACTGATAAATAAAGTAAATGCAAGTAACTAATTTTTTTGTGTTTTAGATATAAAGAAAGCAAACAAGACAGAAAATAAAATAAAGCAAGACAATAAACAAAGTAAAGAGATTGGATGTGAGAGACTCCCCTTGCAGCGTGTCTTGATCTCCCCGGCAACGGCGCCAGAAAAATATTTGCTGACGTGCAGTTGACGTGGGAGTTAGAAATCTCTGTGGTGTAATTTTCCTTCACGTCCCCGGCAACGGCGCCAGAAAAAGGTCTTGATGGCGCGTGATGCACACGTCCGTTGGGAATCCCAAGAGGAAGGTGTGATGCGCACAACAACAAGTTTTCCCTCTGTAAAAAACCAAGGTTATCGAACCAGTAGGAGATGAAGACCACGTGAAGGTTGTTGGTGAAGGAGTGTAGTGCGGCGCAACACCAGGGATTCCGGCGCCAACGTGGAACCTGCTCAACACAATCAAAATACTTTGCCCCAACTTAACAGTGAGGTTGTTAATCTCACCGGCTTGCGGTAAATAAAGGATTAAACGTATGGTGTGGAGAATGATGTTTGTTTGCAAAGAGCAACAAAGAACAATGATTGCAATAGGTTGTATTTCAGATGTAAAAGAATGGACCGGGGTCCACAGTTCACTAGTGGTGTCTCTCCAATAAGATAAATAGCATGTTGGGTGAACAAATTACAGTTGGGCAATTGACAAATAGAGAGGGCATAACAATGCACATACATATCATGATGACTACTATGAGTTTTACTTAGGGCATTACGACAAAGAACATAGACCGCTATCCATCATGCATCTATGCCGCTATCAAGGATGAACTACTCACGCATCAGCCGGAGGTGGGCATGGTGATGTAGAGCCCTCCGGTGATGATTCCCCTCTCCGGCAGGGTGCCGGAGGAGATCTTCAGAATCCCCCGAGATGGGATTGACGGCGGCGGCGTCTCAGTAACTTTTCTCATATTTTGGCTCTCGGTACTAGGGTTTTCCGATACGAAGGAATATATAGGCGAAGAGGCAGCGTCGGGGGAGCCAGGGGATGGGCTCCCCATACCCTGGAGCGGCAGGGGGCCAGGCCGCGCCGCCCTATGGGGTGGCCCCCCTGTTGGCCGCCTCCGACTCTTCTTCGATGTTCTGGAATCCTCCGTCAAAAATAGGGCCGTGGGCTTTTGTTTCGTCCTATTCCGAGAATATTTCCTGTGTATGATTTCTGAAACCAAAAACAGCAGAAAACAGGAACTGGCGCTTCGGCATCTTGTTAATAGATTAGTACCGGAAAATGCATAAAAATGATATAAAGTATGAATAAAACATGTAGGTATTGTCATAAAACTAGCATGGAACATCAGAAATTATAGATACATTTGAGACATATCAATGGACATGGCGATCGCCGTCTCGACGTCGCCCCTCCAAGCGTCATTGTCGTTGAGCGACGCCAAGAACGTCGCCCGCAGCCTTGGGCAGTCCTCTGGGTCGTCGCTGCTGGCGCTCGTACTCCTCCAGCAGCGCCACCTGCGTCGCTTCCTCCGGCTCCTCTTTCACCTACGACATCGGGATGAGGAGGGCACCACCGCGCCTCTCTTGCTATCGCCGGCTGCCGCTGCCGCCACGCCTCGTGTTGACGGGCGTCGCCGGCTCCTCCTTCACCTCGCGTTTGTGGACGATGTAGGGCGTCGAGCGGTACGACGAGGACGGCGTCGATCGGGCCGGTCCTGAGGAAGAAGAGTTCGAGGAGGACGAGTACGTCGTCCTCCTCGGTTGCCATTGCGGTGGTCCTCCTCGAGGAGACGGTGGCGGTGACGACGGCGTCTCCAACCTTGGAGTGCCGTTGCAGATGCCGCGAATGACGTCCTCGAGGGTGCGCCCCGGAACGCCCCAGAACAGGGCGCGGCTGTCCTTGTTCCAGCTGTTGGGCCCGCCGATGAGCCCTTCGTTGTTGTGCATCTCGACGTCGTACTTCGCCTTGAATTACGTCTTCCACCAATCGTCGTTGTTGTTGGCCGCCCACGTCGGATCCAACCGCTCCTCGGCGCTGAGTTGAGCCCGCCGGGCCTTGATGCCGTCCCTCCATTGGTCTGTGCCCGGCTTCGGCGGCGGCGGGGCGACAATGCCGTTCACGGCCATGTTCCAGCCGCCGCTTCTTGGCAGCCGCATTTCCGGCGGGACTGGATATCGGGCGTGGTACAGCGCCCACGCCTCCGCCACGGTTAGGCTGCCGCGGCCGAAGCCGTTCGCAGGGCGTCTTAATGTACAGCGGCGGCAGCGGGTGGTTGCACGCAATAACGTCGGCGCGAACGGCCACGCGGCCATGCACGACGAGACGCGTCCCTGCGTCGTCTGGGAAAACATGGACGCCATTAACGCCGCTTGACCAAAGGTAGACAACGGGGTTTTAGGCTTCCAAGCCGCTAACGCGTCGGGCTCGCGTCGCTTTTCATTGTGTCCGGCGTGCCCGGTGCGTCCCCTGTGGGACGGGGACGGGCTCGGGGCGCCGGACACCGTATCGGGACGCGCCGGACAAAAATGGGCTTTGGGAGACACAGCTGAAAGCGTTTTTTGGTCCGGTGCGCCTCAAATTGCTTTAGGAACGCTTTGGGGAATACGACTGGAGATGCTCTTATCCTAGACGGGCAATCACGAGCCGACATTTGAAGTCAGGTTGACAAGCCGTACATGTCGAAATCGCATCTGGTATTAGTAAGTTTTGAGTAAGAATCCAAGTAAAAACTGTTGCATTTTGGTTCCCCTTGTAAAAAACGATGTTGGTGTTGATGCGTGCAAACACATGTAGAGCGTAGTGCATTCTTTTAGGGTGTGTTCGGTTTTGGAATACAGAGGAATGAGATGGAACCGTTCTGCACCTAGAGGCCATTCTAGTGTTCGGTTAGATCATGGAACGGAACCAACTGGTTCCCCCGAAGGGAATATTCGTGCTAGATGCGGAATTGCCTCGTTCCACCAAATTGGTCGGACGAGGTGGAACGGCTCGTGCTCACGCGTTAATCACTCTCTCTCTCTCTCCCGTATCCATCTCCTTCCTCGCGCTGAAGCCGGGCAAGCGACCATGCGAGGCGGCAGGACGGCGGCGTGGCGGCGGTTATGGCGCGGCCGGCGGACGGAGTAGCCAGGCGGCGCGCGGCGGCGGCCGTCAGAGCAGCTGCCAAGGGCGGCGGCCAGCATGCGGCGCTGTGGCGGCGGCCGAGCAGCTGCCAAGGGCGGCGCCAGGGCGGCGGCCAAGGGCGCTGCCAAGGGCGGCGCTGGCGGCGGCCAGAGCAAGCTGCTGGCGGCGGCTGGGCGGCGGCCGTGGCGGCGTTAAGAGCAAGGGCATGGCCCGCCGGCGGATGGAGCAGCTGGCCAGACGGGCCGGCCGGAGCCAGCGCGCGCGCCGCCACGGATGGAGCAGCCAGGCGATGGCTGGCGATCGGATGGACGGAGCAGAAAAATGGGTTGTGAATCCCTTTAAATTAGGCTAATTTCAGGGCTAATTAATTGTGAATCCCTAATTAATTGCATATTTAGATTAATTACATTTGGTTCCATTCCAGCCTTCTCTTTTTGAACCGAACAGAAAAATGGGATGGATGGAATGTGATGGAATGGAATGGAATGGAAACATTCCATTCCATTCCACCCGGTCTGGAAACCGAACACACCCTTAGGTTTCAATTCTATTCTGCCACAAGTAGGAGCAGCACGACATGGGATTGGAATTGGATGCTGTTCTTGTTCCAGCCCGCCCGGGCATGGATTTGGTTTGGAGCGGGTATCGTGCGTATCGAGGGAACCTACGCAATGGTCGTTCAGCTGGTGCAGATAGTACTCGTGCCTGAAAAGAGGAGAGAAGTACATGAGCAAAACACTGACGGGGAAGGACGGAGCAGACGTGAAGCGAAGAAACAGGAAGACATGGTTGCAAAGTCAAGCCGTAACACATGGATGAATTCATGGATTGAAACGAGGAAGGCAATACAGCTAGTCTAGTCAGTGTATGACTAGTGGGATTAGTACGTGATGCGCATATGAGTCAGCGACCATAACCATAACCAGATCAGATCAGAATCGAATCGAACGATGTGGTAATTAATAAGCAGGGCATAACATTTATACTCCCAAATCCAAATTTAAACAAATCTTCAACATCATTTTATAGATAAAAGTAGTACGTATTAACTTTGTCTATAAAAAGATATTACAAATTTATTTAAAGTTCGATGTGTCTAGACACATACACTTGAGTTTAGACAAATCTCATGCACTGTTTTATAGACAAAGAGAGTAATAAAAATAATTTAGAAAATTTTAGTTGTAGTCCACTTGCAACTAAGAAAATCTCAGCTGCAACCTATTTGCAACTAAGAAAATCTTTGTTGCAACCCACCTACAACTAAAAAAAATCTCAGTTGCAAACCATTTGCAACTCTCACGTCAGCATGAATCGCGAGGCAAATTCAGTACCTAAGAAATCGACTGGAACATGATAAAAATCTAACGCCTAATTTCTAGCAAATTTGATAAAAATAAGTGGAAGATAAATAAAAATCAACTGAATAGTAGGAAAAGCAGCAGAGGCAAAGGCAAAATAAAAGCCAGTTCCTGCTTGTCCCTCTCCTCCTTTTTATTGGGCCTTCCATTATTGTCTCTTCCCTTCCTCTCCCTGCGTGTGTGTGACAGTGCTTCCACCTGCAACCGAAGGAGTCCCTCGTCTTGCCTTGCTTGGTGGTGTTGGTTGCGTCCACCGTCAGCCGAAGCATGGCGCCGGACCACGGCTCCAAGGTCGACATCTCCTTCGCCGGCCGCTTCACCGCCAGCGCCATCGCCGCCTGCTTCGCCGAGGTGCTGCTAAACCCTAACCCCCTCGCTCCCTCCTCTTCGCACCGTCCTATTCCTCTTCCTGTTCCGGGGACGGGGACAGGGATCACCCCTCTGTTTTTCCCCCCCTCTCTCACCGGATCGCTGGATTTCGAATGCCGCCATCACGCCCTGCCCACTCCCCGTCCAGGATCACGCCGCCAATCTGTTTATTCTCCACGGATTTCGCTTCCCGATTTTCCTAACCTAGCGGAGTTCCCCCTCTCGCAGATCACCACGATCCCCCTCGACACGGCCAAGGTCAGGCTGCAGCTGCAGAAGAAGGCCATCGCCGGGGATCTCGCCGCGCCCAAGTACCGCGGCCTGCTCGGCACCGCCACCACCATCGCCAGGGAGGAGGGCGCCGCCGCGCTCTGGAAGGGCATCGTACCCGGACTCCACCGCCAGTGCATCTACGGGGGCCTCCGCATTGGCCTCTACGAGCCCGTGAGTTTCCCTAACCCCCTTTTTTCGACGCGTTGCATTCTATCCTCGTCCTTGGTGAATGAAATTGACTCGATTGTTCTATCTTATGCCTGATGACCACATTCAGGTCAAGGCCTTCTATGTTGGCGAAAACCATGTCGGGGATGTACCTCTGTACAAGAAGATTGCTGCTGGCTTCACCACCGGTACCCACATCATCATTTCCATATACGATCCCCAACCAATTGTTCATTCCAAGTGAAATGAAATATGCAGCGAAACTAAATCCAACATGCATCAGGTGCCCTTGCAATCGCCGTGGCCAACCCCACTGACCTTGTCAAGGTAAGGCTGCAGTCCGAGGGGAAGCTCGCGCCTGGCGTGCCGCGCCGCTATACCGGGGCAATGAATGCTTACTCCACCATTGTTAGGCAGGTCAGCTCCTTTCTGATCTCGTACCGCCAGCTATGTACTGAGCATTTTCCTCAATTGCCTGCTTCACATCTGTTTGTACCATCATCTTCAGGAAGGGTTTGCTGCTCTGTGGACTGGCATCGGTCCCAACGTTGCACGTAACGCCATCATAAACGCTGCTGAGTTGGCCAGTTATGATCAAGTGAAGCAGGTGTGCTTCTTCTATGTGATTTCTTCTATTTTGTTCTTGTTCTCCTGTACTAGATGCTAACTTGCTGTCACCATCAATGCAGTCTATTCTGAAACTTCCTGGGTTCAAAGATGATGTGGTCACTCATATCCTGTCTGGTTTGGGCGCTGGCTTCTTTGCTGTTTGTGTTGGTTCTCCAGTCGATGTGGTGAGATTTCCTTCTTGCTCTGCGATCATATTATCCCTACTCTACTGATTTACTACTGCAAACAAGTTTTTTTTTTGGAGCAATGCTTTCTTGGTATATTTATCCATCCACTAGGTAGTAAACTAGTGTTTATTACCTACTAGATCAATTGCAAATTAGTTTTTGGGAGCAATGCTATCTTGGTGTATTTATCCACTAGGTAGTAAACTGCTGTCTAGTACCGATGGTGGTATGTACTGGTTAATGACAGGGTCATACACTATGACAAGTTTCAGCTAAGATCCTTCAGGCCAGACCTTTATCCGGTTGCAGCATACCTTACAGTTTCATGGTGTATTCGTGATATTTCTGGTAGCTGTTCTCTTAGTCCGGTCTTTGTGAGGTTTATACTTCTGCGCTTCTGCAGATTTACGCCTTTGTTTTTCATGGGTGCACCTCTTGCCACCACAATACCACATGCTACTTTGCCTGCATGGAAACTGTTATTTCTTCCCTTCTATGGAAATTGGATGCTGGTCTTTCATGAAGCTTCTTTTTGTGCTCATCATCAAATAAGTCTTTCTGTCTATATAGCCGTAGATGTTTTAGACTGATAAAGAACATCTTCTTGCAGGTTAAGTCAAGAATGATGGGTGACTCGGCCTACACGAGTACCATTGATTGTTTCGTGAAGACCTTAAAGAACGATGTATGTTCCACTCTGTTACTCTGTTCATGAATTTTGACTTTTCAGTCAGATCTAGATAATACTTATAAAGTTATAATAGTTTTCCGTCTCAAACATGTCTTGCATCTGGCCATGTGGGGAAGCACATGTTCCCATTTCTTATTGATATCTATTCTTAGTATAAATCTTGGCCACGTGGTGAAGGACATGTTCCCGTTTCAAATTGACATTTATTTATAGTAATATGTATTGAGGAGAATAGATAGTTCATTGGCCGCTTGTGCAGCTTGATTGACCTGATAGTTGTCATCATGAAATAGTGATAGCCTTCTGATGGTTCCCAAATGTTAACATTATCATGGCGGGTCAACTCTGTTTCATCTCCTAGCAATCATGTAAATGGAAGTTTGATCGTGGTAAGGAAAGAGTCGAACTCGATTATTTATATGCCATCATGTACCAATCCAACTTCTGGTCACGAGAGGACCCATTGTGGGAACCTTCTTCTTTTTATCTCATAACAAATCTGTACTGAGTACAATTTTCAGAATTGTTTTAATATCTTTTGAACTGTGTTTTGTTGATGCTATTATACTTGGTAATGTCTGCGAACTGAATATAATGGATATGTTTGGGCCCTATGATCTGATTTATACACCTGTTGAATGCAATGGAAGAATGTCCAACAGGTGTATAGACACTGGAGTAGGATTCTTAATGTCTGCGATCTGATTTTTTGTGCAGGGACCTCTGGCATTTTACAAAGGCTTCCTTCCAAACTTTGCTCGTCTGGGATCATGGAATGTGATTATGTTCTTGACACTGGAGCAGGTAGCTTAATTTATAAATAGCATTCTGGAACCATGTAAGCGTGTTATATCAACTGCATTAAAATGTTTTACTGTCTACCTATACAGGTCCAAAAGGCCTTCGTGAGGAAGCCTGTCAATTAAAGATGACATGGGATGATTTTTGCAGTGGGTGGTATACAAGAACAACAATGACGCGCACATTTATTTTTCTTACAGAAGAAGTTAACCCTTAAGAATCGGGGAACAGTGGAGAAATTTGACACCTCAACTTGTGAGATGCTGTAATAAATTTTGGTGGGTCTTGACGGGAACCTGAACTAATTCTGAGGTAGTGAGGAGATCTCAATGTGGTGTTAATTCCGTGTTGGTTGGAGGAACATTGGCTACGGTAGATCTTGTTTGTGTTGAGCCAGGAAGGCGCAGTACATTTGCTTGATCTTTTAATCGTCGATGATGCCCTCTGTTGTCTTCATCTTTGTTGCAATATTACAACTAAAATGCTTGCTGGGTCACATTGTCATCGATTTTTGTACTCAGCAAGCATTTCAAGTGATGATGAAGATAGGCAGGCTACCTGTGAATGTGTTTGGCTGTTTTGTGCCCTGAGTGTGCACACTGATCACATTGCCGGGAAGTAAGTACTGGCTCTTTTCTTTAGATAAAAGAATATCGTAAATTTATCAAAATTTAGATGTCTCTAAACACTTCCGTGTATAGATATATCTAAATTTAGACAAATCTCTAGCATCTTTTTATTAACGGAGGGGAGGGAGTTTCGTAATACAGTAGCAAACGCATGAATCTCGTCCTTGCTTGCTTTTATTTCCGACAATGGTATGGTAGATACGTGGTAGCAGTATATAAATACACTCATACAGAAGCATTAACGGAGTAAGACTAAGAGTGAATCACAAGTTGCTCCTGTGAGCAGTGGCCGGCTTGGGCGGTGGTTTCTTCATGTTGCCGAAGAGGGAGTGCCTGCCCTCGGCGACGACGTTGCCGGTGTCGGCGTTGGTGAGGAGGACGTTGGTGCCGGAGTAGGCGCCCTTGTGCCCGAGCGCCGTCGCCGTGATGCTCAGGTCGTCTCCCGGGCGCGCCTGGGAGAGGTCGGCGAAGGCGACGGACATGTCGACGGACACCTTGAGGTTCTGGGCGTCGGAGATGGCCGCGGCCAAGCCGATCTCGTCGACCAGGGCCACGACGGCGCCGGCGGCGAGGCAGCCGGTGGTGGAGTCCTGCGTGGGCACGTCTCAGCTGGGATGGATCAAGTGGAGCTATGGAAGTGAGGGAGCGACTGTGACGTACGGTGAGGCATGGAGGGACGGTGTAGGAGCAGTGGATGAGGCCCGGCTGGATGCTTAGGACGCGGATCCCGCGCAGCGCGAACCTGTCGAAGAAGGTCGGCGACAGGTGGTCCGACGACGACGACGAAGAGAGGGACGCGGACGCGGCGGCGGAGAGCGCGTCCACCCGCGCGCGGTCGTCGGCGCTGACGCTCAGGGCGTCCCGCACACGAGCTAATTCGGCCATGGCCAGCTGCTGCTGGTAGCTGCTCCGCTTGATGATGCTGCTGCTGCCTGCTAATTTTGTGGCTTTGTTGTGTTGACTTGGTTGTTGGTGCCACACCACCGGCAGTCCGGCACCAAAGGCGGACCAGCCAACCGCATCGATTCAATTCGACCAGAACAACTCAACTCAGCCCACTTTTTTCTCGAGAACCACTAGCACTAGTCAAAACTTGCCAAAATAACACTCATCTCTCACTTATTATGCCCAACAGAACACCCCACAGGAAGCTCACTTAGTGATTGGAAGGGTTGAAACACATTTCTTCTCTATTCCAGAGGAACATGACCTCGCCAAAAGATTCTTCAAACAAGGAATGAAGATATGGTAGGATTACTTTGCACCAAATCTACACACCTCTTAGTTGGTTTAATTTTGTTATTCTCATGCTCATTACACCTGATAAATTTGATTGGGCCAAGAAATTCTTGTCTTCTCAGTTATGGAATGTTATGAACGAGTCAATTGAATCAGAGCACACTATTTCCTTTGTCATTCCTGATAAATGTGTTGCCAACCAGGCCCCTGTTTGCAAGTTACAAGTTACTGGAAGAAACACAAGAGATCACTAGGAATAACAATTTACTTGATGATTCTGTTCCCCTGTCTCCCAAAAGGAAGAGGAGAGAAGGAAAAGTTCCTCTGGTTGAATCAGAGGTAAGAAGAAGTCCTAGAATGGTTCTTTTAATTGATGGCTACAAAAATCATGATAATTGTGTTGATAAAAACTGCTTGACATGCAATGTTGCTCCTCCTTTGATTAATACCAAAGTGGTAAAAAACTTGGCTGCATCTTTCTGTAAGGTCCAGGAATGATAAAGGGGTGGCCCGATCTTCTCAGTAAGCAACGGTGGTGGTGATGATCACGGGATGAACACATCGGATGAACACGACGATGTAGTGGATGATAACTTGTATGACGCAACGAGATCTCTCGATTGGTCCCTGTCGCCAATGCAACAGCTCTCAACCCTGCAAGATATTCGCAACTCCACACTTGCGCACGTAGCCGCCGACCACGAAGCGGTAAGTTGCAACCTCCCAATTCCCAATGGAACAGCAGATCACACAAGACTTTCAGATCTACACCAAATCAAGCAATATGGTGTAGGGATTCAATAGTTCTGCATAGCAAACAACTAAGAACTAGGGTTTATCTTAAACGTGGTCTAAAGCTACTTTGGGGGCGTCCTGGGCACTTATATAGGAGTTTAAGACGGCCTCAGGTCGAAAAATTACGAAAATAACCGACCCAGAATAGATCTGGTCGAGACAGACTCGGACTCGGCCGGTCTGGGGGCCGGTCGACCGGGCCTGGGACCGGGCAGACCGGTTCAAACCGGGCCTGGGACCGGGCAGACCGGTTCAAACCGGGCCTGGCGCCGGGTGCAAACCGGATGCTGGATTTGCTCTGGTTGGACCGGGCCAGTGACCGAGCGCGCCGGCGTGGCGGCCGGTCTGACCGGATGCTGGGCCGGCCTGGACTTCTTCTTCCTCTCTCGCACATGCCTCCCGCTCCTCCCTCGCGCGTCCATGGAATATCTTCATGTCCAGCTCCTTGTCCAGCTTCACGTCCATCTTCATGTCCAGCTGCTCCTCTCCTCCTCGTGCGATGCTTGCTCCCTCTTCATACCTGATCATACATAAGTAATAACACTTAGGCAGTATAAAGTTCTCGTCAATCAAAGTATCGTTTAGGAACAAGTTCACCTGTTGTTTAAGTAGCTTCGCACGAGCCCTTGTAATAGGTCCAATCCTGACTTCATTGGACTTAAGCTTCACAGCAGGATCATCTTCAACTGGCAATGACGGAGGTAGTAGTGAGGTAGGGATGTCCTCATCATCTCCCCCTGATGGCGCGTGATGCACACGTCCGTTGGGAACCCCAAGAGGAAGGTGTGATGCGCACAGCAGTAAGTTTTCCCTCAGAAAGAAACCAAGGTTATCGAACCAGTAGGAGATGAAGGCCACGTGAAGGTTGTTGGTGAAGGAGTGTAGTGCGGCGCAACACCAGGGATTCCGGCGCCAACGTGGAACCTGCACAACACAATCAAACTACTTTGCCCCAACTTAACAGTGAGGTTGTCAATCTCACCGGCTTGCTGAAAACAAAGGATTAAACGTATGGTGTGGAGAATGATGTTTGTTTGCGAAGAACAACAGAGAACAGAGATTGCAGTAGATTGTATTTCAGATGTAAAAGAATGGACCGGGGTCCATAGTTCACTATAGTGGTGTCTCTCCAAGAAGATAAATAGCATGTTGGGTGAACAAATTACAGTTGGGCAATTGACAAATAGAGAGGGCATAACAATGCACATACATATCATGATGACTACTATGAGATTTAATTAGGGCATTACGACAAATAACATAGACCGCTATCCAGCATGCATCTATGCCTAAAAAGTCCACCTTCGGGTTAGCATCCGCACCTGCTCCAAAGATTAAGTTGCAAACAACAGACAATTGCATTAAGTACTGTGCGTAATGTAATCAACACAAATATCCTTAGACAAAGCATTGATGTTTTATCCCTAGTGGCAACAACACATCCACAACCTTAGAACTTTCTCACATCGTCCGGATTCAATGGAGGCATGAACCCACTATCGAGCATAAATACTCCCTCTTGGAGTTACAAGTATCAACTTGGCCAGAGCCTCTACTAGCAACGGAGAGCATGCAAGAACATAAACAACACATATATGATAGATCAATTAATCAACTTGACATAGTATTCCATATTCATCGGATCCCAACAAACGCAACATGTAGTATTACAAATAGACGATCTTGATCATGATAGGCAGCTCACAAGATCTAAACATGATAGCACAAGAGGAGAAGACAACCATCTAGCTACTGCTATGGACCCATAGTCCAAGGATGAACTACTCACGCATCAATCCGGAGGCGGGCATGGTGATGTAGAGCCCTCCGGTGATGATTCCCCTCTCCGGCAGGGTGCCGGAGGCGATCTCCTGAATCCCCCGAGATGGGATTGGCGGCGGCGGCATCACAATAACTTTTCTCGTATCGTGGCTCTCGGTAATAGGGTTTTCGCGACGGAGAGAATATATAGGCGAAGGGGCAGAGTCGGGGGACGCTCGAGGGGCCCACCCCATAGGGCGGCGCGGCCAAGGATGGGGCCGTGCCCCCCTAGGGTGTGGCTGCCTCGTCGCCCCTCTTCGTCTCCTCTTCGGACTTCTGAATAGTACTTTCAAGACAAGTATCAAAAAGACTTGCATAAGAGTTAACTCATGAAGCAATAGATTCAAAGTAAGAGGTTTCGAAGCAACACAAAGGATGATTAAGTTTCAGCAATTGCTTTCAACTTGTAACATTTATATCTCATGGATAATTGTCAACATAAAGTAATATAACAAGTGCAATAAGTAAACATGTAAGAATCAGTGCACACAGTTGACACAAGTGTTTGCTTCTAAGACAGAAAGAAGTAGGTAAACTGACTCAACATAAAGTAAAAGAAAGGCCCTTCGCAGAGGGAAGCATGGATTACTCATGTGCTAGAGCTTTTTATTTTGAAAACATGGAAACAATTTTGTCAACGGTAGTAATAATTCATATGTGTTATGCATAAAACCTCCTATAAGTTGCAAGCCTCATGCATCGAATACCAATAGTGCCCGCACCTTGTCCTAATTAGCTCGGATTTCCATGGATTATCATTGCATTACATATGTTTCAACCAAGTGTCACAAAGGGGTACCTCTATGCCACCTGTACAAAGGTCCAAGGAGATAGATCGCCTTTGATTTCTCAGTTTTGATAGATCTCAACTTGAGGACATCCATACCGAGACAACATAGAAAACAGATAATGGACTCCTCTTTAATGCTTAAGCATTCAACAACAGATAATATTATCATAAGAGATTGAGGATTAATGTCCAAGCTAAAACTTCCACCATGATACATGGCTTTGGTTGGCGGCCCAATGTTCTTCTCTAACAATATGCATACTCAAACCATTTAATCATGATAAATCACCCTTACTTCAGACAAGACGAACATGCATAGCAACTCATATGATATTCAACAAAGGTAAAAGTTGATGGCGTCCCCAGAAACATGGTTACCGCTCAACAAGCAACTTATAAGAACTAAGATACATAGCAACATATTCAATACCACAATAGTTTTTAAGCTATTTTCCCATGAGCTATGTATTGCAAAGACAAGGAATGAAATTTTAAAGGTAGCACGCAAGCAATTTACTTGGAATGGCAGAGAAATACCACATAGTAGGTAGTTATGGTGGACACAAATGGCATGGGTTTTGGCTCAAGGTTTTGGATGCACGAGAAGCATTCCCTCTCAGTATAAGGCTTTGGCTAGCAAGGTTGTTTGAAGCAAACACAAGTATGAACCGGTACAACAAAACTTACATAAGAACATATTGCAAGCATTATAAGACTCTACACTATCTCCTTGTTGCTCAAACACTTTTACTAGAAAATATCTAGACCTTAGAGAGATCAATCATGCAATCCAAATTTCAACAAGCTCTACGGTAGTTCTCCACTGATAGGTTTAAACTACATGATGCAAAAGCTTAAACATGATCTATGAGAGCTCAAAACAATTGCCAAGTATCAAATTATTCAAGACCATATACCATTTACCACATGAAGCATTTTCTGTTTCCAACCAAATAGCAATCAACGAAGCGGTTTTCAACCTTCGCCATGAACATTAAAGTAAAGCTAAGAACACCAGTGTTCATATGAAAAAGCGGAGCGTGTCTTTCTCCAACACAAGGAATGCTAGGATCTGATTTTATTCAAACAAAAACAAAAACAAAAATAAACAGACGCTCCAAGTAAAGCACATAAGATGTGACGGAATAAAAATATAGTTTCACTAGAGGTGACCTGATAAGTTGTCGATGAAGAAGGGGATGCCTTGGGCATCCCCAAGCTTAGATGCTTGAGTCTTCTTGAAATATGCAGGGATGAACCACGGGGGCATCCCCAAGCTTAGACTTTTCACTCTTCTTGATCATATTATATCATCCTCCTCTCTTGACCCTTGAAAACTTCCTCCACACCAAACTCAAAACAAACTCATTAGAGGGTTAGTGCATAATCAAAAATTCATATGTTCAGAGAGGACACAATCATTCTTAACACTTCTGGACATTACGCAAGGCTACTGAAAGTTAATGGAACAAAGAAATCCACTCAACATAGTAAAAGAGGCAATGCGAAATAAAAGGCAGAATCTGTCAAAACAGAATAGTCCGTAAAGACGAATTTTTTAGAGGCACTTAACAGGCTCAGATGAAAAAGCTCAAAACTAATGAAAGTTGCGTACATATCTGAGGATCACGCATGAATGTTTGCAGATTTTTTTGATTCTTCTACAGAGAGAAAACGCGAATTCGTGACAGATAAGAAATCTATTTCTGCGCAGAAATCCAAATCTAGTATCAACCTTCTATTAGAGACTTTACTTGGCACAACAAATGAAATAAACATGATAAGGAGAGGTTTTCTACAGTAATAACAACTTCCAAGACACAACAAAACAGTAGTAAAATAAAAACATGGGTTATCTCCCAAGAAGTGCTTTTCTTTAACGTCTTTCAGCTAGGCGCAGAAAGTGCAAATCAAGTATTATCAAGAGAAGAAGC
Source organism: Lolium perenne (assembly GCF_019359855.2). Taxonomy (NCBI): domain Eukaryota; kingdom Viridiplantae; phylum Streptophyta; class Magnoliopsida; order Poales; family Poaceae; genus Lolium; species Lolium perenne. The sequence continues at coordinate 172,950,042 of NC_067247.2, read as the reverse complement.
ATCAACATCATAATTTGTTCTAATAATAGAATCAAAAGGCAACTTCATTCTCTTTCTAGGGAAGTGTTCCATACCTTTCTTGAGAGGGAATTGATACTTAATATTTCCTTCTTTCATATCAATAATAGCACCAACAGTTCGAAGAAAGGGTCTTCCCAAAACAATAGGACAAGATGCATTGCATTCAATATCCAAGACAACAAAATCCACGGGGACAAGGTTATTGTTAACCATAATGTGAACATTATCAATCCTCCCCAAAGGTCTCTTTATAGAATTATCAGCAAGATTAACATCCAAATAACAATTTTTCAATGGTGGCAAGTCAAGCATATCATAAAGTTTCTTAGGCATAACAGAAATACTTGCACCAAGATCACATAAAGCATTACAATCAAAATCATTGACCTTCATCTTAATGATGGGCTCCCAACCATCTTCCAACTTCCTAGGAATAGAAGTTTCAAGTTTTAATTTCTCTTCTCTAGCTTTAATGAGAGCATTTGTAATATGTTTTGTAAAGGCTAAATTTATAGCACTAGCATTAGGACTTCTAGCAAGTTTTTGTAAGAACTTAATAACTTCAGATATATGTGTCGGGGGGAAGACCCCGGGTAGGGCAATGGACGCGGAGCAGCCGGCTGGCCACTGGCCGGCTCGCGGCAAAGGCCGGCTGAGGAGCAGCCGGCTGGCGCCGTGGCCGGCTGGTCCGGAAGCCGGCTGGCTCTAGGTCCTAGTCGGCCTGGCTACGGCCGCCAATGCTGTAGCTGGGCCGGCTTCTACAAGCCATATCCGACTGGGGGTTTGTACCTCAGACCGACTCGAGGCTGGCGAGTCTTGCTCTGGAAGGAACCGGGTTGGTGATCCGGGTTCCCAAAGTCCACGCTGACTTCATCGTTCGTAAAGCGCGGGGCACTGTGGAGCAATAGTGCCACGCGCCGGACAGGCCATCATGGTCTACGTCGATCCGTACTGGCTACAGTGGCTGATGGCGACAGGGACACCTCCTCACCATGCCGCTGACCTTGGCAGCCGGATGGGACAGGCCATGAGGCCTCAACGGCTCCTGACATCACTGCCTCGGGAAGGAGCGGAAGCCGGAGCCGGCCAAGCCGGCCAGTAAACTATAGGGTCTTATATGTAAAGTGCCGGTGCCTATATAAGCCGCACTACCCCCTCTCGTGCAGGGGATCGATCATTCTCACTTCATTCCACCCTTAGCGCTGCCCTGTGAGAGAGACCATCGTCTCCCTTAGCCTCCCAGGAGCAGCCGGACACAGCTCTAGGAGCACCATTGTATTGTGTGATCATCATATACACTCTAGCAGGAGTAGAGGTTTTACCTCCGTCGGAGGGCCTCGAACCTGGGTACGTCGCCGTGTCGCTCGTCCCCATACCCGCATCCGGATACCGCCGTGAGATCTCTCAGGAACCACCTTCGATTAGCCACCCTATGGCATATGCCGTGACGATACCACGACATTTGGCGCCCACCGTGGGGCCATCAGCATCCTCGGCCAGTGTCTTCATCCGGACGGGCCTCACCCGCACCACCGGCGAGCGAGTCGCTGTGCTTGATCCGGAGATTCGGCTCCTCGATCGCGCGCCGACAACGCTGGCTGCTTCGCTGACCGGCCCTTCCCAGCCGGCGGCAGCTTCATCTCCTTCGGCGGCCACGACGTCTACGTCGCCACCGTCGCACCGCCGCGCTACCCGCGGCAGGTGCTGCGCTGCACAAGCCCTCCTCCGCGAGCCGGCAGCAGCGCTCCCGCCAGCCCCGCCGTCGTGCAAGTCATGATGGCTGGCGAGGAGCTCCCCACCAAGAACCCGCGCACCCGCGGCCCCAACCTGGAGCGCAACATCGACCCCAACGCCTCCGGCTCGGGCGCAAGGGCGCCACCGCCACCATCCCGGCTGGACGAAGTCCGGGCGAAACTGAGCACCCCGCTCACGCCTGGTGCCGACCCCACCGCCATCGAGGCGGATTTGGAGGCGCACCGCCAGCTCCTCCTCAGGCAAACAGAAGAACTGGCTGCTGCTAAGCGCCAGATGGAGATCACCCAGCGCGAGTACAACCGCGCCCATGGCCTCACTCCAGGCGGCGATGATCCTAGCCGAGCCGGCCAGATCCGCCGCAGGGGCCGCGACCTTGGCGTCGAGATCGCCGGCGACGGCGCTCCTTCGCCGACTCCGTCCGCGGAGCAACCCGTCTACAACACCCCCGACAAGAACATGCGCGCGGCACAAGCCGCCGCAGAAGAGCTGAACCGCCTTGAAGGCGAAGAGTTACGCCGCCGCACCTGCGGGTGACTGAGCTGCTCAACGCAGCCACCAGGCAGGCAGCCGACCCTGTATGTCAATGCCCCCAGAGCTTCTCCCGCTCGTGGAGCTGCAGGCAACGACAGGGAAGGCGCCAGGGACTCGGCCGAGTCCGCCTCCCCAGCACCAAGCCGGCACCGTGACTCCCGGGCCACACACGCAAGCTCGAGCCGGCCGAGCCACCAGCCGGGCGGCAGCAGCCGCAGCCGGCCTCCTCCAAGCCGGAACCAGGAGCAAGACTCCGAGCCCCGCCACCAGCACCGGCCGGCTCCAGAAGCAAGCGGCGCACGCCAGCCGGCACGCTCCCGGTTGGGCCCGCGCATCGAGCCCGCCGACGCCCGAGAATGCCTCGACCGGCTGATCGAATCCCGCATTGCGGAAGAAGAAGCGCCAGCCGGCCCAAAGTGCTTCGGGCCACGCATCATCAACGAGCCCATGATCGACGGCTTCCAGCTCCCGCGCGACACCCCCAAGTACGACGGCACTGCCAAGCCGGAGGACTGGCTGCTGGACTACTCCACCGCAGTCGGCATCGCCAAAGGCAACAAGCGCTGGGCTGTGCGCTACTCCCCCCTCATGCTGCTCGGCTCCGCTCGCACATGGCTCAACAATTTGCCAGCCGGCAGCATAAACGGCTGGCTGGACTTCGAGGCGGCCTTCATCAGCAACTTCACCGGCTGCTACCGCCGGCCGGGTCGGCCTCAACAGCTGGAGATGTGTAAGCAGGGGCCCGACGAGACGGATCGCGCGTACCTAACGCGCTGGTGCGAGATGCGCAACTCCTGCGAGGGCGTGCACGAGATCCAGGCCATCAGCTTCTTCATGGGAGGCTGTCGGCCCAACACCATGCTGTGGCACAAGCTACGCCGCAGTGACCCCCAGTCGATGGCCGCCTTGATGGCCATCGCCGACAAGTACGCGCTGGCTGAGGAAGCCGGCAAGCCTCCGGCTGAAATTTCGCCGGCCCCCGCCAGGCGGGACAACAACAAGCCGGCCGAGGGCGCCTCGCATAGCAGCCGGCGGGACAACTACCGCGGCAAGCGTCACAGCGACCAGCCGGACCGCCGGTACGGCTCCGCCCACGTAGCCGCCATGGCAGACAACGCGGCAGGCGGCAGCCGCCGCCAGAAGCAAGACCGGCAGTGGAAGCCGAAGTACACCTTCGAGCAGATGCTCGACTCGCCGTGCAAGTACCACAGCGGCAAGAACCCCTCCAACCACACCACCCGCGACTGCCACTTCATGAGGCAGCTGACAAGCGGTGAACCTCTCCCGCCTCCACCCCCGCCTCCACCAGCCGGCGGGCCGGGTGGCCAAGCCGGCGCAGAGAACGCCAACCTCGAGTACCACGAGGCTAACCAAGTGCACCATGGCGGCCGATATCTGGCCGAAGATGCTACCTACATCATCTTCACCTCCGAGCCCGAGGACAAGACGAGCCAGCAGAGCCGTTCCCTCGAGGTCAACGCGGTCATACCGCCGGTCCCCAAGACGAACCGGTCGTAGCAGGCCATCACTTTTGATCGCCGCGACACACCGGCTGTCCTGCCGAAGCCGGGCAGCTACGCCATGGTCCTCGACCCCACCATCGGCACAACCCGGCGCAGCGTGCGCTTCTCGCGCGTCCTCATCGACGGGGGCAGCAGCATCAACATCCTCTACCGCGACACCGCCCGCAAGCTGGGCATCCAGGAGGCCGAGTTGCGCCCCACCCCCACCGTCTTCCATGGCATCGTGCCAGGCCACTGCTGCCAGCCGATCGGCCGGATCACGCTGGAGGTGATGTTCGGGAAGCCGGACCACTTCCGCACCGAGAGAATCGAGTTCGAGGTGGTGGACCTCGTGAGTCCCTACCACGCGCTCCTGGGCAGGCCGGCCCTGACCAAGTTCATGGCGGTGCCCCATTATGGGTACCTGAAGATGAAGCTGCCTGGCCCCAAGGGGGTCATCACCATAGCCGGCGACTATCGCCGCTCCATGGATTGCGCCACGCAGAGCTCCAAGATGGCCCAGACGCTGGTCATCGCCACCGAGAAGCAGCTCATCCACGACGCCGTCGCCCTTGCCAAGGCCGCGCAGACAGACATGCCGGCTGCAGGAAACCCGGCTGGGACGACTCACTTCCAGCCGGCCGACAACACCAAGAAGATCCTGCTGGACCCGGCGCAGCCGGATAAGTACGTCACCATCGGCGCCGGCTTGAGCAAGAAATAGGAAAGCGAGCTCACCAGCTTCCTCCGTGAGAATCGGGACATCTTCGCATGGACTCCAAGAGACATGCCGGGTGTGCCGAGGGAGTTGGCTGAGCACCACCTCCACGTCCGGCCTGAAGCCAAGCCGGTGAAGCAGCCTCTCAGGCGCTTCGCCGAAGAAAGAAGGAAGGCCATCGGTGAAGAAATCGCCCGGCTGCTGGCAGCCGGCTTCATCATGGAAGTGCTGCACCCGGACTGGTTGGCGAACCCGGTCCTGGTTTTGAAGAAGAACGGCTCCTGGCACATGCGTATCGACTACACCAGCCTGAACAAGGCGTGCCCGAAGGATCCCTTCCCCCTGCCGCGCATAGATCAAGTTATAGACTCGACTGCCGGCTGTGAACTGTTGTCTTTCCTAGATGCCTATTCAGGCTACCACCAGATTCCTTTGAATCCGGATGATCAAATAAAGACTTCGTTCATTACCCCGTACGGGGCTTATTGCTACACGACTATGCCGTTCGGCTTGAAAAATGCAGGCGCCACCTACCAAAGGTGCATGCAAAAATGCTTGCAGGATCAAATCGGCAGAAACGTTCACGCATATGTGGATGACGTCGTTGTAAAGACCAAGGAGACGACTACCCTCCTTGATGATCTGAGAGAAACCTTCACCAATCTGAGAAGATTTCGGATGAAGCTCAACCCGGCCAAGTGCACATTCGGCGTGCCGTCTGGCCAGCTCCTTGGCTACCTCGTCTCTCAGCGAGGGATCGAAGCCAACCCGGAGAAGATCAGTGCCCTGGAGAAGATGGAACTGCCGCAGTGCCTCAAGGACGTCCAGAAGTTCGCTGGCTGCCTGGCTTCCTTGAGCCGCTTCGTCAGCCGGCTGGGGGAGAAGGCACTGCCCCTGTATCAATTGATGAAGAAGGCGGACAAGTTCGTCTGGTCACCGCAGGCGGATGAAGCTTTCCGTGACTTGAAGCTCGTGCTCTCAACCGCGCCAATCCTTGCAACGCCGGCTTCAATGGAGCCGATGCTATTGTACATCGCAGCCACCAACCGAGTGGTTAGCGTTGTCCTGGTGGTGGAGCGCAAAGAAGCCGGCAGGGAGCAGCTGGTTCAGCGCCCAGTCTATTACCTTAGCGAAGTGCTCTCCCAGTCGAAGCAAAACTACCCCCACTACCAGAAGGTCACCTACGGCGTCTACATGGCGGCCAAGAAGCTCAAGCACTACTTCCAAGAGCACCCCATCAAGGTGGTTGCCACAGCGCCCTTGGCGGAAATCATCGGCAGCAAGGATGCCAACGGCCGGGTTGCCAAGTGGGCCCTAAAGCTAGCCGCCCACACCATCCTCTACGACCCACGCACAGCCATCAAGTCGCAGATCCTCGCGGACTTCTTCGTCGACTGGGCCGAGATGCAGTACCTGCCGCCTGTGCCGGATTCCACACATTGGAAGATGCACTTTGATGGCTCGAAGATGCGCAACGGCTTGGGAGCCGGCGTCGTCATCACCTCTCCCAAGGGAGATCGACTGGACTACGTCCTGCAGATCCACTTCGCCGCATCCAACAATGTGGCGGAGTATGAAGCGCTCATTCATGGGCTGAAGCTGGCCAAGGAGATTGGCGTGCGTCGCATACTCTGCTTCGGCGACTCCAACTTGGTCATACAACAAGCATCTGGCGACTGGGACGCGAAGGACGCCAACATGGCCTCATACCGCTTCCATGTCCAGCAGCTATCCGGCTTCTTCGACGGCTGCGAATTCCACCATGTGCCACGAGCAAACAACGAGGCGGCTGACGCCCTGTCCAAGATTGGCTCAACCCGGCAAGCCATTCCGCCGGGCATCGCCTTGGCGGTTCTCAAGAAGCCGTCCATCATACCGTCACCGGACTCGGATTCAATATTCGTGCCGGCTGACCCGGGGGCTGCTCAGCCGAACCCGGGGGCTTCATCGCCCAAGTCGGGGGCTTCAAAGCCAAACCCGCCGGCTACCATGCCGAACCCGGGGACTTCTCAGTCCAACCCGGGGGCTTCATCGCCAAACTCGGGGGCTAGCAAGCCGAACCCGCCGGCTAGCAAGCCGAACCCGGCGACCATGCAGTCGAATCCGGAAGCTCCCACGCAGGAGGCCCTGTTGGTCAGCGTATTCGAGATAAGATGCGTACCTTCATGGGCACAAGAATTCCTCTCCTACCTCACCGACGGTGTGCTGCCTGATGATAGAGTCCAGGCCAGGCAGATTGAGAGAAGGGCCAAGGCCTATACAATCATCAACCACCAGCTGTACAAACGCAGCGTAAGTGGGGTGTTCCAGCGGTGCGTCGAGCCGGCTGAAGGGATTGAACTCCTACGGGAAATCCATCAAGGAGAGTGCGGACATCACGCCTCATCTAGAGCCATAGTGGCCAAAGCCTTCTGGCATGATTTTTACTGGCCGACTGCGCTCAGAGACGCAAAAGAGTTGGTGAAGAAGTGCAACGGCTGTCAGCGCTTCGCAAAGAAGAGACACCAGCCGGCTTCCGCCTTGAAAACCATCCCCATCACATGGCCATTTGCCGTATGGGGCTTGGATATGGTGGGTCCATTCAGAACGGCGCGAGGCGGCATGACACATCTCTTGGTGATGATTGATAAATTCACCAAGTGGATCGAAGCCAAGCCAATCAAGAAGCTGGATGGCTCCACAGCCGTCACATTCCTCAAGGAAATCATTGTGAGATTCGGCTACCCTCACAGCATCATCACCGACAACGGCAGCAACTTCTCCCAAGGCATCTTCTCTCGCTATTGCGGGGAAATGGGGATCCGGATGGCCCTATCTTCTGTGGCACACCCAGAGTCCAACGGACAAGTGGAAAAGGCTAACGGCTTAGTCCTAGCCGGCATCCGGCCCCGGCTGGTGGAGCCGCTTGAGCGAGCAGCCGGCTGCTGGATTGAAGAACTGCCCAATGTGCTATGGAGCCTGCGCACAACGACAAACCGCTCAGTCGGCTTCACACCATTTTTCCTCGTATACGGGGCCGAAGCCGTCTTGCCGACTGATATCGAGCACGACGCGCCAAGGATCAAGCTCTACACAGAAGCCGAAGCCAAAGAAGCTCGCGAAGATGGAGTCGACCTGGTCGAAGAGGCCCGGCAGCTGGCTGCGTCCAGATCTACTATCTACCAGCAGAGCCTCCGACGCTATCACAGCCGGAAGGTCCAGCCCTTAGCATTCCGAGAAGGAGACCTAGTGCTCCGGCTGATCCAATGACAGCCGGACAAAGATAAACTGTCATCCCCATGGGAGGGTCCCTTCATCGTGAGCAAGGCAGTAGGCAATGATTCCTACTATCTCATAGATGCCCAAGAGGCTAAGAAAAACAAGCCGGACAAGGCTGACGAGGAGACTAAACGTCCCTGGAATGTCAACTTACTCCGCCCATTTTACACATGAGAGCAGGAATGTATGTATCCCTTGTATCCCTTTTGTAAGCTATAAAAAAGCACGCGCCAAGAGCGCCGTTTCCGACAAGTTTTTCGCGTACTCTACTTTGTTTCGCCAATTGGCTTGAACCCTCTCACGCGGTTGGCTCAGTAACGTGATCCGGTTTCCGACAGCCGGCTTCCGATCCAGCTACAGACCGCAACCCGGCTGTCCGGCTGGCGGGAGTAAGGCCTAGGGAGCCGGCACGCGAAAAACGACTAAGGGAAAGAGTAAAAGCGAGTTGACTTGCAACTTTTCATAAAAGTGCCGGATTGCCGAATTCAGCCTGCTCGACCGAACATCGTCGGCCTCACCCAGCGGCCCGCTCTTGATCCGGCGACGGATCGCAAGTCGGACGTACGACCGGCAAGAGCACAGCCAAAGAGTGGGGCGGATGGGAAAAAGCGAACGAGTCGAAAGAAAGCAACTCGGCACACAAATGATTAACAAACACATTAAAGTGTGACATAACGAAAGGACGATAATATCCATACATATGCACCCGGCATTCCGGGGATTTAATAAATTGTCTTGGCAAAAGCAACAACAGAAGCAGGTAAACTAAGCAGCGGCTGAAGAAGGACCAGCCGGAGGAGCGTCAGCGGAGCCGGCTGCCGGGTCGTCTTCGGGCGCATCTTCCGCCTCCTCATCGTCCATCTCGTACTCCTCATCAGATTGAGGGTTCGGGTCCGCGACGAAGAGGCCCTTGTCGACGAAGTCGGCGATGGCGCTGGCTCGGGCAAGCCGGGCGGTCTTGTGTTCGGCCGGGAGCTTGTCCTCCACGCCGGCTCGCCGATACTCGAGCTGCCCCAGGTCCACCTCGTTGTACCAGGAGAGGACAAAGGACAGCGCCATGTCGGCACCAGCGCACGTGGCAGACTCCTTCCAGTCGAGGAAGCGATCCGGCGCCCGCTCCATCAAGGAGGTGAGGTTGGAGATATCTTGCGGCACCGCCTCCCCAGGCAACAGCATCGGGACCAGCTCCTCAGCCGCCTTCCGGAGCTCCCAGCCAAGCTTGGTGATGGGCTCGACGCGGGCAGCCATGGACGCCGTATAGTCCTCCATGGTGAAGTACTCCGAGCTGCCCTCGCCAGTCGCCCGCCTCCTGGTCTCGCGTGCAACGCCAATGGCGGCTAGCGCCGCATCATGCGTTTCCGGGAAGGCCGCTGCAAGAAGAAGCAAGTCAGAAATCATCGAAGCCGAAATAAGCTGAAAAATGCAAATTTTCGAAGTCCTAAGACAAAAGGAAAAGCCTGGCGGCAGCCGGCAAGAACCGACTGCCCCCAGCCCAAAGATGGAGATAGCGAAGAAATCAGAAGTTTCTGCCGCCGGCTGCCAACGAAAGCCGGCAGCCGACAGCCGAAAGCCGGCAAAGGGAAAGGAACAAAGAAGTGCACTCACCCGACAAGCCACGGACGAGCGCGCCAATCTCGTCCACCCAGCGTTTGGCGGTGGCCGACAGCTCCTTGGTCTTGGTGGTGACCTCCTCCTGAAGCGCAAGCCGCTGCTTCTCCACCTCGGTCAGCCGCCGGCTCAGATCCTCCACCTTCTCCTTCTCCGCCGTCCTAAGGGAGGCAAGCTCAGTGAGGTGGTTCTGCTCGAGCCGGCACAGCCGCGTCAGCTCCTGCTCAGCCACATTGAGCTTGGCGGCTGCAGATCGACCCGCCTCCTCGCTCTCGGCGCACTGGGCGCGAGCAGCCCGGAGATCCGCCTCCAGCCCCGGAACCTTGGCGGCTTCAACTGCAAGGCAGCCGGAAAGAAACGTCAGCCAACCAAGACTAAAAAGAAAGAGGACATCGAGTCGGAAGAAGCAAGATCTTACCCTTGACGGCCTCCAGCTCGCGAGCCAAGTCGGCCCGGTCCAGCTTGGCCTTGTGGTAGTGGGTCACGGCGCGGTTGTACAGATTGGTGCGCCGATCCGCCACAGCCTAAGGAAAAAAGAAAAATCAGTCAGCTAGGTGAAACCCGGACCGGCTCCAAGCAGCCAGCCCACGCCTCGGAGGGCTACCAGGATGATAACCAAATTGAAAAACAGATGAAGCTTACCTTGCTGGCTTCCTCCACCTTGGCGACGTTGGCCGCGGCCTCGGCAGCCCTGGCCTTGAGGTTGGCCTGCAAGCTGGAGAAGAACATCTCCACCGATGCTTGGCCAGGGTTCCCCTCCCGGCTGGTCACCTCATAGGAGTCGGCGCGGAGCCACGCCTGCTCCATAGTGCCAGCCGAGCCAAGGCTGGAGTCGGAGGCGGACGGCACATGCAGAAGCAGAGCGCCCTTGGCCACGTGCAGGCCCTACTGCGGCGCCGATGGGGCTCCCGTCCTCACCAGCGCGCGTGAGTCGGCGCCCTCCGTGCGCGCCGGCTCATCCCTTGCCGGCTCCGGTGGTGGCGGCGCTCCGGGCGAAGCAGAGGGCCCAGTCGGCGCTGCCGTCTCCGGCGCCTGAGGTGCCCCCTCCGGGCTCTCATCCAGCACCACCACGCTTGGCCTGGCTCCGGCTCCGGTCGCGGGCGGTGCAGCCCTGCCGGCCCGGCTCCGATCGAAGGCGGCATGCCCCGGCAGGCCCCGCCGGCTGGGTCCAGAAGGCGAGTCCGGCGCGGGAACATGTCGTCCGCCGTCGGCCGGCGCGTCGGCTCGGCCCGCGTGCCGCGATCGGGCGCTGAGGCCAGCGGCACGGCAAAGGAAGGCGCCCCTGCGGGAGGCGGAGTACCCGCAGGCGGCGGCGGCGTAGGTGCGCGCGATGGAGGCTGTGGCGTCGGCTCCCTCCTTTGGCGCGGAGGCGGCGACACGACGCGTGGAGTCTGCCGGGAGCCGCCGCCCTGGGCAAACTTGATGGGGGCCCTAGCCGGACAAACAAGGAGAAGATAAGCATAGAGAGTAAGGAAAGAAAAGGAATCAAACGAAAGAGAAAGAGAGCTCACCCGGCCTGCTCCGGAACCTTCTTCGGCTGCTGCCGGCGGAGCTTCTTCGCCTTCGCCTCCAAGGCGGCAGTGGAGCGGGGGTCGCCAACCCGTTTCTTCCCCTTGGGCGCCAAAGTCGCCGTGGTGCTTGGCGGCCTCGCGCGCAGGGGCACGGCGGGGATCGGCCCCGTGGCAGACGTCGCCGGCTCCTCGTCCTCCTGCTGCTCCGGTGAAGGGGGCGGATTGTGCTCCCCCTGGCCGCCTAGGTCAGGCGCCTGCAGCAGGTCGTCGTCGCCAGCCTGGTCGCCGGCTTGGTCAGCCGGATCGGCGTGATCCGGCGTCCACCTCCTCGTCGCCGAGTCGCCATCCTCGACGTTTTGGCGGTCAAAGAGCTAGAAAAAACAGAACATGAGCAAACAACAAGCCGGAAGTCGGCAGAAGGAAAAGGAAGTCGGCCTCGCAGCCGCAAGCCAGAAGCCGGCGAAAACACAAAGCTTACCAGCTCGGGTTGGTGGTCCCTGTCGTGGGGCGCCAGCCCGTAGTTCCATTCGTCCGGCATGTTCGCCTTGGTGATGTTATTCACCCGGTGGGCCACCTGGGCCTTGGAGAGCAGTGCCTTGGACGTCCGGTTCGGGTCGAACCGGCCGGACATGTGCCCGATTTTGTGGGTGCGCATTTGGAGCGGCAGCACCCGGCGCTCGGCGATGGTGCAGAGGAGGTCCTCGGCGGTCAGCCCGTTCGCGACAGCCGCCCCCAGGAAGTCCCAGAGTTGATTCACCTCAGCGTCCGGATCCGTCGTGCGGGCGTTGTAGCTCCAGTTGATCCGGCCGACTGGAGGAGCCGGGTTGAACTCCGGCAGGTTGATCCGGTCGACGAGCTGGCCCTCGTTGCGCACGTAGAAGAACGACATCTGCCAATTCTTCACCGAGTCAACGGTTGGAATTTTGGGGAAGGGCGTACCGGGCCGGGTGTAGATCGAGGCGGCGCCGCAGGCCCGCAGGTGGCCCTTAGTGGTTTGCGCCTTGAGGTAGAACAGCCGGCTCCAGAAATCGATATCCGGCCACAAGCCGGCGTAGGCCTCCATGAAGGCCACGTAGCAGCTGAGGAGGATGCAGGCGTTGGCCGGCAGATGGTGCGGCTGCAGGCCAAAGTTGTCGAGGAACTGGCGGAAGAAGGTGGATGCCGGCAGGCCCAGCCCGCGATCGAGGTGCGCGCCGAAGACGACGCGCTCGCCAGGCTCGGGCTCGGGCTCCGTCTCCTCGCCGGGCGCCCGCGTGACCACCGACGATGGGATTCGGCGGAGGCGCACCAGCCGCTCGATGTCGTCCTCCCTCATGTATGATCCCCTCCACGATCCGCTGGCGGAGGCCATCGTCGAGGAAGAAGAAGATGACCACGAAAGGCGGAAGGGCGAAGAAGAGCCTTGCGACGGCGGCGGCGACGATGGCGGCGGAGGACGCTCCGTTGAAACGCGGGGCCCCGTGGCGCCGGCTCGTCGGAGTAGCGGCGGCGGATCGGCGGAGATGTGCTTGCCGGAGTTCGCCAGTGGAAGACGCTCGCCGGAGCAGCAACGGGCTCGAGCGCGAAGGAGAGAGCGAAGAGGAGCGGGAGCGCGAGGAAGATGCAGTGAGGCAGTGGCCGCCTCGGTACCCTCCCCCGCGGCATTTATAGCCGACCGCGGCGGACGGTTAGCCTCCAAGTGGCGATCGTGGCCACGTCACCCGGATCTTCTGCGCGTTAACTCCCCCCACTACCGCTGCCGTTACCAGAAACCGCCACACCACGTCACCCACGACCGCACCGGATCCGGAGGGGACATTGATGTGACCAGACGAACCGGCGGCAGAGCCCAGGCGTCAGACCGGTCAAGTCGGGTGCAGGACCCGAGGCGGCGGAGACTCCGGCGCGCTGCAAGCCGGAGCCGGACAATAAGTTCAACTCGGACCAAAAGTCATCCAGCAAGGCGGAGACACCACCAAAACTTGCGAGAAAGCAAAAGCTGCATAAGTGTAAATAGCGGCCGGCTAGAAGCGGCCGGCAGGAACGAGCCGGATGAGGGCGCAGCCGACTGAATGGAAATTCTCAGTCGGCCCCTCCAAGTGCCGTCAAGTATATTCGAGAAGCCAGGAAAACCTGCCTAGGTCCTTCTAAACGCAGGACCTTGCCAGCTTCGGGGGCTAATGTCAGGGGGAAGACCCCGGGTAGGGCAATGGACGCGGAGCAGCCGGCTGGCCACTGGCCGGCTCGCGGCAAAGGCCGGCTGAGGAGCAGCCGGCTGGCGCCGTGGCCGGCTGGTCCGGAAGCCGGCTGGCTCTAGGTCCTAGTCGGCCTGGCTACGGCCGCCAATGCTGTAGCTGGGCCGGCTTCTACAAGCCATATCCGACTGGGGGTTTGTACCTCAGACCGACTCGAGGCTGGCGAGTCTTGCTCTGGAAGGAACCGGGTTGGTGATCCGGGTTCCCAAAGTCCACGCTGACTTCATCGTCCGTAAAGCGCGGGGCACTGTGGAGCAATAGTGCCACGCGCCGGACAGGCCATCATGGTCTACGTCGATCCGTACTGGCTACAGTGGCTGATGGCGACAGGGACACCTCCTCACCATGCCGCTGACCTTGGCAGCCGGATGGGACAGGCCATGAGGCCTCAACGGCTCCTGACGTCACTGCCTCGGGAAGGAGCGGAAGCCGGAGCCGGCCAAGCCGGCCAGTAAACTATAGGGTCTTATATGTAAAGTGCCAGTGCCTATATAAGCCGCACTACCCCCTCTCGTGCAGGGGATCGATCATTCTCACTTCATTCCACCCTTAGCGCTGCCCTGTGAGAGAGACCATCGTCTCCCTTAGCCTCCCAGGAGCAGCCGGACACAGCTCTAGGAGCACCATTGTATTGTGTGATCATCATATACACTCTAGCAGGAGTAGAGGTTTTACCTCCGTCGGAGGGCCTCGAACCTGGGTACCTCGCCGTGTCGCTCGTCCCCATACCCGCATCCGGATACCGCCGTGAGATCTCTCAGGAACCACCTTCGATTAGCCACCCTATGGCATATGCCGTGACGATACCACGACAATATGACAACTATCAAAATCTAAACCATTATGATCTAAAGCAATGGGATCATTGTCCACAATATTCTGAAAAATTTCAGCACTTCTATCACAAACAGTTTCAGCAGTTTCAGGCAATTTTGACCGCTTTGCAGTAGAATTAGAGACATTGCCAACACCAATTATTTTACCATTGATAGTAGGAGGTTTAGCAACATGTGAAGCATCAACATTACTAGTGGTGGTAATAGTCCAAACTTTATCTACATTATTCTCTTTAGCAAGTTTTTCTCTTTCTCCTCTTTTCCACCTAGCATGCAATTCAGCCATCATTCTAATATTATAATTAATTCGAACTTGGATAGCGTTTGCTGTAGCAAATGACTTAATATCTTTATCATCATTAGGCATAACTTTCAATTTTAAAAGATCAACATCAGCAGCAAGACTATCAATCTTAGAAGCAAGAACATCAATTTTACCAAGCTTTTCTTCAACAGATTTGTTAAAAGCAGTTTGTGTACTAATGAATTCTTTAAGCATGACTTCAAGACCAGAGGGTACACTCCTACTATTTTTGTAAGGATTACCATAAGAATTACCATAACCATTACCATTATTAGAAGGATATGGCCTATAGTTGTTACCAAAATTATTCCTATAAGCATTGTTGTTGATATTATTACTTTTAATGAAGTTCACATCAACAAGCTCTTCTTGAGCAACCAATGAAGCTAAAGGAACATTATTAGGATCAACATTAGATCTACCATTAACAAGCATAGACATAATAACATCAATCTTATCACTCAAGGAGGAGGTTTCTTCAACAGAATTTACCTTCTTACCTTGCGGAGTCCTTTCGGTGTGCCATTCAGAGTAATTGATCATCATATCATCTAGAAGCTTTGTTGCAGCACCCAAAGTGATGGACATAAAAGTACCTCCAGCTGCTGAATCCAATAGGTTCCTCGAAGAAAAATTTAATCCTGCATAGAAGGTTTGGATGATCATCCAAGTAGTTAGTCCATGGGTAGGGCAATTCTTCACCAAAGATTTCATTCTTTCCCATGCTTGGGCAACATGTTCATTATCCAATTGCTTAAAATTCATAATGCTACTTCTCAAAGATATAATTTTAGCAGGAGGATAATATCTACCAATGAAAGCATCTTTACATTTAGTCCATGAATCAATACTATTCTTAGGCAAAGATAGAAACCAATCTTTAGCTCTTCCTCTTAAGGAGAAAGGAAACAATTTCAGTTTTATAATGTCTCCATCTACATCCTTATACTTTTGCATTTCACAAAGTTCAACAAAATTATTAAGATGGGCAGCAGCATCATCAGTACTAACACCAGAAAATTTCTCTCTCATAACAAGATTTAGTAAAGCAGGTTTAATTTCATAAAATTCTGCTGTAGTAGCAGGTGGCGCAATAGGAGTGCATATAAAATCATTATTATTGGTGCTAGTGAAATCACACAACTTAGTGTTCTCAGGAGTATTCATTTTAACAGTAATAGAAACAAGTAAAGCAAACTAAATTAAGTAAAGCAAAACAAGTAACTAATTTTTTTGTGTTTTTGATATAAAGAAAGCAAACAAAACAGAAAATAAAATAAAGTAAAGCAAGACAATAAACAAAGTAAAGAGATTGGATGTGAGAGACTCCCCTTGCAGCGTGTCTTGATCTCCCTGGCAACGGCGCCAGAAAACAGTCTTGATGGCGCGTGATGCACACGTCCGTTGGGAACCCCAAGAGGAAGGTGTGATGCGCACAGCAGTAAG
Source organism: Lolium perenne (assembly GCF_019359855.2). Taxonomy (NCBI): domain Eukaryota; kingdom Viridiplantae; phylum Streptophyta; class Magnoliopsida; order Poales; family Poaceae; genus Lolium; species Lolium perenne. The sequence continues at coordinate 172,934,318 of NC_067247.2, read as the reverse complement.
TTTTCCCTCAGAAAGAAACCAAGGTTGTCAAACCAGTAGGAGATGAAGGCCACGTGAAGGTTATTGGTGAAGGAGTGTAGTGCGGCGCAACACCAGGGATTCCAGCGCCAACGTGGAACCTGCACAACACAATCAAACTACTTTGCCCCAACTTAACAGTGAGGTTGTCAATCTCACCGGCTTGCTAAAAACAAAGGATTAAACGTATGGTGTGGAGAATGATGTTTGTTTGCGAAGAACAACAAAGAACAGAGATTGCAGTAGACTGTATTTCAGATGTAAAAGAATGGACCGGAGTCCACAGTTCACTAGTGGTGTCTCTCCAATAAGATAAATAGCATGTTGGGTGAACAAATTACAGTTGGGCAATTGACAAATAGAGAGGGCATAACAATGCACATACATATCATGATGACTACTATGAGATTTAATTAGGGCATTACGACAAATAACATAGACCGCTATCCAGCATGCATCTATACCTAAAAAGTCCACCTTCGGGTTAGCATCCGCACCCCTTCCAGTATTAAGTTGCAAACAACAGACAATTGCATTAAGTACTGTGCGTAATGTAATCAACACAAATATCCTTATACAAAGCATTGATGTTTTATCCCTAGTGGCAACAGCACATCCACAACCTTAGAACTTTCTCACATCGTCCTGCATTCAATGGAGGCATGAACCCACTATCGAGCATAAATACTCCCTCTTGGAGTTACAAGTATCAACTTGGCCAGAGCCTCTACTAGCAACGGAAAGCATGCAAGAACATAAACAACACATATATGATAGATCAATTAATCAACTTGACATAGTATTCCATATTCATCGGATCCCAACAAACGCAACATGTAGTATTACAAATAGACGATCTTGATCATGATAGGCAGCTCACAAGATCTAAACATGATAGCACAAGAGGAGAAGACAACCATCTAGCTACTGCTATGGACCCATAGTCCAAGGATGAACTACTCACGCATCAATCCGGAGGCAGGCATGGTGATGTAGAGCCCTCCGGTGATGATTCCCCTCTCCGGCAGGGTGCCGAAGGCGATCTCCTGAATCCCCCGAGATGGGATTGGCGGCGGCAGCGTCACAGTAACTTTTCTTGTATCGTGGCTCTCGGTAATAGGGTTTTCGCGACGGAGAGAATATATAGGCGAAGGGGCAGAGTTGGGGGACGCTCGAGGGGCCCACCCCATAGGGCGGCACGGCCAGGGGTGGGGCCGCGCTCCCCTAGGGTGTGGCCGCCTCGTCGCCCCTCTTCGTCCCCTCTTCGGACTTCTAGAAGGCTCCGTGCAAAATAAGACCGTGGGCTTTTGTTTCGTCCAATTCCGAGAATATTTCCTGTGTAGGATTTCTGAAACCAAAAATAGCAGAAAACAGGAACTGGCGCTTCGGCATCTTGTTAATAGGTTAGTGCCGGAAAATGCATCAAAATGATGTAAAGTGTATATAAAACATGTGAGTATTGTCATAAAACTAGCATGGAACATAAGAAATTATAGATACGTTTGAGACGTATCACCCCCCCCCCTTCAAAAGGCGTCGACCTCGACGCTCCAAGGTCTTCTCCGTCATATGGTGTCAAATCAGCTACATTGAAAGAATTGCTGACAACAAACTCATCAAGTGGAAGATCTATCGAGTATGCATTATCATTGATCTTGGCAAGCACTTTGTAAGGACCAGCACCATGAGGAAGCAACTTGGACTTCCGCAGCTTCGGGAACCTATCCTTGCGAAAATGTACCCAGACCATATCACCAGGCTTGAACAATATCTCCTTGCGCTTCTTGTTCATCCTTGCAGCATTGCTCTTGCCTTTCTTCTCGATCAACTCTTTAGTCTTCACATGAATCTTTCTCACAAAATCTGCCCTCTTGGATGCCTCCATATTGAATCTCTCATGTATGGGCAAAGGCAACAAGTCAAGTGGAGTAATGGGTTTGAAACCATACACCACCTCAAAGGGACACAACTCTGTGGTAGAATGTACCGCCCTGTTGTAAGCAAACTCCACATGCGGCAAACACTCTTCCCACTCCTTCAGGTTCTTCTTGATCATGGATCTCAACAGTTGTGACAATGTTCTATTCACCACTTCAGTTTGACCATCAGTTTGGGGATGACAAGTAGTACTGAAAAGCAGCTTCGTCCCCAGCTTTCTCCAAAGTGTCTTCCAGAAGTAGCTCATAAACTTCACGTCACGATCAGAAACAATAGTCTTCGGGACTCCATGTAGACGTACAATCTCCCTGAAAAACAGGTTAGCAATATGCGACGCATCGTCGCTCTTGTGGCAGGCAATAAAGTGTGAGATCTTGGAAAATCTATCCACTACCACAAATATAGAATCATGGCCTCTCTTAGTACGCAGCAAACCCAACACAAAATCCATACTTATATCTTCCCATGGTGTAGTAGGTGCCGGAAAAGGAGTATACAAACCGTGAGGCTTCAGCTTGGACTTAGACTTGTTGCAAGTAATGCATCTATTCACATACCTGTCCACATCCCGCCTCATATTTGGCCAATAAAAGTGGTCAGCTAGCATGAGTAGCGTCTTCTCATGCCCAAAGTGACCCATCAAACCTCCAGCATGTGATTCCTGCAATAAGAGCAAACGCACAGACGATTCTGGAACACATAGTTTGTTAGCTCTAAACAAGAACCCATCATGTATGTGATATTTTTCTCATGCTTTACCAATAGCACACAAGCGATATGGTTCAGCAAAATCATGATCAGTGGCATACAAATCACATAGTATCTCTAATCCAGGAATTTTAACATCCAGTTGAGTTAATAGCATATTCTTCCTAGATAAAGCATCAGCAACAATATTATCTTTTCCCTTCTTATGCTTAATAATGTATGGAAAAGACTCAATGAACTCTACCCACTTAGCAAGACGCTTATGCAAAGTATATTGGGCTTTCAGATATTACAAAGCTTCATGATTAGAATGTATGATAAATTCTTTTGGCCACAAGTAATGTTGCTAAACCTCAAGAACTCTAATTAAAGCATACAATTCTTTATCATATATAGGATAGTTCAACTTAGCACCAGAAAGTTTCTCAGAAAAATATGCAATTGGGCGACCCTCTTGCATCAACACACCACCAATTCCAATACCACTAGCAGCACATTCTATCTCAAATTGCTTATTGAAATCAGGAAGTGCAAGCAACGGTGCATAAGTTAACAATCTTTTCAGTTTATCAAAAACATGATCTTGGGCTGCGCCCCACTCAAAAATAACACCCTTTTTAGTCAATTCATTCAAAGGTGCAGCAATAGTACTAAAGTTGGGCACAAATCTTCTATAAAGCCCAGCAAGACCATGAAAACTTCTTACTTGACTCACATTCATGAGAGTAGGCCAATTTTGAATAGCTTCAATTTTAGACACATCTACTTCTACTCCATGCTTAGAGACAACATAAAGAAGAAATATGACTTTATCTTTGCAAAATGTGCACTTTTCAAGATTACCATAGAGTTTATTATCACGCAACACTTGCAAAACATGTCGAATATGTATAGTATGATCAGATTCATTGCGGCTGTAGATTAATATGCCATCAAAGTACACAACCACAAATTTTCCAATAAAATCACGCAAAACATGGTTCATCAGTCTCATGAAAGTGCTAGGTGCATTAGTTAAACCAAAAGGCATTACTAACCACTCATATAAACCAAATTTTATTTTAAAGGCTGTTTTCCATCCATCCCCTTCTTTCATCCTAATTTGATGATAACCACTACACAAATCAATTTTAGAGAAAACAGCAGCACCACTCAATTCATCTAGCATATCCTCTAAACGGGGAATAGGATGACGATATCGAATAGTAATGTTGTTTATCGCTCTACAATCTACACACATGCACCAAGTACCATCTTTCTTAGGAGCTAAAATAACAGGAACAACACAAGGACTAAGGCTTATGCGGATATAATCTTTGTCGAGTAGCGATTGTACTTGCTTCTGTATCTCCTTCGTCTCTTCGGGGTTCGTTCTATATGGTGCCCTATTGGGCAGCGAGGCTCCGGGGATAAAGTCAATTTGATGCTCAATACCACGCAATGGTGGTAGTCCCGCGGGGACCTCCTGATGGGGTTCATAGCATAGAAAACAAAAAAATTCCTACCGCAAAGACGAATAAATCCAAGATCTAATCTATGGAACACCCAAGATCTAATCTACAAGATCGAAGCAACGAGGTGGAGATGAGACTAACCCTTGAAGATTCCAAAGCTTACGAGATTAATCTCGTTGTTGGTGTAGACGATCGTCCCCGGTGCTGCAATCCGGCAGCACTTCCGTACTCGGTCGCGCGTACGGTGTCGATGAAGCTCCTTCCTCTCCCCGTTCCAGCGGGCAGCGGAGGTGTGGTAGATCTCCTCCAAGTTCCAGCAGCACGACGGCGTGGTGGTGGAGGTGGAGGAAGAAAACTGCAGGGCTTCGCCTAAGCCGGAGCAGCGTATGGTGGAGGAGAGAGGCGGCCAGAGGAGGGGCTAATGATGGGATGGGTGGCCGGCCACCCCTTCCCCTCTTTATATAGGGGGCAAGGTCGGTGGGGTGGCCCCCTTTCCCATCTAGGGTTAGGGGGCGGTGGCCAAGTGGGGGGAGAGAGATTTCCTCCCCCCAAGTTGACCCCCCCTAGGGAAACCCTAGGGGTTGGCCAGCCTGGGCCTTGGGGGGCATGTGCCCCCGGCCCATTAGGCCAGGGAGCATCCCCTCGGCCCATGATAGCCCTCCTAGGTCGTGGGCCCCATGGTGGACCCCACCGGTGTGGTGACCCAGCGTACCACTGCATGGTGTAGTACACAAGTCGTTGACATAACACAAGTGAAACACCGTTCCACTCATATTACATCCCTCAGAGTGGTACAACAGAAACATATGCGAGTCCAAGGTATGTCTATAGAAGGATACACAAGCTGTTTACAGAAGATTAACACAGCCTCCTACTTTACAGTGAGGTAATACTTCAAATAAAGCTCCAGAAGAACGACTCGTAATCTAACTTATTGCTAACTTAAGCTAAAGAGCTACTTGGCTTGCTATAGACATCTAGCTACTTAGGTGCTAGGATTAGGGAAATGTTCCCTTCTATTACTAGTCTAAGTTTCCACTCTAAATAATGCAGAAGTGGACTCCATTGACTTCTTTGATTGGCTTCTTCATCTTGTTGCAGTTGACTCCTTTGTCTTCGAGTTCCACGGTAGTTTCTCCTTCGGTGCATCCATAGCTAAGCAGGGGATTTAAGGGTGGGATGAGTACGAGCGTACTCAACAAGTTCATATTAGGAAATAGGTGTATCATGCACTAGCTACAGCCATAGACCAGAAAGTCATAGGCGGATGCAAGTTTTCATAAACATTTCTTCAAAAGGTTTATTTTATTCTGAAAACTATGCCCGTCAGTCTTCACAGGTTGACTAGAGCTTCATGCAGTTCCTTTCTCGCTGTCATAGCTTCCCTTCCCGGAACAGGGAGTGACAGCCACAATTTGATACACTCTGCAGAGGTGCGTTACTTTTCCCATAAGAGATCTCATCCTTTTTGCCATCCGCGGGGACTTGCCCCCGTTCACACTTCCTTGGTGTGAGGCCAGGAAAGAAGATCCAAGCCCACACCGCCTTCTCCGTGACCCTGCAAACCCACCCTTTTGTCCATCCGTACACCCCTGGTAGACATCTCCCGATCATACGGCTTTACCCCCGGTGTACTATGGACAATCCCTCATAGACGGTAGAGCCTCTCATCCACACGAATGGGGATTTTAAAGGATTTCCCAACCTACGGCAGTGCCTCCAGCACCCCGCCAGGCTCTATCAAGTCCGTTGGCGTGCAGGAGGGAAAAGATACAGCTAGCTTCCCAAGAGCCATTATAGATCTTATGGTTAACGCGATATGTACGGCGCTAGAATCACTGGACGGCATTGGTACTTAATCCTAGATGAGTAGTACCAGTGCAATGGAACCTCCACCAATCAACACATACCATGGTTCCATTGCCCACCACATAGTCATATTCATAATTGTAAAATAATATTTTACTTTTCAATGCATGAGTGATAAGTATAGTACTTTGCATATAGTTTGATAAAAAATAATCAAATGACATGAGCAAGCGATGAACTTGCCTTTCTTGACTGCAAGATTATGCAGGCAAAAGCTTCGATACGTGAGAACTCCAAATGCTGAAATACCATCATCGTCCGGTAAGGACAATGTTTAAAGAACTGGCAAAGATGCTATAATGCATAGTATGAGATGCAATCGTCCCGAGCGTAACCTAACCTCGATGATATAGGATGTATGAGTTGTAAAGATTTCTTTAGGGTTTGTTGCACTTTTAGAATGGTTCTCAAACAAGGTTATTATTAGGGTTTAGTTATATTAGTAGCATAACCAAGTGATATAAGACATCATAACAAGCACACACATAAAGGATAGTAGTGGAATAATATGTGAAGAACAGTTGTCAATTTTAAGTTCTACAGGACATGGTTGATGATTACTTATATTATACTTCAAAAGAATAACTTTTGAAGAACATGTTAATTAAGAAATAGTAAGTATTTCACATAAGAACTATAGCCTCTATGGTTTGATTGACATTTGTACTTCAAAAGAATAACTTTTGAAGAACAGGTTATACAAGAACAAGAACTACTATATATAGGAGCTATGTGCTTCTAGAGTTTACTATTGGTTTCATTTAGTTCATTATTAGGGACTAGTTAGGTACTTAAGTTGGATGGATCTATATACAACAAGTATGGGTAGTTTTGTTACTAAGGTTGATCATAGGTATTATATCAAGGAATGATGGTCAAGGTGATGCTATGAGTTAGGGTTTACTATAGCTTCCTATTTGTTTCACTAAGGAATCACTAATGGTTTTTAAGCTAGGTGGTTTATTACTTTCTAAGTAGACTTTAGTTGGATAGGAGCATGTTATGTGCATTACTACACCAGATTGGTATTAAGGTTTATCACTATGGTTCTACTAGGATTTTATGGTTGAGGTTGATCCTAATGGTATGGTATATAAGAGTGATGATTAATGGTACTAATCCAATTAACAAGTTAGGGTTTGCTTCTAAGTGACACTAGTGGATCATTTAGGTATTAATAAAATAAGAGATGAAATGATGATTTCATGTGATCATAATTTTATTTTAGTGGAGCATGAGCAGGCATATATTTGTTGCTTAACAAGGTGCTATAGGTAAAGTTAAGTTTATATGATCATATGGGCTAAACCCCTAGGGTTTTAGGATTGCAACTAATTTAGGATAATCACCTAAAATAATGGAATCAAGGTCTTACTTATATTAAAACTAGGGTTTCTAAATTATGATACAATTCTTAAACTAATAATTGACAATAAAGGCATGGTAATTAATTACTTTGAAACAAAATTAATAATGGTTTAATATTTTATTAATTTTCACAAGAATACATAATTAGGGTAATTCCTATTTAGGTTTAATTCAAAAACCAGGGTTTAACAATTGTTATTAGGTTTTAAAAATAATAAATTTCTAATTAAAAATGTTTGGAGTTCACAATATTTAAACTACCAAATTAATAGTGGCTTTTAATAGTTTCTTAATTTATTGTAATTTAATAAAATAGAAAATAGTAATTTGCAAATTAGGGTTTATGAATTAGCACTAATATTTAAGTGAATGCCATTATGGTAAAGAAAATTAATCTTAACATTTTACTTAGTTACTGAATAGTTAAAATTTAATTTTTTGAAACTTAACTATTTATTGAATTTAAATTGTATTTAAAACAAATGAGAAGACATAATTAATAAAGATAAAAATAAGTGAATTTTATTTTGACACACATTTTTATTTTATATTTTATTTGAATAGATTTTATTTTTGTGAGAATTTTGATATATTATTTATATTTTTCTGAGCTAAAATGAATTTTATTTATTTCTGCAAAGTTTCAGTTATTTTCTGGAATTTTAAACTAAAACTAAAATTCTAAATGTACCGTGCTAACCCTACCCCTACACACTGACTCGTGGGCCATCGACCACGTCGGATGCCACATGGGCATTGACCAAGTCAAATAGGTCAGTGGACCCCACTGGCCACGTCAACCTGCCGGCGAGGCACGACACGACGGAGACGCCGATTTAAGGCCTCCCCGGATGCGCTGCTGGCCCCCTTCGAATCCCCACAGCATGCTGAACACGATGATGCTAACGCCCGGCGCGGAGGGCCACGGGAACTACGCCGGCGACATGTTCTGCGGCGGCGCAACTCCGGCGAGAACCTAATTGGAAGCTACAGATGATGCCGAGAAGGAACAAGAGGGCCCAGAGGTGCGCAAGAGTAACCTGAAGCGAATGGAGTGGTCGATGTCATCGATGGTGGACTAGAGCAGTCCCTATTTCGCCAATCCCGGCGATGGCCGGAGAAAGGGGAAACAGAAATTGACGTCGTCCAGAGCTCCCCTTCTCGATTCCTTTCACCAGGAGGATCTAAGGCGCTAGGCGCGTCCAACGAGCTACTGCACGGAGCTTGGGGTGGTCTCCTCCGTCGAATTCGTCCTCGACTCCGGTGGCAGTGCTGAGATGATGCTGAGGGTTTCGGAGAATTAGAGAGGGATTTGAAGGGCGGCGAAGAACAAGGACTACATGACGATGCCACATGGGTATTTATAGAGCTAGGGAAGCTCTCTAGCGGCGGCACGGCGACGACCAGGATGTCTCGGTGCGTGTGGTGCATGATTTGGGCACGAATCGGGACGTGCTGAAGATAAGACGGACGCGAGATCGACAGGGTGCGGTTCTGGAGAGTTTGGCGACGTCCGGGCCGAGGTTATCCGCGATGAGGACGTCGCCAGGGCGCTTCTCTATGCTGTCGTCCCCGGAGAGGAAGACGACGACACCTCCCTTCTTCTTTTTAACGCGAAGCGTTACGGCGGGTTGGGCTGGCTTCCTTCGTGGGCTGGGCTGGCAACGTGGGCTGTGGTGGCCTGCTCCGGCTGCTAAGCAAGGTAAGGCTTTCCCTCTCTTTCTCTTTTAAATTTCTGTTTTGAATTTTGTTATTTGAATTTAAATTGATTTCTGTTTGTTTTTGCAGGTCCTAAATTATGTGAACATCAAAACCATTTGATAATGATACTCACTGTGTTGTTTTGGTCAAACAAATATTTAACCTTTGATTAAATTTGTGTTGTTGTGAAAGGCATTCAATATTTCAAGTAGATATGGGTTAAGTGTTTGTCTAAATTACTTTTATTTAGAAACCAAATATATTCAAATGGTTTGAAAATGAATAACATGTGCAGGGGAATACATTGTTAGGTTTAACTAATGTGCTTAACAACATTACTTGTTCTCATATATATACTTATAATTAAAGTTTAAGATAAATGGTAATGAGGATGGAATTGAATCATGATTTTATGTGAACGATGATTTCTTAGGGTTTAAGAAAATAGTTGATAAACTCCATATTTACTAATCTTCCTTAGCAATTTCTAGCTTGAATTACTTAGGACAAATCCCAAGATTATCCTTGGTTAATTCACTTGCTAAGGTGATGGTTCCAATTATGACATATTTTCCTATTTGGTTAACTAAACAATGTGATTAGAAGTCAAAGTAGAATTGGATATTGGTTTCACTCTACTCACCAATGGCATTTAGTCTTTAAGTATACAGGGCTTGGTTTATACTTGTGATCCATGATGCACAAGTTAGGAAACAATATTTTATGTGAATTGGATCCTATGTGAAAGGGTTTAAGAATTTGATGATGCTTCACTAATTGAAGTATAAAATAGGCATGAGGCATGGCAGGGTTCTACTTATAATCCAAAGTAATACTTGGATTGAAACTCAAATGGGGTTTAGAGTTTAAGTAATGATCACCCATATGATACACAACTAAGATTAGGTCAGAGCATAAACTTGGTTATGTTTAATTGACTAGGGTTACTCCTCCTCACTTAGGTAGAATTCTTGTAGCAAGGCAATGCTAGGGTTGTTTCAAGGGTTTGGATAAACAAGGTTTAAGCATAATATCATTACTACTCTACACAAGGCATGAGAATTGGTTTGGTGAACTACTAGGGATTTACTTATTATTTCATGAGAAGAATGAGATCTATATATGGATCACATATATAGGTTTAACTTATCATCTCAATTTATAAGGTAAGATCATGCATTAGACATGATCCACTTATTCCTCACTAATCTCTCTTCTTTAATACTTCTCTCAACACACTCACTTAGATTCTTAGGGTTTATGATCATCACCCAATTTGTAATGATCAAAGTATAGGCCTCATAATAATTCATTAGTGAGTCATGGTTCTCTTCTCCAAGATCAAGTATTGGTCAATATACTTGAGTCTACACTTTTAACTTGAGCTATCTTGAATAGATAAAGTTCCTCTAGGATTTATGATTATTACCAAGGTGTAATGATCGCAACACTTGCCTCTCTTGAATCCCTAATAAAATAGGTTCTCACTTACCACCAAAAGTTGGCTAAGTCAATTAGGGTTTAGTACTTGACTTGTGATTCTTATAACATTGTTTAGTACCAACAATTACCTCACTTAGATAATGTTTAAATATTAAGCTAGGTTCTATTCAATGGATACTATAAGAATATGAATGGTTCTATCCTTTCTCTAAGGTTTAATGGAAATAGGATTGAAAGAACAAGATTGAATTGTCAAGAGTTGATAAAGAATGTATATGAATATCCTTGGCTTGGGGTGCAAGCATTGTAGTTGAGAAGATATACCATGTGACTCATGGTAGGAACTATTGATTAAGTAAAAGACATGGAAAAGATAAGTATAGAATAGTTTCTTAATTAATGGTGTTCCTTGATTTATAGTTGAATAATTATTCATGTGTTGTTGTTAGAATTATCATGTTGAGATCCTTTATAAGATCTTGTAGTTGATCCTTACTTAAGGTGTTGTTTGTTGTAAATCTACTTTCATTTGATCTAGCCCATAGATCAAATCATCTCTACCCAAAACAGGGTTTTAGCAAAGATCACAGTGAAGTTTATAGCGCTTGACTTGATGATCTACTTCAATTCCAGCAACTCAAGTGAAACTTCAGTTACTGTGGTAAGTTTTATTTGAAAGAGCGAAAATTCCCCGGTTTTTCTATGCATGAATGCAATGCACACTTTGGTGTTCTCTCATTTGATAGCCTCTAAACCTGGGATATTACAGCCTCTCCCCCTTAAACTGAACTTCGTCCCAAAGTTCGAACGCTCTCAAGTTTCGAATGTGGAACTGACTTGAACAGATCACAATCATTTCAAACTCCATGGTGATCTCATTAGATATAATTGGATATATCCCTTGTTCAGATCCTTCCTGGAATCTTCTATTGTCTGGCACTGATACATTCTTCCATTCTATGATTTCTTCCAACACTCTAAGCTTATAGTCTCACTCTCCAAAGATTCTTGGATTAGGACATCTTCTTATGCTAATGGACTTTACTAATGGTTGTGGTGATAGCTTCCTTTCTGGGTATCCAAAACTTGATTCTACCAGCTACGGTGTAATATAGCACTACGGGGTACCAGCTGGGGTGCCCAAACCTTAATTCTAAAAGATTTATTTAAGGTAGGGTATTGTTTCCCTTACTACCATAACGAAAGTAATGGTACTTAGTAAGGTATTTACAATAGGCATAGTACTGGTGGTTTATTCCTACGAATGGATTATACTCATTTAGTCCATCCAATCATGGCTTCTAGTTTATGCTAGTTATCCTCCTTTTGGTTTCTTTAGGTTCCATGAAAGGAATCTTTCTAATAGGCTTATGTTTAGGTATGGTCAAACTCCTTTGGTCTTTTAAGCTTCTTAAGCTTTGATTGTCCTCCGACATCTTCTTCATCCAACGTCATTATCTTAGACTTACTTGAGCTCCTTTACTTCTGAGTAATTATCAATTACCCACTCAGGTTAGATTCTAACCCTTACTTCCTCGAGATATAAACCTCGGCTTCAGGTCTGACATCCTCCTGAGAGTACTATTATATGGATACTTTCCAACAACCTTATGAAAATAAGATCGGTCTTCCTCTCTGTTCAGATCTTCTTTGTCATACTCCAAATCATATCTTAATACTTCTCCTTCAGCCTTCCTCTCCCCCTTGGAGTTTACTAATGGTCTTCAAGCTCCTATTATTCTGATCATTAAACTCCAAGGTTAGATAGTTGGTCCAAGTCTGGTTTAGATTTGTACTTTTCTAGAGTCTCACGAAGAATTCTTTGCGGTGTATCCACACAGTGGTGGGTATCCGATGTGAATCCTCCTACTAAATGTTTACCAGCTATGGAATACCAGCTGCGGAATCCCTCTTTATTTTAGAGTAAAGGAATGTTCAAGCTGCGGACTATCTGTTACCAGCTGCATACTACCTAGTACCAGAGGTGGCTTGTTTGATACTAGCTGTGGACTATTCATGGTTCTAGTCAACATCTACCTACCAGCTGCGGATACTTCTAGAGTTTTAGTTAAGATCTACCTCACTTCCAATGATTTCTCCTCATATTTATCCTATATCATCTGCGGTCTTCTTATATCAGCAACGACTTCACTTGTTCATTTTCCTTCTTCCAAGGTCTGTTTTGCAAGAGAACCACGTGTTGACACTATGAAGATAGTATCGTAAGTGACTTCAATTGCATTCCCTTCTTCCATAATGAATATGGCTCCACTTTTACTGCTCCATATTCACTATTTTTCTCACTTTCATGATACTTCCATGTTAAAGTACTCCTTAATTAAGGATAGAAGTGAGTTTTGATTGGTCCTTCGTTTAGGGTATTGTGGTTGCTTTCCACAATTTTACTTCCTTCTTCTAGTGAACCTTCATCTTGTCTTCAAAATCTTCAGAATTTGTCACTTCCTCACACGAGTACCTTTACCCTCTAGACCTATAACATCAAGTAAGGACTTGATATTGCAACATGCATTTGCATATCAAATTCAAACTTCATGTATGGATCTAGTCAATCAATGAAAATCCAATAAAATCCAAGAAGATTCAGCTTTGTGTTTATAATACACATGCTTATATGCCTGAATAAAATAGTTGGGTAAGACATCCCTAAACATCAGGCTCAGATGTGTAGTATATAACACCACATAAGATAGGTTTAGGTTGTGATACTTAGCACATATATAAGGATTTGTACTATTTGTCTCAATATTTACCTCGATTGCTCACTTGCAATCAAATAAACTTGAGAAAATTGGTCCAAAATAATTGTGGTTGACCTAATTTCCTTGGAAAGTGCTAACTTACCTTCCATTTAATTGAAAACTAACCTCACATGATCTCTCGAGACTATAACATGACTACTCTAATCACCTGAATGTTAAAGTCTATCACCAATAACTCCAAGTTTCTCTATAAGTTATGCTCTAATAAAGCCTTCTTCCGACTATCATCTATGGTTCAAGCATACTTGGCACAGTTTCCAGGATTTTAAGGCCTAAGCTTTCGAACTATTCCTTAAATCCTACTCCTTATCACATTCTTGTTAATTCACCTATGATGCTCTACTCCATCACATCATGACTCTCAAGTGAATCATATATGAGTACCTAGTTCATTATTGAAAGTAAACTCCTATAATTTCTATCACTCTTCCTTACCTCCCATGATTGACTCATCATAGGTATATACTACCTCATATAACTTATCTTCATCATTCCTATCATTCATCTTAATACTTTGACTGGCCCTTATTTAACCATGACTTGTATTGGTATACTTCTTCCAATAGGATATCTTCCTTTTGGTTGTATCCTCTCTTTGGACTACCATGTATTGTATACCAACTGTGGTCTACTACCACCCCAATTATATTAAGCTCCAATGGTGTTCTAGTTATTTGGGAATGAAGCAAGATAACTAACTAACTTCACTTAAGAAAGATAAATAAGAAAGATTGACTCAAGTGTGTCAGGATTATTCTCAAGTGAATACCCATCTCAAGTCATAAGAATAAATGGTTTAGCATAGTTGTCTTAGCTAATACAACTTCCTATAGACACTACCAAACCTATAGGTCTCCTTTAAAGGGTTTTAATCCTAGGGTCAAAGCATTTGCTCTGATACCAGCTGTGGTGACCCAGCGTACCACTGCATGGTGTAGTACACAAGTCGTTGACATAACACAAGTGAAACACCGTTCCACTCATATTACATCCCTCGGAGTGGTACACCAGAAACATATGCGAGTCCAAGGTATGTCTATAGAAGGATACACAAGCTGTTTACAGAAGATTAACACAGCCTCCTACTTTACAGTGAGGTAAAACTTCAAATAAAGCTCCAGAAGAACGACTCGTAATCTAACTTATTGCTAACTTAAGCTAAAGAGCTACTTGGCTTGCTATAGACATCTAGCTACTTAGGTGCTAGGATTAGGGAAATGTTCCCTTCTATTACTAGTCTAAGTTTCCACTCTAGTTAATGCAGAAGTGGACTCCATTGACTTCTTTGATTGGCTTCTTCATCTTGTTGCAGTTGACTCCTTTGTCTTCGAGTTCCACGGTAGTTTCTCCTTCGGTGCATCCATAGCTAAGCAGGGGATTTAAGAGTGGGATGAGTACGAGCGTACTCAACAAGTTCATATTAGGAAATAGGTGTATCATGCACTAGCTACAGCCATAGACCAGAAAGTCATAGGCGGATGCAAGTTTTCATAAACATTTCTTCAAAAGGTTTATTTTATTCTGAAAACTATGCCCGTCAGTCTTCACAGGTTGACTAGAACTTCATGGAGTTCCTTTCCTGCCGCGTTCGCAGTTCCCTTCCCGGAACAGGGAGTGACAACCACAATTTGATACACTCTGCAGAGGTGCGTTACTTTTCCCATAAGAGATCTCATCCTTTTTGCCATCCGCGGGGACTTGCCCCCGTTCACACTTCCTTGGTGTGAGGCCAGGAAAGAAGATCCAAGCCCACACCGCCTTCTCCGTGACCCTGCAAACCCACCCTTTTGTCCATCCGTACACCCCCGGTAGACATCTCCTGATCATACGGCTTTACCCCCGGTGTACTATGGACAATCCCTCATAGACGGTAGAGCCTCTCATCCACACGGATGGGGATTTTAAAGGATTTCCCAACCTACGGCAGTGCCTCCAGCACCCCGCTAGGCTCTATCAAGTCCGTTGGCGTGCAGGAGGGAAAAGATACAGCTGGCTTCCCCGGAGCCATTATAGATCTTATGGTTAACGCGATATGTACGGCGCTAGAATCACTGGACGACATTGGTACTTAATCCTAGATGAGTAGTACCCGTGCAATGGAACCTCCACAAATCAACACATACCATGGTTCCATTGCCCACCACATAGTCATATTCATAATTGTAAAATAATATTTTACTTTTCAATGCATGAGTGATAAGTATAGTACTTTGCATATAGTTTGATAAAAAATAATCAAATGACATGAGCAAGCGATGAACTTGCCTTTCTTGACTGCAAGATTATGCAGGCAAAAGCTTCGATACGTGAGAACTCCAAATGCTGAAATACCATCATCGTCCGGTAAGGACAATGTTTAAAGAACTGGCAAAGATGCTATAATGCATAGTATGAGATGCAATCGTCCCGAGCGTAACCTAACCTCGATGATATAGGATGTATGAGTTGTAAAGACTTCTTTAGGGTTTGTTGCACTTTTAGAATGGTTCTCAAACAAGGTTGTTATTAGGGTTTAGTTATATTAGTAGCATAACCAAGTGATATAAGACATCATAACAAGCACACACATAAAGGATAGTAGTGGAATAATATGTGAAGAACAATTGTCAATTTTAAGTTCTACAGGACATGGTTGATGATTACTTATATTATACTTCAAAAGAATAACTTTTGAAGAACATGTTAATTAAGAAATAGTAAGTATTTCACATAAGAACTATAGCTTCTATGGTTTGATTGACATTTGTACTTCAAAAGAATAACTTTTGAAGAACAGGTTATACAAGAACAAGAACTACTATATATAGGAGCTATGTGCTTCTAGAGTTTACTATTGGTTTCATTTAGTTCATTATTAGGGACTAGTTAGGTACTTAAGTTGGATGGATCTATATACAACAAGTATGGGTAGTTTTGTTACTAAGGTTGATCATAGGTATTATATCAAGGAATGATGGTCAAGGTGATGCTATGAGTTAGGGTTTACTATAGCTTCCTATTTGTTTCACTAAGGAATCACTAATGGTTTTTAAGCTAGGTGGTTTATTACTTTCTAAGTAGAGTTTAGTTGGATAAGAGCATGTTATGTGCATTACTACACCAGATTGGTATTAAGGTTTATCACTATGGTTCTACTAGGATTTTATGGTTGAGGTTGATCCTAATGGTATGGTATATAAGAGTGATGATTAATGGTACTAATCCAATTAACAAGTTAGGGTTTGCTTCTAAGTGACACTAGTGGATCATTTAGGTATTAATAAAATAAGAGATGAAATGATGATTTCATGTGATCATAATTTTATTTTAGTGGAGCATGAGCAGGCATATATTTGTTGCTTAACAAGGTGCTATAGTTAAAGTTAAGTTTATATGATCATATGGGCTAAACCCCTAGGGTTTTAGGATTGCAACTAATTTAGGATGATCACCTAAAATAATGGAATCAAGGTCTTACTTATATTAAAACTAGGGTTTCTAAATTATGATACAATTCTTAAACTAATAATTGACAATAAAGGCATGGTAATTAATTACTTTGAAACAAAATTAATAATGGTTTAATATTTATTAATTTTCACAAGAATACATAATTAGGGTAATTCCTATTTAGGTTTAATTCAAAAATCAGGGTTTAACAATTGATATTAGGTTTTAAAAATAATAAATTTCTAATTAAAAATGTTTGGAGTTCACAATATTTAAACTACCAAATTAATAGTGGCTTTTAATAGTTTCTTAATTTATTATAATTTAATAAAATAGAAAATAGTAATTTGCAAATTAGGGTTTATGAATTATCACTAATATATAAGTGAATGCCATTATGGTAAAGAAAATTAATCTTAACATTTTACTTAGTTACTGAATAGTTAAAATTTAATTTTTTGAAACTTAACTATTTATTGAATTTAAATTGTATTTAAAACAAATGAGAAGACATAATTAATAAAGATAAAAATAAGTGAATTTTTATTTTGACACACATTTTTATTTTATATTTTATTTGAATAGATTTTATTTTTGTGAGCATTTTGATATATTATTTATATTTTTCTGAGCTAAAATGAATTTTATTTATTTCTGCAAAATTTCAGTTATTTTCTGGAATTTTAAACTAAAACTAAAATTCTAAATGTACCGTGCTAGCCCTACCCCTACACACTGACTCGTGGGCCATCGACCACGTCGGATGCCACATGGGCATTGACCAAGTCAAATAGGTCAGTGGACCCCACTGGCCACGTCAACCTGCCGGCGGCTCAACGCCGGCGAGGCACGACACGACGGAGACGCCGATTTAAGGCCTCCCCGGATGCGCTGCTGGCCCCCTTCGAATCCCCACAGCATGCTGAACACGATGATGCTAACGCCCGGCGCGGAGGACCACGGGAACTACGCCGGCGACATGTTCTGCGGTGGCGCAACTCCGGCGAGAACCTAATTGGAAGCTACAGATGATGCCGAGAAGGAACAGGAGGGCCCAGAGGTGCGCAAGAGTAACCTGAAGCGAATGGAGTGGTCGATGTCGTCGATGGTGGACTAGAGCAGTCCCTATTTCGCCAATCCCGGCGATGGCCGGAGAAAGGGGAAACAGAAATTGACGTCGTCCAGAGCTCCCCTTCTCGATTCCTTTCACCAGGAGGATCTACGGCGCTAGGCGCGTCCAACGAGCTACTGCACGGAGCTTGGGGTGGTCTCCTCCGTCGAATTCGTCCTCGACTCCGGCGGCAGTGCTGAGATGATGCTGAGGGTTTCGGAGAATTAGAGAGGGATTTGAAGGGCGGCGAAGAACAAGGACTACACGACGATGCCACATGGGTATTTATAGAGCTAGGGAAGCTCTCTAGCGGCGGCACGGCGACGGAGACGACCAGGATGTCTCGGTGCGTGTGGTGCATGATTTGGGCACGAATCGGGACGTGCTGAAGATAAGACGGACGCGAGATCGACAAGGTGCGGTTCTGGAGAGTTTGGCGACGTCCGGGCCGAGGTTATCCGCGACGAGGACGTGGCCAGGGCGCTTCTCTGTGCTGTCGTCCCCGGAGAGGAAGACGACGACGCCTCCCTTCTTCTTTTTAACGCAAAGCATTACGGCGGGTTGGGCTGGCTTCCTTCGTGGGCTGGGCTGGAAACGTGGGCTGTGGTGGCCTGCTCCGGCTGCTAAGCAAGGTAAGGCTTTCCCTCTCTTTCTCTTTTAAATTTCTATTTTGAATTTTGTTATTTGAATTCAAATTGATTTCTGTTTGTTTTTGCAGGTCCTAAATTATGTGAACATCAAAACCATTTGATAATGATACTCACTGTGTTGTTTTGTTCAAACAAATATTTAACCTTTGATTAAATTTGTGTTGTTGTGAAGGGCATTCAATATTTCAAGTAGATATGGGTTAAGTGTTTGTCTCAATTACTTTTATTTAGAAACCAAATATATTCAAATGGTTTGAAAATGAATAACATGTGCAGGGGAATACATTGTTAGGTTTAACTAATGTGCTTAACAACATTACTTGTTCTCATATATATACTTATAATTAAAGTTTAAGATAAATGGTAATGAGGATGGAATTGAATCATGATTTTATGTGAATGATGATTTCTTAGGGTTTAAGAAAATAGTTGATAAACTCCATATTTACTAATCTTCCTTAGCAATTTCTAGCTTGAATTACTTAGGATAAATCCCAAGCCTATCCTTGGTTAATTCACTTGCTAAGGTGATGGTTCCAATTATGACATATTTTCCTATTTGGTTAACTAAACAATGTGATTAGAAGTCAAAGTAGAATTGGATATTGGTTTCACTCTACTCACCAATGGCATTTAGTCTTTAAGTATACAGGGCTTGGTTTATACTTGTGATCCATGATGCACAAGTTAGGAAACAATATTTTATGTGAATTGGATCCTATGTGAAAGGGTTTAAGAATTTGATGATGCTTCACTAATTGAAGTATAAAATAGGCATGAGGCATGGTAGGGTTCTACTTATAATCCAAAGTAATACTTGGATTGAAACTCAAATGGGGTTTAGGGTTTAAGTAATGATCACCCATATGATACACAACTAAGATTAGGTCAGAGCATAAACTTGGTTATGTTTAATTGACTAGGGTTACTCCTCCTCACTTAGGTAGAATTCTTGTAGCAAGGCAATGCTAGGGTTGTTTCAAGGGTTTGGATAAACAAGGTTTAAGCATAATATCATTACTACTCTACACAAGGCATGAGAATTGGTTTGGTGAACTACTAGGGATTTACTTATTATTTCATGAGAAGAATGAGATCTATGGATCACATATATAGGTTTAACTTATCATCTCAATTTATAAGGTAAGATCATGCATTAGACATGATCCACTTATTCCTCACTAATCTCTTTTCTTTAATACTTCTCTCAACACACTCACTTAGATTCTTAGGGTTTATGATCATCACCCAATTTGTAATGATCAAAGTATTGGCCTCGTAATAATTCATTAGTGAGTCATGGTTCTCTTCTCCAAGATCAAGTATTGGTCAATATACTTGAGTCTACACTTTTCACTTGAGCTATCTTGAATAGATAAAGTTCCTCTAGGATTCATGATTATTACCAAGGTGTAATGATCGCAACACTTGCCTCTCTTGAATCCCTAATAAAATAGGTTCTCACTTACCACCAAAAGTTGGCTAAGTCAATTAGGGTTTAGTACTCGACTTGTGATTCTTATAACATTGTTTAGTATCAACAATTACCTCACTTAGATAATGTTTAAATATTAAGCTAGGTTCTATTCAATGGATACTATAAGAATATGAATGGTTCTATCCTTTCTCTAAGGTTTAATGGAAATAGGATTGAAAGAACAAGATTGAATTGTCAAGAGTTGATAAAGAATGTATATGAATATCCTTGGCTTGGGGTGCAAGCATTGTAGTTGAGAAGATATACCATGTGACTCATGGTAGGAACTATTGATTAAGTAAAAGACATGGAAAAGATAAGTATAGAATAGTTTCTTAATTAATGGTGTTCCTTGATTTATAGTTGAATAATTATTCATGTCTTGTTGTTAGAATTATCATGTTGAGATCCTTTATAAGATCTTGTAGTTGATCCTTACTTAAGGTGTTGTTTGTTGTAAATCTACTTTGATTTGATCTAGCCCATAGATCAAATCATCTCTACCCAAAGCAGGGTTTTACCAAAGATCACAGTGAAGTTTATAGCGCTTGACTTGCTGATCTACTTCAATTCCAACAAGTCAAGTGAAACTTCAGTTACTGTGGTAAGTTTTATTTGAAAGCGCGAAAATTCCCCGGTTTTTCTATGCATGAATGCAATGCACACTTTGGTGTTCTCTCATTTGATAGCCTCTAAACCTGGGATATTACATCCCGAACCTTCTAGAACCTTCCAGTCAACCACCGGAAAAATCCCGAACTTTTCCGAAACCCAGAAATCAACTTCCCTTATATGAATCTTATTCTCCGGACTATTCCGGACCTCCTCGTGACATACTGGATCACATCCGAGACTCCGAACAAACTTCGTCTCCATACCATATTCAAATCTACTTATGCGACATCGAACCTTAAGCGTGTCACCCTACGGTTCGCGAACTATGCAGACATGGTCGAGACTCCTCTACGAGCAATAACCAATAGCGGGATCTGGAGATCCATAATGGCTCCCACATATTCAACGATGACTTAGTGATCGATTGAACCATTTACATACGATGCCAATTCCCTTTGTCTCGCGATATTTTACTTGTCCAAGATTCGATCATCGGTATCTCCATACCTTGTTCAACCTCGTTGCCGACAAGTACTCTTTACTCATACCGTGGTAGGTCATCTCTTATGATCCAATCATATGCTTGCAAGCTAATCAGACGACGTGCCACCGAGAGGGCCCAGAGTATATCTATCCTTCATCAGGATGGACAAATCCCACTATTGATCCATATGCCTCAACTCACACTTTCCAAATACTTAATCCCATCTTTATAACCACCCATTTACGCAATGGCGTTTGATGTAATCAAAGTACCCTTCCGATGTAAGTGATTTACATGATCTCATGGTCGAAGGACTAAGGCAACTATGTATCGAAAGCTTATAGCAAATTGAAGTTAATGACTTGATCTTATGCTACGCTCATTTGGGTGTGTGTCCATTATATCATTCAACCAATCACATAACCTTGTTATTAATAACATCCAATGTTCATGATCACGAAACCATGATCATCCATTAATCAACAAGCTAGTTATACAAGAGGCTTACTAGGGACTCCTTGTTGTTTACATAACACACATGTATCAATGTTTCGGTTAATACAATTATAGCATGGTATGCAAACATTTATCATAAACACATATTATAATAACCACTTTATTATTTCCTCTTGGTCATATCTCCAACACCTCCTCCGGAAACAATTCACCGAATTCCTGCAAAACATTAGAAACACCAAGAGGAAGAGGGGTCATGTCATTAGAAACCAAAACCGTACCCCTGTACATGAGCACAAGAGGCATGACTGTAGGATCCTCACTAAATTCTCTCATGTCCTCTTTGGTGGCTAAAAGCACTAAGGAATTCACTCTCTCACTTTTCGTTATATCACTCACGGCATTACAATTCTCTCGCCTATCTAGAGGTGCATCCTCCAAGTTTACTTCAATTTTCTGACGAGACTCATTGACAATTTGCTGCGGTGACATAGGCTGTAAGTTGATTTTCTTGCCCTTGTACTCCAAGTGATATGTATTGGCACGACCATTGTGTTGCACAGAACGGTCATAGAGCCATGGCCGGCCCAACAGTAGTTGACACACCGTCATAGGAACCACATCAAAATCAATGGAATCCTTATACGGTCCAATCTCAAAATCAACACGCACCATGTGACTCACCTTCATCTCACCATTATTGCTCAACCACTGAATATAATATGGATGCGGGTGCGGTAGATACTTCAGTTTTAGCTTGGCACATAACTCTTTGCTTGCTAAATTGCGACAACTTCCGCCATCAATAATGACCTTGCAAGGTTTATCAGGACCAACTAGTGCCTTTGTTTGGAACAAATTGCAGCGCTGAGTAGATGCACTTGACTGCACATTGAGAACACGCTGTGAGATAACAATAGTTTGAGATTCAGAAGGATAAGCATCAAAACCATCACTGTCATAATCATCATCTTCTGGAGCATCCGGATCAACATCGTCTCCAGTTTCATACTCATTGTCCTCATTAATAATCATAACTTTGCGGTTAGGACAATCTTTCTTGAAGTGACCCTTTGCGGTGACCCAGCATACCACTGCATGTTGTAGTATACAAGTCGTTGATGTGATCCTTGTGAAGGGGCTTCCTCACAAATTGCCATATCCCTCAGAGTGGTACAACAGAAACATTGCAGGTCATAACACTCCATACTTTATTACAAACATTGTCTTAACAAGTTGGTATTCTCACAGGTCCTATGAGAACACCCTAAGATACTACTTAAGTACGATTACAACTCATAACAAATATAAAGAGCTCAACAACTTATTTAGGTAAGTTCTACGCTGCTCGGCTCTATGATGCTAGGGTATGTCACTACTCCTCCACCTCCGTGTCATCTGGTCCGTAGACTATTCCATAGTATACGCCTTCCACTCCGCCGGTAAGATCAGGTTCTTCGTAGACCAGCTCGTAGCTTCCTTCTGGTGCTCCATCGTTGATAGCTTCCACTTCCGGATCACAGTCTAGCAAGGGTGTCGAAAGAAAGTGAGTACAGAGGTACTCAGCAAGTTCTAAAAGAATAAAAGGTGTTTGATGCACTAGCTACGACCATTGATCAGGAAATCGCAGGTCAATGCATGTTTTGAAAACATTTCTTCAAAAGGTTGCTTTTATTATGAAAACTATGCCCGTCGGTCTTCACAAAGTTGACCAGAACTTCGTGGAGTTCCTTTCCTGCCGCGTTCGCAGTTCCCTTCCCGGAACAAGGAGTGACAGCCACAATTTGATACACTCTGCAGAGGTGCGTTACTTTTCCCACAAGAGATCTCACCCTTTTTGCCATCCGCAGGGACTTGCCCCCGTTCACACTTCCTTTGGTGTGAGGCCAGGTATAAAGATCCAAGCCCACACCGCCTTCTCCGCGACTGCAAACCCACCCTTTTGTCCACCCGCACACCTCCGTAGACTTCCCCGATAATACGGCTTTACTCATGGTGTACTTTGGACAATCCTTCATAGATCGTAGAGCCATCATTACTAATGGATGGGGATTTAAAAGGCTATCCCAACCTACGGCGGTAGCCTCCAAGACTTCGCCGGCTCTACCAATCCGTTGGCGTGCAGAAGGGAAAAGATACAGCTGGCTTTTCCAGAGCCATTATAGATCTCATGGTCAACGCGGTTTGTACGGCGCTAGAATCACTGGACGGCATTGGTGATTAATCCTAGGGTGATATAACCCATTGCAATGGAACCTCCACCATATCAACACATACCATGGTTCCATTGCCAGCCACATAGTCATATTCATAGTTGGAAAATAACATTTCATTTGCGATGCAGGAATGATAAGTATATAGCTTTGCATTAAAGTAGTAGAAAATAATCAAGTTGACATGAGCAAGGGTGAACTTGCTCGTGGACTGCGAGATAGTGCGGTTCAATGCGCTTGATGGAACCTGGACCTCGGGTTCTCAGAAGAAGCATCATTGTTCGGTAAGGACAATGTTATAAAAATCCAAATAATGCAATCATGGATGGATTATTTTATGTTGAGTCCCTTTACCCCAATGAGTTATTACAATTTAGGGTTGTATTTAAGATTTATGTCTTTGACGGTAATTTACAATTGATTTAAAAGTATTAATCATTGTGATTCACACAAAGTACAACAATTCAAAGTAAAATGATTTTACTTGATGATTACCTTAGTCATTCCAAAATAATTTGAAATTATAGAGTGAACTCTATAGTTTTTGGAATAAAAAGGAGTATAGTATTTTTTCTGGGAAAAATACCCTCTTTCAAAAGAAATGACTTGGATTAGTAGAATTTCATTTTGAAATGTTTGAAAATAAGTATTTGAACTTATTTGAGATTTTTCCTTGAATTTTAATTACAAGGAAATAATAATTCTAAATTCCAAGTTATTATTTAAATTCTGAAAATTCATAATTTTGAATTTGTTTCATAAATTCCATTTCATATTTTATTCTTGTTAAGATTTATTTTTTTATTCATAAATCCAATTTTTATTGGATTTTTAGAGTTGTTTATGATTTATTAAAATTTGGTAAAGTTTTGATCTTTTATTAAATGTAAAAAGACCAAAATACCCCTCTGGACCCCTATTGGGCCCAGCCCAATAACTTAACCCAGGGACGGCCCAATAAGGCTGGCCCCCTTTTGGGTTCGGTGGCGCCGAAGCGGCCCACCTCACTCTCCTCACTCGGCCCTCTCACTCGCTCGTCTAACCCTAACCGTCTGGCGACTCCCGTGGCGATGGCGTCGCCGCCATGGCCGCCGCCCTGCTCCGGCCATCGCCGGGCTCCCCCGCCGTAGCCACCTACCGAACCCGAACCGCCACGAGCAGATCTATCGATCCGTCCGTGCGCTTTCTCCTTCTCGTCCTCTCCGGCGAATCGCCTCCGATCTGGATCCACTAGAGAATCGCCTCGGCCGCTGTGGTGGTCTCCGGTGAACTCTCATCCTCGCCGTCGACGTACGCGCCCCCTGAGACCGACCTGGTGCGGTGCTGCTTGCAGTACCAGTGCCGTTGTCTCCGTGCCGTGCTGCTGTGGTGGTGTTCGTGCTCGTCGGTGTAACGCCGGCGCCTACCCTGGGTCTTGCAGCTGCTATGGCCGCGCGAGCACTGCCTTGCCATGCCATAGCCTCTGCCACCAGGCGCATGTAAGTGTTCTGCTCCTCCTCCTTCTCTTCTCCATGTATGTGCTCCTCCCAAGCTACTATGCCTCTTCTTCCTCCCCGTTTTATCGCTCTCGGTGATCCCGTGATCACACGTAGCCTTGCCATGACCGCCTAAGTTGCCCGTGCTTCCATTTTTCTCGCAAGCTATGGCCAATCTACCAATTTCTCGGTACTCGCCGGTGCTGCCTTGCTTGCCGTACATGCCAGGTGGTAATTATCTATTGCTTCTAGCATGCTCCTCGACCTTGCTATGCTATGCTGTGCTTGCTTATGGGCTTGATATACCATGCTGTTCATGCTTATGAGCTTGCTATGCTTACTGGTCTATCATGCTTGCTTGTCTAGGTGTACTTGTGTTGCATCTGTGACACTTGTGTGTGTGCCAGAGGTGCCTGTGATATGCTTCAGTTGTTATCTCGCAAGCCAATGATCCATTGGATCATTCCTTGCTTGTTGGTTAACCTCTCTGTGTAACTTGGCTTGCTATGATTGATCCATTTGATCAATTAATTGTCAGTGATTGCTTACTGGCTAATACTATGACTATATGAGTTAATTATCTGGTGATGCTGATGCTCAAGCATCATTGTCGTTGCTTACTTGTGCTGTTGCTTATCTTAGCTACCTAGACTTGTTCTAGTGGCTATAGATTAACCGTGTTGCTTAACAAGGTGTTATCGTCATGCTTAGCATGGATCTGTGATAAATTCATGCTTGTATTACTTAAATGATGATGAACTGCTTATGCAGTGATGATTAAGTTACTTGCTTGCAAATGATTTGACTGTTCATGATTATCTAGCAAGCAAAATAGAATCTGAATCCATTTCTGGATAGTGATGTGATATATTTGGCTTTCTCTTATTTGATGCTAAGTGTGATGTGACCTCAGTAGCCTTGCTACTGATTGGTTGCTCACTTATTTGGTTGGATCTTGTGGGCTACTCAACTTTGCTTGCATATTTGGGGATCATACTAACTATGAATGCCAATATGCTTGCCTGTGATGAAATCTAGGGTTTTACTGATGGTTATGTGCCTAGGATTTTCTGTGTAGTCTATACTAGCTGCTATTTATTGCAATATATCTACTGGTGCTATCTGTGCATCAGATCTTGCTTCTGTGCACAAGATCTGTATCTGGATGGTTTCTATTTTGGTGGCTTTTTAGACTAGCAAAGTGATCCTTGGTGAAAACCAAGTGATGATTCACCCTGTTGAGCATCTCTGCTCAACCCCATGACTGTGTCATGCATATTTTATGGATTAGATCCATTGGATCTACTCCAGAACTTGGTATACCTTGTTCCAGCTCCTAGTATGAGATTTTGTGTTGATGCAGACTTGTGGTTTGCTCATGCCCTTCACCTCCAGGTCTAGTTGATCTTCTAGGTCACCATGATTTCTAGTGGCTTAAGTGGTTGTGTGGTTTGATTCTGTTCTTGCTCCAGAACTGGATGAACTGAGCTTGTTCTTGCTTCACCCTTACCTGGTGAATCTTATCTGGTCGACTGGTTATGATTTCTAGGGTTTGTGCCCCTTTTATAAGAACCCTGCTTCTATCCTTGCATTGACACACAAGCCTGGCTTGCTTGGTGACTATGCTGTTGCATGGCCTTGCTGTTGCTGCCTAGCACACTTGAGCTGTGTGCTCTCATATTCTGAAACTTGAGCCCCCTGGTGTGCTCAGGTTTGGTCTGCTGCTGCCCTTATCTTGTGCTGTCCTTGGTTTTGGACAAGCACAAGTGTGCTGTGACAGTTTGCACTGTCCAAACTGAATCTTGTGTTATTTGCTAACTGTCCAAACTGAATCTTTGGCTAACACTAACATTCTGGCTAGTGTTGATTCTTTGTTTTGCAGGTTTGAAGATGGACATGACCATGAAGAAATACTTCAAGTCATATAGTCTAGGTTTTAGTTTAGGAATCATATTGTAATCTTCATTTTTATTTCTGTTTATTATTCATCAATTCTTGTATCAAGAATTTTGTAAAGACAATGTAATTTGTGTTGTGATATCAATAAAGCCCAAGTTTTTGTTTATGAGCTTTTGATGTATATAATGTTTATATTCTGGAATATACATTGTATTTAAGATTCACTTTGAAATTCAAAGTTGTTTGAATTCATGAGTTGTGTTTAAATTATGCATTCCTTTTATATTGTTCAATGCTTATTGTTAAATGTATTAGCACTTGTCAAATGAAATCAATTCCCCAAATCAACAAGATACAAAAGAGATCATGTCGAAATTGCCCTAACTCACATTGCCTAACCCTAAGTGCAAAATGAGAGAGAACCTCGATCCCTCTTAGGTTTAGTTGCAATAAGGCGCGAAAATTTCCCCCGTTTTGCGATGGAATGCACATCCCATTTCTAAATCTACCCTTCGTTGTTCCTATGTTCTGGGTTATTACAGCCTCTCCCCCTTAACAGAAACTTCGTCCCGGTTAAGATTGGTACCCGAACATCTCGGGTAAGACTTCCTTAATTCTTCTTCCGTCTCCCAAGTTGCTTCTCGCTCCGGATGATGTTGCCATTGCACTTTACAGTATTTGATTGCCCTGTTTCTTAACTTCTTCCATTGTACTTCTAAGATCTTTTCAGGCCTTTCCACATAAGTTAAATCAGATTGCAATTCTATTTCCTCATATGTGATAGGATCATCCGGTGCCTTCAAACACTTTCTGAGTTGTGAAACATGAAATACATTATGAACTTAACTTAGTTGTGCCGGTAACTCCAACTCAAAAGCTGTTCCTCGATTCTGACTGATTATCTTAAATGGTCCAATATATCGAGGGCTTAATTTTCCTTTTACTCCGAACCTCTTAAGTCCTTTCATTGGGCTAACCTTCGTATAAACCATGTCTCCCACTTTCGGTTCCCAATCTCTTCTCTTTAAGTCGTCGTAACTCTTCTGACGACTCTGAGCTATTTTAAGTCTATCCCGGATCACCTCGATGACGTCTTGTCTCTCCTTGATGTAGTCCGGTGTAAATTCCTTGTTCTCTCCGGTTTCATACCAACAAATTGGCGATCTACACTTCCTTCCGTACAATGCTTCGTACGGTGCCATCTGGATGCTACTCTGATAACTATTATTATATGAGAACTCTGCTAAAGGTAAATGATCCTCCCATGAGCCTCCAAAGTTCGTAGCACAAGCTCTAAGCATGTCCTCAAGTATCTGATTGGTTCTTTCGGTTTGTCCTCCGGTTTGTGGATGGTATGTCAGACTGAAATCCAACTTGGATCCCAAAGATTCTTGTAGTTGTTTCCAGAATGCTGATGTGAAAATCGAACCTCTATCTGAGACTATCTTCTTTGGTACTCCATGCTTACTCACAATTTCCTTCACATAAATATCCACAAGCTTTTCTGCAGTATCTTTTGTGTTTACGGCTATGAAATGAGCACTCTTGGTAAGTCTGTCCACTATTACCCATATCATATCCTTCCTCTTACTAGTCATTGGTAAACCAGTAACAAAATCCATTCCTATTTCATCCCATTTCCATTCCGGTATCTCTAGTGGTTTGAGTAATCCCGCAGGACTCTGATGCTCTGCCTTTACTCGTTGACATGTATGACATTCCGAGACATATTGTGCTATTTCTCTTTTCATGTTGTTCCACCAGAACATCTCCTTCAAATCCATATACATCTTAGTACTTCTCGGATGTATTGAATACGGGGTTTCATGTGCTTCCTTTAATATGATTGACTTTACTTCTGGATCATCTGGTACATGCATCCTTTTCTCGAAGTATAATGAATCAAAATCCCCTAGATGGAATTCCGATGGTCTTCCTTCGCCAATCCTCTTGATTTCCTCTTGGATGAACAAATCATCCGTTTGCTTTCGGATAATCTCATATTTCAAGTCGGAGTACATCTCATCCATAATCCTCATGGTTGCTATACTTCCTTTGACGTTACCTTGAATAAACAAAATTTGAGCATCTTCTAATTCTTTCCGAAGTTCTTTTGGAATCTCCCATTCCGTAGGTTGATTCTCCGTACTCTTCCTACTTAGGGCATCTGCTACTACATTAGCTTTGCCTGGTGTATAGTTGATCTTAAGGTCGTAATCCTTAATCAACTCCAACCATCTCTTCTGTCTCTTGTTTAATTCTTTCTGGGTGAAGAAATATTTCAAACTTTTGTGATCGGTGTATAACTCACACTTGGATCCATATAGAAATTGTCTCCAACTCTTCAAAGCATACACAATCGCCGCTAACTCGAGATCATGTACTGGGTAGTTGTGTTCATGTGGTTTCAACTGTCTTGATCCATAAGCTATTACCTTCCGATCTTGCATAAGAACACATCCAAGTCCATTCTTGGAAGCATCACAATACACCGTATAATCCTTTCCAGGTTCAGAACTGCTAATACCGGTGCCGTGGTTAACTTATCTTTGAGTGTTTGGAAGCTGGCTTCACACTCATCACCCATACAAATGGAGTATTTTTCTTGAGTAACTTGGTCATTGGTCCTGCAATCTTCGAAAATCCCTCTATGAATCTCCGATAGTAGCCTGCCATACCCAGAAATCCTCGTATCTCCTTAGCATTTTTAGGTGATTTCCATTCCAATACGGACTGAACCTTGCTTGGATTCACCGCTATGCCTTCTTTGGTTATGACATGTCCAAGAAATTCAACACTATCTAACCAAAATTTGCACTTGCTGAACTTCGCATATAGCTGATGTTCCCTCAAAATTTGCAGAACTATCTTCAAATGCTTGGCATGTTCTTCTTTATCTTTGGAATAGATTAGAATATCATCTATGAACACTATCACAAACTTGTCCAAGTACTTCATGAATATCTTGTTCATCAAATTCATGAAAATTGCTGGTGCATTTGTTAGTCCAAATGGTACAACCAAGTATTCATGGTGTCCATACCTTGATACAAATGCTGTTTTTGGTACATCTTCCTTCTTGATCTTGATTTGATGGTATCCTGACCTTAAATCTATCTTTGAGAAGACTCCCGCTCCTTGAACTTGATCAAAAAGGTCTTGAATTCTAGGTAAAGGATACTTGTTCTTGATAGTTACATTGTTCAAATTTCTATAATCTCCACACATCCTCTTTCCTCCATCTCTTTTATCCACAAAAATAACTGGTGTACCCCATGGTGACACACTTTCTTGAATAAATCCCTTCTGTTCCAGTTCATCTATCTGAGCTTTCAGTTCCACTAACTCCTTTGGCCCCATTTTATATGGTGGTTGTGCTATTGGTGCTGTGCCTGGAATCAGATCGATTGTGAATTCTATCTCTCTATCGGGTGGCATTCCCGGTAGTTCCTTAGGAAATACATCCTTAAACTCATTCACTACAGGAATATCTTCAATTCTCACTTCCTTCAGACTATTTAGTTCCAATCCGATCTCCAACTCACTGTACTTATCTCCTTGGAACACTATTCGACCTCCGATGGAGTTGCGAAGTGATACTGGTTTGTCTCCACAGCTAATCACCGCTCCATTTTCTCACAACCAATCCATCCCTAAGATGACTGATATGTCCTTCATGGGTATAATGAATAGGTCCGCGAAATACACACACCACATATGGTTAGGACTTGTGCTTCTTTCACGTGGGTTACTAAGATCGTTCCCCCCAGAGATAGAACAGCTTATAGGGGTTTCTAACTTAGAACATCTAAGCCCGAATTTTTCCACAAATTCCAATGCAAGAAATGATGTGGTTGCTCCAGTATCAAATAATACTTTGCCAGGATGAGTAAGAATGCTTAGCGTACCTAAGACTGTTTGATCCGACTCTTCCGCTTGTTCCAAAGATGTGCAATTCAGCTTTCCATAAGGCTTTCCCCTCTTATTGTTGTTGTTGTTGTAGTTGCGATTGTTGTTGTTGTTGTTGTTGTTGCGGTTGTTGTTGTTGTTTCCACCTCGTCCTCCAGAGCTCTGTCCGCTCCAGATGACTTGTTTGGACACTCCGGTTTGATGTGTCCTTCCTTCCCACAACCATAACAAATGATTCTCGGGTTTCGACAATCCTTCGCAAATGACCCTTTAGACCACAATTGTTGCAGATGATCCGGTTGATTGGGTTCGACTCGACCTCCCGGTTGTATTGGTTACCAGTAGTAGGTCGGTATCGGGGTTTGAAACTCCGATCAGGTATTGGTTTACTGATTGGGTACTTCCTTGGCTCTATACGAGCCCTCTTCCTCCTGTCCTCCTGAACTTGCCGGTAATCATCCTCGAAAGTGATTGCCGAGTCAATCAGTTCCTGGAATTCGGCAGTCCGTGCCAACCTCAGTTGCATCTTCATGTATGGATTCATGCCTTTCATGAACCGCTTCTTCCTCTTCTCCTCTGTATCTACATCCTCCGTGCATACCTGGATAACCTATTGAAATCCCGAACATACTGCATGATTGGTGCAGTATTCTGTCTTAGTTCTTCAAATTCCCTCTTCTTCAGCTCCACCACGCTGTCCGGAACATGAGCATCCCGAAACTTCTTCTTGAACTCCTCCCAGGTGAATACCTTATCTGGAGGGTGTACTGCTACAAGGTTCTCCCACCATGATGCTGCTGGTCCTGACAACAGATAAGTGGTGTATCTAATCTTCTCCTCATCGTTGCAACCAACGGTCTTCAACTTCCGTTCCGTATCCATGAGCCAATCTTCAGCGTCCATTGGTTCTGGAGCTGATGTAAATGGTAGTGGTCTTGCATTTTGAAAGTACGATAGTGTTACCCCCTTGCCTTCATTACCCCTATCATTGATGACGTGGGTAAAGAAATCTTGCATGTTCTTGCTCTGGCTTTCTTGGTAACGCCTCCTATCCTCCTCCATTGACCTCATATAGTTGGAAGTCCTGGGTGCAACATTGGGTGTGGTGGTGGTGGTGCGTTCTCTGCTCTAGCTACCGCATCCGCCTCCTCTTTCTCTCTGCTTCCCGCTCTCTGCGAGCCTCTTCGGTTTCTACTAACGCCATTTCCCCCTAGTCCTGCAACAAAGAGCGATTACTCATAATTACACCATGCGAATGTTTTCTGAGCTCAACTCATTGCCCAGAACTAGTCACACAATAAAATCAAGAAGCAAATCCAAAGCAAACATTTATTATGTATATACTTTGTATAATACATAACACACTCACAAACTTATATTACATGTGGTATATATAAACCACTTATTTGGCTCAAAGCCCAAGCCAACGGGAATTTAAAATACGTTCTATTACAATACCACCTAGATTACTTTATTCTTCCCTGGAGCTCTACTCCTCATCATCATAGCTCGCCTCCGCGTACATCCCTGGGGTCCATCCGGTACAACGGTCTGTCCTCCGAAGACCGTCCGGAATGAAAGTTCTTCCCGTAGGTATGTAGTCTGAATCGGACGAAGTGCCGAGACAGAGATCTGTCATGCCAAAGTAACTAGATAAAGACTCATACATATCCCCAGTGGAATACAGCTCCTCTTCTCCAGTCATCCATGGAGGATTCCTATTCACTTGACCCCTCATCTTCTTCTTCTTCTTCTTTTTCTTTGTTCCAGAGCTCTCACCTACGACGTACTGGGATGTTTTGGGTAATCCCATCTCCAAATCTAAAGAAATGGAGTTGGTGTCTTTCGCTTTCTGCCCATAGCTTTGGTTAACATTCTGGTTAACCGCATCACTCTCATCTCCTGTATCACATGGAATTGGCTCCTCCTCATCACCGAAAGGTTCCCCGAAACGCCAACCCGTCAAGTTCTCGATCGGTGACTCCGAGCAGTTTATGTTCCATGAATGGTCTCCCCCATATCCAGTATCATACGATGCTGACACGTGTGGATAGTGCGGAACAAAGTTAGGTGTAAGTGGATCTCTTGTAAGTGGATTTCTCTTGGACCACTGGTCACTCAAATCTACATCGCTGTCTGGGTTAAAGAAAGGTGTAGTATATTGTGGTTGTGCCCTCAAATCACGCATCCGAGTTTGGACTTTATCAGGGTCCGTGAACTCAGCTAGCATGTGGTCAATCTCACCTCTCATCTTCATGTGTAAAAGATACATCGTGGTCAATAAAGACTTACAGCTATCCATGTGCTGTGCTGCAGCTTCAGGACTTCTGTGTGCTAACACTAAATGATTAAGAGTGGGATCCTCATCTTCCTCGGCATGAGGTATATGAGAAAACTCTGAACATAGCAGTTCTATCGACTTGTGCTGCCTTAGCACAAGGATCGCCTTGAATAAGCCCATATGGTAGGATGTGGTGATAGTTTTGGCTTCTCCGTATGGCATTATACGACTCATCAGCAGTTTTTCTGGTAGTTGAACCGATACTCTGCACTTGGCTAGGATTTCCCCATCATAATAGGTATACTTGATAACAGGTATCCGTGGATCACAATGAAGTTCCTTCAGCATCCCACACAGGAGAGCTGTTATTGGTCCATCATAATCACCGAGCCAACCCTCAACCTTCCTCAAAGTCCTCTTAGGAAAAGTATTCGCCATTATGGCTGTATACAAAAGCAGAATATTAGTGGTGATAATGCAGCATAATAGCTATAATAAAGAATCATCGCACTAAAATATATGGTTTTGCTATTCTCAAGTGAATAATCACCATATTTCTAGAGAATCCTTTACTATTTCTACTAGACTCCTACAGGTTTCTTCCCTATACTAGGTTTTTCCAACCTAAGGTCTCAACATTTGCTCTGATACCAGCTGCGGTGACCCAGCATACCACTGCATGTTGTAGTATACAAGTCGTTGATATGATCCTTGTGAAGGGGCTTCCTCACAAATTGCCATATCCCTCAGAGTGGTACAACAGAAACATTGCAGGTCATAACACTCCATACTTTATTACAAACATTGTCTTAACAAGTTGGTATTCTCACAGGTCCTATGAGAACACCCTAAGATACTACTTAAGTACGATTACAACTCATAACAAATATAAAGAGCTCAACAACTTATTTAGGTAAGTTCTACGCTGCTCGGCTCTATGATGCTAGGGTATGTCACTACTCCTCCACCTCCGTGTCATCTGGTCCGTAGACTATTCCATAGTCTACGCCTTCCACTCCGCCGGTAAGATCAGGTTCTTCGTAGACCAGCTCGTAGCTTCCTTCTCGGTGCTCCATCGTTGATAGCCTCCACTTCCGATCACGATCTAGCAAGGGTGTCGAAAGAAAGTGAGTACAGAGGTACTCAGCAAGTTCTAAAAGAATAAAAGGTGTTTGATGCACTAGCTACGACCATTGATCAGGAAATCACAGGTCAATGCATGTTTTGAAAACATTTCTTCAAAAGGTTGCTTTTATTATGAAAACTATGCCCGTCAGTCTTCACAGGTTGACCAGAACTTCGTGGAGTTCCTTTCCTGCCGTGTTCGCAGTTCCCTTCCCGGAACAAGGAGTGACAGCCACAATTTGATACACTCTGCAGAGGTGCGTTACTTTTCCCACAAGAGATCTCACCCTTTTTGCCATCCGCAGGGACTTGCCCCCGTTCACACTTCCTTTGGTGTGAGGCCAGGTATAAAGATCCAAGCCCACACCGCCTTCTCCGCGACTGCAAACCCACCCTTTTGTCCACCCGCACACCTCCAGTAGACTTCCCCCGATAATACGGCTTTACTCATGGTGTACTTTGGACAATCCTTCATAGATCGTAGAGCCATCATCACTAATGGATGGGGATTTAAAAGGCTATCCCAACCTACGGCAGCAGCCTCCAAAGACCCCGCCGGCTCTACCAATCCGTTGGCGTGCAGAAGGGAAAAGATACAGCTGGCTTTTCCAGAGCCATTATAGATCTCATGGTCAACGCGGTTTGTATGGCGCTAGAATCACTGGACGGCATTGGTGATTAATCCTAGGGTGATATAACCCATTGCAATGGAACCTCCACCATATCAACACATACCATGGTTCCATTGCCAGCCACATAGTCATATTCATAGTTGGAAAATAACATTTCATTTGCGATGCAGGAATGATAAGTATATAGCTTTGCATTAAAGTAGTAGAAAATAATCAAGTTGACATGAGCAAGGGTGAACTTGCACGTGGACTGCGAGATAGTGCGATTCAATGCGCTTGATGGAACCTCGGACCTCGGGTTCTCAGAAGAAGCATCATTGTCAGTAAGGACAATGTTATAAAAATCCAAATAATGCAATCATGGATGGATTATTTTATGTTGAGTCCCTTTACCCCAATGAGTTATTACAATTTAGGGTTGTATTTAAGATTTATGTCTTTGACGGTAATTTACAATTGATTTAAAAGTATTAATCATTGTGATTCACACAAAGTACAACAATTCAAAGTAAAATGATTTTACTTGATGATTACCTTAGTCATTCCAAAATAATTTGAAATTATAGAGTGAACTCTATAGTTTTTGGAATAAAAAGGAGTATAGTATTTTTTTCTGGGAAAAATACCCTCTTTCTAAAGAAATGACTTGGATTAGTAGAATTTCATTTTGAAATGTTTGAAAATAAGTATTTGAACTTATTTGAGATTTTTCCTTGAATTTTAATTACAAGGAAATAATAATTCTAAATTCCAAGTTATTATTTAAATTCTGAAAATTCATAATTTTGAATTTGTTTCATAAATTCCATTTCATATTTTATTCTTGTTAAGATTTATTTTTCATTCATAAATCCAATTTTTATTGGATTTTTAGAGTTGTTTATGATTTATTAAAATTTGGTAAAGTTTTGATCTTTTATTAAATGTAAAATGACCAAAATACCCCTCTGGACCCCTATTGGGCCCAGCCCAATAACTTAACCCAGGGACGGCCCAATAAGGCTGGCCCCCTTTTGGGTTCGGTGGCGCCGAAGCGGCCCACCTCACTCTCCTCACTCGGCCCTCTCACTCGCTCGTCTAACCCTAACCGTGCGGCGACTCCGTGGCGATGGCGTCGCCGCCATGGCCGCCGCCGCTCCGCCATCGCCGGGCTCCCCCGCCGTAGCCACCTACCAAACCTGAACCGCCACGAGCAGATCTATCGATCTGTCCGTGCAGTTTCTCCCTTCTCGTCCTCTCCTGGCGAATCGCCTCCGATCTGGATCCACTAGAGAATCGCCTCGGACGATTTGGTGGTCTCCGGTGAACTCTCGTCCTCGCCGTCGACGTACGCGCCCCCTGAGACCGACCTGGTGCGGTGCTGCTTGCAGTACCAGTGCCGTCGTCTCCGTGCCGTCTTCTTTGTGGTGGTGTTCGTGCTCGTCGGTGTAACGCCGCGCCTACCCCTGGGTCTTGCGGTACCGCTATGGCCGCGCGAGCACCGCCTTGCCATGCCATAGCCTTCGCCACCAGGCGCATGTAAGTGTTCTGCTCCTCCTCCTTCTCTTCTCCATGTCTGTGCTCCTCCCAAGCTACTATGCCTCTTCTTCCTCCTGTGTTACTGCTCTCTGGTGATCCTGTGATCACACAGAGCCTTGCCATGACTGCCTAAGTTGCCCGTGCTTCCATTTTTCTGCAATCTATGGCCAATCTACCAATTTCTGGTACTGGCCAGTGCTGCCTTGCTTGCTGTACATGCCAGGTGGTAATTATCTATTGCTTCTAGCATGCTCTGACCTTGCTATGCTATGCTGTGCTTGCTTATGGGCTTGATATACCATGCTGTTCATGCTTATGAGCTTGCTATGCTTACTGGTCTATCATGCTTGCTTGTCTAGGTGTACTTGTGTTGCATCTGTGACACTTGTGTGTGTGCCAGAGGTGCCTCGTGATATGCTTCAAGCTATCTCTGCAAGCCAATGATCCATTGGATCATTCCTTGCTTGTTGGTTAACCTCTCTGTGTAACTTGGCTTGCTATGATTGATCCATTTGATCAATTAATTGTCAGTGATTGCTTACTGGCTAATACTATGACTATATGAGTTAATTATCTGGTGATGCTGATGCTCAAGCATCACTGTGCTGTTGCTTACTTGTGTTGTTGCTTATCTTAGCTACCTAGACTTGTTCTAGTGGCTATAGATTAACTGTGTTGCTTAACAAAGGTGTGTTCTTGTCATGCTTAGCATGGATCTGTGATAAATTCATGCTTGTATTACTTAAATGATGATGAACTCGCTTATGCAAAGATGATTAAGTTACTTGCTTGCAAATGATTTGACTGTTCATGATTATCTAGCAAGCAAAATAGAATCTGAATCCATTTCTGGATAGTGATGTGATATATTTGGCTTTCTCTTATTTGATGCTAAGTGTGATGTGACCTCAGTAGCCTTGCTACTGATTGGTTGCTCACTTATTTGGTTGGATCTTGTGGGCTACTCAACTTTGCTTGCATATTTGGGGATCATACTAACTATGAATGCCAATATGCTTGCCTGTGATGAAATCTAGGGTTTTACTGATGGTTATGTGCCTAGGATTTTCTGTGTAGTCTATACTAGCTGCTATTTATTGCAATATATCTATGGTGCTATTCGTGCATCAGATCTTGCTTCTCATGCACAAGATCTCGTATCTGGATGGTTTCTATTTTGGTGGCTTTTTAGACTAGCAGTGATCCTTGGTGAAAACCAAGTGATGATTCACCCTGTTGAGCATCTGCTCAACCCCATGACTATGTCATGCATATATTATGGATTAGATCCATTGGATCTACTCCAGGAACTTGGTATACCTTGTTCCAGCTCCTAGTATGAGATTTTGTGTTGATGCAGACTTGTGGTTTGCTCACAGCCCTTCACCTCCAGGTCTAGTTGATCTTCTAGGTCACCATGATTTCTGGTGGCTTAAGTGGTTGTGTGGTTTGATTCTGTTCTTGCTCCGTAACCGGATGAATCGAGCTTGTTCTTGCTTCACCCTTACCTGGTGAATCTTATCTGGTCGACTGGTTATGATTTCTAGGGTTTGTGCCCCTTTTATAAGAACCCTGCTTCTATCCTTGCATTGACACACAAGCCTGGCTTGCTTGGTGACTATGCTGTTGCATGGCCTTGCTGTTGCTGCCTAGCACACTTGAGCTATGTGCTCTCATATTCTGAAACTTGAGCCCCCTGGTGTGCTCAGGTTTGGTCTGCTGCTGCCCTTATCTTGTGCTGTCCTTGGTTTTGGACAAGCACAAGTGTGCTGTGACAGTTTGCACTGTCCAAACTGAATCTTGTGTTATTTGCTAACTGTCCAAACTGAATCTTTGGCTAACACTAACATTCTGGCTAGTGTTGATTCTTTGTTTTGCAGGTTTGAAGATGGACATGACCATGAAGAAATACTTCAAGTCATATAGTCTAGGTTTTAGTTTAGGAATCATATTGTAATCTTCATTTTTATTTCTGTTTATTATTCATCAATTCTTGTATCAAGAATTTTGTAAAGACAATGTAATTTGTGTTGTGATATCAATAAAGCCCAAGTTTTTGTTTATGAGCTTTTGATGTATATAATGTTTATATTCTGGAATATACATTGTATTTAAGATTCACTTTGAAATTCAAAGTTGTTTGAATTCATGAGTTGTGTTTAAATTATGCATTCCTTTTATATTGTTCAATGCTTATTGTTAAATGTATTAGCACTTGTCAAATGAAATCAATTCCCCAAATCAACAAGATACAAAAGAGATCATGTCGAAATTGCCCTAACTCACATTGCCTAACCCTAAGTGCAAAATGAGAGAGAACCTCGATCCCTCTTAGGTTTAGTTGCAATAAGGCGCGAAAATTTCCCCCGTTTTGCGATGGAATGCACATCCCATTTCTAAATCTACCCTTCGTTGTTCCTATGTTCTGGGTTATTACACCCTTGCCACCACATGTATGACAAACCATATCACGGTTGCGCGCCGTTGACATATTAGAACTAGTTCCACTTGCTGCAGGAACGGGCCTCTTTGTGTTGGACACATTGGACACTGGCTTGCTAGATGAAGTAGAAACATCCGCAGGGCGCGTAGATGGCGCCGTGGAGGGTGGCGTCCTAGGCGTGTAGCACCCAGCTCCCGTAGCATGGCCCCTCTGTTGCATTTCTTCAGCCAACTGTGATTCAGCTTCTCTTGCATGATGTAGTAGTTCATTTATTGTAGTGTAGCTGTGATGACGCACAATGCCTTTGATATTAAACTTGAGACCATTCAGAAATCGCTGTAGTGTCATCTCAAGAGACTCACAGACACGGGCACGCTGCATAAGCATCTCCATCTCCATGTAGTAAGCATCAACCGTCATAACACCTTGCTTCAATTGGGTCAACTTATCAAAGACGGAACGCAAGTAATTCGTAGGAACAAAACGAGCTCTCATTGCCGCCTTCATAGCATGCCATGTGATAATAGGCAGCTCACCATTATCCTCTGGAGCACGAACAAGTCCATCCCACCAACGCAATGCATAGCCATCAAATTCAGAGGAAGTAAGCTTGATCTTCCTATCTTCATTATAGTCATGTAAACACCATAATCTCTTAATTTTCAGCTCCCATGTGAGATATTCTTCCACATCAGTAGTTCCTTCAAATCTGGGAATTGAGAACTTGGGCTTACCCAAACCATCGTCTTGCGGCTGTGGAGGAACACGGCGGGCTCCAATTTCTGCAAAACCGCTATTGGCGCCACGTGGAAGACCACGACCAAGACCACGCCCAATGCCCTGAGCAGCAGCAGCTTCCGCATTGTCACCTTGGACGCTGCCATCTTCATCAAGCGGTGGTTGTTGTGGTTGTTGTACCATTGTACGTATCTCACCGACGGCTTGAGTCAAAGTTTGTATAGATGCTTGAAGAGTCGTCATCGATGTTTGAACGGTGTTAATAGACGTAGTAGCCTCATCGACCTTCAAGTTGACACGCTGAATATCCGTGTCAAATGTCTCCGTAGCAACACGGATTTCACGTTGTAGGTGATCACGAAGTGCCTCATATTCCATCCAAGTAACCGGTGAGGCTGGATCCTTTTTCTGCATCACATCAAACTCAGAAGAAGACATGATTAGTAGGTTAGTGCACTAAACAAAAATCTTTGGTGGTACTCTCACAACTCACTCAAAACTGATAAGAAAGGTAAATCTTACCGCTCCAAAGTGAATTAGTATTGCTTACTAACTTGGATTGACGGACTAGTGCACGGATGTAGCGAAGCGAATATCAAGGGTATAAGTGCAATCACACGACAAAGCAGGATATATGTGGGGCTGTAGGTAGGCTACCTATTTGCACCAATAACAAGCTCTAACGCTGACCGTAGACAACCAAAGATACTCACACAAGGCGATAAATGTGGCAATGCAACTATATGGATGAAATGTTGCAATGCACTTGAGAGACGCTAGCAAAGCTCAACGAGACAGGCACAAGATTGCTCAACTACAGGTGCAACAAAGAAAACTTAGGCCTTCACTTGATTCAACTAGCACTTCACTTTTCTTTTTGCATTTTCTTTTGTATAACACGCAGCTATGTAGCTCTTTTTGCTTCTTTTCTATTTTCTCTTTTTTTCTTTTTTTTTTGATTTTATGACACTACTCCTTGATAACACAGCCAACAACAAAAATGCAAAGCACCAAAACCCTAATGAGCAGCCTATCGAGCGGTAAAATTAGTCTCTTCTGGGGAAGTTCCTAGTCATGTATATCGAAAGGCTGTGTCTATGGTTGGGAACAAGCACACTGTACGCTATGTGGACTCGGAGTAACAAAAACTGATACACTATGATAAAACTAGATGATGTAGAAACACAAACCCTAACAATTCTACTAGATGAAAGATAAAGATAGGCAAAACAACTACGAAAAGCAACTAAAACTCGAAAATTAGTGCAATCTAAGGCTATGGCAAACCCTAACCCTAACGGGTTTTTTTTGACTTTTTCTGGATAGGAAACACTGACAACTTAACTATGGGGTGGATTGTGGATGGCTTACCGAGGAAACGCTGAAATCTGATACCAAGATGATAAGGGGGTGGCCCGATCTTCTCAGTAAGCAACGATGGTGATGATGATCACGGGATGAACACAGCGGATGAACACGACGATGTAGTGGATGATAACTTGTATGACGCAACGAGATCTCTCGATTGGTCCCTGTCGCCAATGCAACAGCTCTCAACCCTGCAAGATATTCGCAACTCCACACACTTGCGCACGTAGCCGCCGACCACGAAGCGGTAAGTTGCAACCTTCCAATTCCCAATGGAACAACAGATCACACAAGACTTTCAGATCTACACCAAATCAAGCAATATGGTGTAGGTATTCAATAGTTTTGCATAGCAAACAACTAAGAACTAGGGTTTATCTTAAACGTGGTCTAAACCTACTTTAGGGACGTCCTGGGCACTTATATAGGAGTTCAGGACGACCTCAGGTCGAAAAAGTACGAAAATAACCGACCCAGAATAGATCTGGTCGAGACAGACTCGGACTCGGCCGGTCTGGGGGCCGGTCGACCGGGCCTGGGACCGGGCAGGCCGGTTCAAACCGGGCCTGGCGCCAGGTGCAAACCGGATGCTGGATTTGCTCTGCAGTACATCGTCCGGTTGCCATCGGCATATGGTCTGATCGGCCCCGGATGGAATCCGGCGTGTGATCCGGTTGGACCGGGCCTGTGACCGGGCGCGCCGGCCGGTCTGACCGGATGCTGGGCCGGCCTGGACTTCTTCTTCCTCTCTCGCGCATGCCTCCCGCTCCTCCCTCGCGCGTCCATGGAATATCTTCATGTCCAGCTCCTTGTCCAGCTTCACGTCCATCTTCATGTGCAGCTGCTCCTCTCCTCCTCGTGTGATGCTTGCTCCCTCTTCGTACCTGATCATACATAAGTAATAACACTTAGGCAGTATAAACTTCTCATCAATCAAAGTATCATTTAGGAACAAGTTCACCTGTTGTTTAAGTAGCTTCGCACGAGCCCTTGTAATAAGTCCAATCCTGACTTCATTGGACTTGAGCTTCACAGAAGGATCATCTTCAACTGGCAATGTCGGAGGTAGTAGTGAGGTAGGGATGTCCTCATCAAGGAAGATGGCTTGGAAAAGAGGTTGTAGAAGAAGTATAAATTGGAGACAAAGAAAAAAGCACCAGGGCCAACTCAAGAAGCTACTGCTCCAGGTACCAAGGTAGCTAGAGGAAAAACTCAAGGCATCCCAAGCCAAAAAAAAAAGGCTCCCCAAATAGAATTCTGTTAGACATCAAATATGCTTTTGTGGCAAGATACTTGTAAAGCATGGGTGACATACCAAAACTTGTCCTGGTTACTTATGTGGAATTTTTGCTACTAGTTTATGTAATGGATAATGCTATGTGTTGTGACTTGTTCATGTCCTTGTCATTTTGTTCTCTGCATGACATGTGTTTCATCAGCTTACAGATTCATCAAACATGGTGCACCAGTTGTCCCCATGTAAATGCAAAACATCATCATAGTTTCCCATGGATCGCAACAGAATATGGAAAATTCTTAACAGGAACTTGAGAGGAATTAATTCTGAAAATAAATGGGTTGCTCTTGCCAGCAAAATTGAAGAATCAAATTGTGATATCATTTGCTCACAAGAGACAAAAAGATATGCATTTGATTTGGAATATATAAGAAATTTCTGCCCAAAAAAATCAATAAATTTAAATACCTCCATCAATTGGTGCATCTGGAGGGATTATTATTATTTGGTGCAGCTCCTTGTTTACTGGCACACTTGCTTTCCAAAATGAGTTCTCCATTTCTGTTCAACTCACATGCAATCTCTCAAATAATACTTGGATTTTAACAAATGTTTAGGGACTGTCTAAATATCATCTAGCTGAAATTGCAATTGGCCTTAAGTCAGGTTTTTCCTCTAGTAGTGTTCATTACCCCGTTCCCCCGTCCCAGCCTCAGTCTTCATTCTGAAACGCAAATGAAAAATGTTCATTATGAGTCTGGTTTTTATTTCCGGTTTATCCAAATCGAGACTGCCCAGGCACCGAAACTTCAGCCTTCTTACACAGCCCTGAAGTTATCAAAACAGGGTCCAACTTCGACCCGCAGATGGTGCATGCGAAATGGGGCGAAGTTGATATCACAACCATTACAATTACTCATGTTTCTCGAGATTCGGTTCAGCATGACCCGATATGAAAAGAGAATCTACAGCTGTCATGTGTGTAAATCAATAGTACTCTTGGCAGTATTGCATGTACCATCTAAATAATTAACAAGGACTTTATAAATCCAGCACGTCATTTCGCAGCACTACATGAACCTGTCATATGGACTACGTGCGTAAATAATAGAGGACTCTATAGATCCAGTTCACGAAATATATTTTTAAATATTAGATTCATTTCGAAGAGTTCGTCGTCAGGAAGTCAAATATGCAATTAAAAACGAGTTTGCATTTGTTACGTGAAAGGTGTGCTCGTTTTTCAATTAGTAGTGCATTTAGAGAAGGGAATCTTCTCATATGAGTGAGCACATATGGGGACCCCACAGATGACCATCCATTTGGCATGCAACGGTTGTGA
Organism: Lolium perenne; assembly: GCF_019359855.2. Lineage (NCBI taxonomy): Eukaryota > Viridiplantae > Streptophyta > Magnoliopsida > Poales > Poaceae > Lolium > Lolium perenne. The sequence goes on along the minus strand of NC_067247.2, from coordinate 172,890,637 downwards.
TTTCGATTTGGCCCCATTTCACATGCACAAGTGCATTTACACACTGAGTGACATGGGCATCCCCAATGGGCATGCCGAAGAAGGTACCCGGGGTTTGCTGGAGGCCCACGACCCGAAGTTTTACATAGTTTGGAAAGATAGAATTGTATTAGGAGTATCAACTTGTAAATAACGCGGGATGGTTCAGAAACCCTCCCGGACTCTGTAACTTGTGCATCACGAAACCCTCGGCTCCGCCTCTTATATAAGGGGGAGTCGAGGGACAAAGAGAGGATCGATTCATTGTTTCACGCAACCCTATTTTTCATAGCAGTCGAGTACTTTTCCGGCTGAAACCTTCGAGATCTACTTGCCCTCTACTTCCAACTAAACCCTAGTCTACAACTCGTAGGCATTGATAAGTTAATCCCTTATCAATTGGCGCCGTCTGTGGGAATCAGAGGCGACAAGGTTCTGATCTCGATGGCACGTTCGACATCATCAACATCTTCGGTAGCAAGCAACGCGATGGATCGAGGTAAACAGATCGAAACCGCTCTAGTCGATTTTGTTCCTCACCCACCCTCCCGTATGGATGCATATGCGTATCTGGAGGAGCCTATGGACATGGCGTTTGGAAGATTCCACTTTCGCGTCAGGAAGGAAGGATCTCATCATCTCGAGAGATCGGATTCTGCGAGATCGGGTGTAGCTGGTTCCGATTTTTCGGGGTCGTTTTCATCGTTCGAGTCTGAAGAAAAAGAGATTTCATCGACAATCTCCACCAAGCTCGTATCAAGCAACGAACTCGTCAAGATCTTCAGCAACATATCCGTCGGGTCGTCTGCGGACTCAGATATAAGCAGCGATTCGGACAGCATCAACAGCTTCAACTTCATCGACAGATCCACTATTGTTGGAGAGGTCTTCGCCGATCTATATGACGGTGTCACCAATCCCGAGAAAGATCAAAGTTCAAAATATCATCAAATCTATGCAATAGGGGATACAAGTCGCCCACAGGAGAAAACATCGGAAAAATTCGATGATGCAGGAAATCCATATGTCGACCCCGCGGATCTTACGCGAGGTTTGGGAACCAAATATATTGGACCAGAAACACGGCAGATGGTGCAATTTCCGCAAACAGTATGGGATAGAGTCGCAAGAGCCATTGACGGCACAGAGCCAATGACTGTAACGACGACAGTTGAGGAGTTACAGGCATATCAATACAAACTCGCCCGTACTAGGCGGGAGCTCGAAAAACAGAAAATTGAGTTGGATAGGAGGCAAATGGCGGCTTCCGCGTCAAGCAGGCGAAGGGCGGAGTTGAGCCGACAATCAGGGACTTCTGGAGATAGTCACAGAGCAGCTCGAAACAGAGCAAGATCTCGGCTGCAAAATATACCTGAGGCTGATAGGGAGAACTTGATCCAGAACCTCGACATGTCTTTCATGTCGATCGACACAAGAGGGAACATCATCCCAAAAACTCCGGAAGCAGGATATATGGCGACACAGGCATTTATACTGGCGAACAGGCCACCCGCAGGAGATCCAAGAGAAGCACTGTATAACATGGCTCTGGCAGGAGTAGGAGTTATGGGGACGGCGTTTGCAAGTACAAGCACACCTCCCGAAGGTGCCGCAAGACAAAATAGTCCACGACCTACAGGGGCAGTCCAACCACCCCCAAGAACGTCGGCTAGAGATACAGTGGCACTGACACGGGTTGACAGGGCGCGACAAGAAAGGAGAGAACGTCGGCAATCACCTGAAGTAGATGACGAAGATCTGTGTGGACTCCCCTTTTTCACTCGATGAGTCCGCAAAACGCGAGTACCGTCAGATTTCAAGTTGCCTGACAGTTATAAGAAGTTCGACGGATTGCAAGATCCCGAGGATTGGTTGGTTAATTACCTGGAGACAGTAAAGTTGACAGGTGGAACTAAGGCGACAGCTATGCAAAGCATCCAGGTGCACCTAAGTGGCGCAGCTCGATCATGGATTAAGAAGATACCAGCGGGATCTATCGACAGTTGGGAAACCTTTGAGGATCCATTCGTAAAAAATTTCTTGTCCACGTGCAAGAAACCCGCATCAATAGAGGAGTTGAGAGCTTGTCGACAGAAGTATGACGAGTCGATGAGAGCGTACATACAGAGGTGGAATATTATCAAAAACTCGGCAGAAAATATATCTGACGAGAGAGCGATAGATGCCTTTGTCGCTGGGATCCGAAGGAAGGACTTCATCGAGGACCTAGGAAGGACTAATCCAAAAACGATAGCAGCACTCATGGAGATAGCTAATCGTTGGGCAGATGGAGAAGATGCTGTCAACAACAAGCGACACAGGTTGCCAGAGGAGGATCGCAATAGAAACTTCCAAAATAGACGACGTTTTCCTCGCCAGTATTCAGATCACAACGGTCCCGGCCAAATATCGGCAGGCTTCCGTGGAAATAATGAAGGAAACAATCGAGATGATTATCAAAAGAGCGGTGAGCAGCGGGATGGTCCCTGCCAAAACAGACAAAATAATGGTCCAAGGTTCCAGAGGCAGTACATATCTCCCGAAGATATGATGAACGGGCCATGCCAAATGCACTTTTACCTCGACAACAATGGAAAGAGGCAGTCAGGACACTTGCAGAAAGATTGCCGAACTTTTCAAGCGTTAAACAAATTTGCAGGGCAGGCCAACGCACAGGCAGCAAATAGATACCCTCAGGGACCAAGGAGTGAGGTCCACCTTCCGCCTCCTCCCGCAATTACGGACGAAAATCGGCACTAGCTCAGAATAGCGGCAGCACCTCACCCGCCTCCATATATCGACACCAACGGCGTGGTCTCGATGATTCAAAAGGCCAGGCCATCCAATAGAGCTCAGAAAGTGATCTCGCGGCAAGTTTTTATGGCAGAGAAGATGCCGCCACCTACAATAGAGTACCTAAACTGGACGGGACAGGACATTGGTTTCACCATAGCGGATCACCCGCAGCAAGTTCCTCGACCAGGGCAATCAGCCTTAATCTTACCTGCAGTGATCGCAGGGTTCGACGTGTCGAGAGTCTTTATAGATGGCGGCAGTAGTCTAAACCTTATGTACGCAGATATATTGAGGAAAATGAACATATCCCTGGCGAATTTAAAACCAACAGATACGCGTTTCCATGGTATTACACCAAACAAGCCAAGTTATCCATTGGGGAAGATCAATCTCGACGTTCAGTTCGGGACCCGAGAGAATTACAAAATTGAGAGGCTGGAATTCGAGGTCGTGGATTTTCCATCACAGTACCATGCTTTATTGGGACGACCCGCATATGCTAGATTCATGGCAGTACCCCACTACACGTACTTGTTGTGGAGGCTCCCTGGACCCAAGGGACCAATTACGGTGAAAGGAAGTTTTGCGCTAGCGGATAAGTGCGACAAGGGTTTCCATCGCCTGTCGGAAACTTTCGGGATGCAAGCAGAGTATATGGCGTCAAAACTGACAACAGACTACGATGTGTTGCCAGACGTCGGGAGGCCGCTCAAGGAACCAACCTTTGATACTACCAGGAACTCGAAGGAAGTGCAGATACACCCGACAGATCCCAAGAAAACGACAGCTATCACCACAAACATGGACCTCGCATAGGAAAGCGCGCTCGTCGAGCTCCTCCGTGAGCGCTGGGAAATCTTCGCATGGTGTCCAGCTGACATGCCAGGAGTACCCAGGGAACTTGCCGAGCACCCCCTAAACTTGGATCCATTGGCTAGACCAATCAGACAACCTTTACGGTGTTTTTAGGAACCTAACCGCAAAGCTATGTTATCAGAAATCAATCAACTCAGAGAAGCTGGGTTCATCAAAGAGATACACACAGAAGCTACATGGGTAGCAAACCCAGTGTTGGTACCGAAGAAAAACACGGAGGTCCTTCGTATGTGCGTCGACTTCACGTGTCTAAATAAACATTGTCCAAAAGATCACTTTCCCCTCCCAAGGATCGACCAAATCATCGACTCCACGGCAGGTTGTGAACGTCTTTCTTTCTTGGACGCCTATTCTGGTTATAACCAGATTTGACTGAAGGAGGAAGATGAAGTCAAAACAGCTTTCATCACCCCTTATGGCGTGTTTTGTTACAAAACGATGCCTTTTGGGTTAAAAAAACGCGGGTGCAACATACCAGCGGATGATGCAGAAGTGCTTGGCCATGCAGTTTGGCAAGAACGTCCAAGTATACATTGATGATGTCATCATAACAACAAAGGAAGGATCAACATTGATCGATGATCTTAGAGAAACCTTCGATAACCTCGACAAATTCTGGCTCAAGCTAAACCCGACAAAGTGCTCTTTTGGTGTCCCTGCAGGAGAACTTCTCGGGTTCCTGGTATCAGCAAGAGGAATCGAGGCTAACCCGGAGAAAATTCAGGCTATCGTGACGATGCGGAAGCCAACAAAGCTAAAAGAGATAAAACAGCTAACTAGACGAGTCGCAGCTTTGAGCAGATTCGTCGCCAGGTTAGGCGAAAGGGCGTTGCCATTTTACGCCTTGATCAATGATGGCGTGTATTTCACACGTTCGTTGGGCAACCCCAAGAGGAAGGTATGATGCGCACAGCAGCAAGTTTTCCCTCAGAAAGAAACCAAGGTTTATCGAACCAGGAGGAGCCAAGAAGCACGTTGAAGGTTGATGGCGGCGGGATGTAGTGCGGCGCAACACCAGAGATTCCGGCGCCAACGTGGAACCTGCACAACACAACCAAAGTACTTTGCCCCAACGAAACAGTGAGGTTGTCAATCTCACCGGCTTGCTGTAACAAAGGATTAACCGTATTGTGTGGAAGATGATTGTTTGCAGAAAACAGTAGAACAAGATTGGCAGAGATTGTATTTCAAGAAAGAGAATTGGACCGGGGTCCACAGTTCACTAGAGGTGTCTCTCCCATAAGACGAACAGCATGTTGGGTGAACAAATTACAGTTGGGCAATTGACAAATAAAGAGAGCATGACCATGCACATACATATCATGATGAGTATAGTGAGATTTAATTGGGCATTACGACAAAGTACATAGACCGCCATCCAACTGCAGCTATGCCTAAAAAGTCCACCTTCAGGTTATCATCCGAACCCCCTCCAGTATTAAGTTGCAAAGCAACAGACACTTGCCTCAAGGAGCGTCCGTAAGGTAATCAACAACTACATCCTTAGACATACCATCAACGTTTTATCCCTAGTGGCAACAAGACAACACAACCTTAGAACTTTCTCACATCGTCCTGTGTCAATGCAGGCATGAACCCACTATCGAGCATAAGTACTCCCTCTTGGAGTTACAAGCATCTACTTGGCCAGAGCATCTACTAGTAACGGAAAGCATGCAAGATCATAAACAACACATAAGCATAGCTTTGATAATCAACATAACAAGTATTCTCTATTCATCGGATCCCAACAAACGCAACATATAGAATTACAGATAGATGATCTTGATCATGTTAGGCAGCTCACAAGATCCGACAATGATAGTACAATGGGGAGAAGACAACCATCTAGCTACTGCTATGGACCCATAGTCCAGGGGTAGACTACTCACTCATCACACCGGAGGCGACCATGGCGGCGTAGAGTCCTCCGGGAGATGATTCCCCTCTCCGGCAGGGTGCCGGAGGCGATCTCCTGGATCCCCCGAGAGGGGATCGGCGGCGGCGGCGTCTCTGGAAGGTTTTCCGTATCGTGGTTCTCGGTCCTGGGGTTTTCGTCACGGAGACTTTTTATAGGCGAAAGGGCAGGTCAAGAGGCGGCACGGGGGCCCCACACCACAGGGCCGCGCGGCCAAGGGGGGGGCCGCGCCGCCCTAGGGTGTGGCCCCTCCGTGGCCCCTCTTCGTCTCTCCTTCGGACTTCTGGAAGCTTCGTGAGAAAATAGGCCCCTGGGCTTTGATTTCGTCCAATTCCGAGAATATTTCCTTACTAGGATTTCTGAAACCAAAAACAGCAGAAAACAAAGAATCGGCACTTCGGCATCTTGTTAATAGGTTAGTTCCAGAAAATGCACGAATATGACATAAAGTGTGCATAAAACATGTAGATAACATCAATAATGTGGCATGGAACATAAGAAATTATCGATACGTCGGAGACGTATCAGCATCCCCAAGCTTAGTTCTGCTCGTCCCGAGCAGGTAAAACGATAACACAGATAATTTCTGGAGTGACATGCCATCATAATCTTGATCATACTATTTGTAAAGCATATGTAGTGAATGCAGCGATCAAAACAATGTATATGACATGAGTAAACAAGTGAATCATAAAGCAAAGACTTTTCATGAATAGCACTTCAAGACAAGCATCAATTAAGTCTTGCATAAGAGTTAACTCATAAAGCAATAATTCAAAGTAAAGGTATTGAAGCAACACAAAAGAAGATTAAGTTTTCAGCGGTTGCTTTCAACTTGTAACATGTATATCTCATGGATATTGTCAACATAGAGTAATATAATAAGTGCAATAAGCAAGTATGTAGGAATCAATGCATAGTTCACACAAGTGTTTGTTTCTTGAGGTGGAGAGAAATAGGTGAACTGACTCAACATTGAAAGTAAAAGAATGGTCCTCCATAGAGGAAAAGCATCGATTGCTATATTTGTGCTAGAGCTTTGATTTTGAAAACATAAAGAAAGCATAAAAATAAAGTTTTGAGAGGTGTATGTCGTTGTCAACGAATGGTAGCGGGTACTCTAACCCCCTTGCCAGACAAACCTTCAAAGAGCGGCTCCCATTTTATTTTATTTTGGGTGGCACTCCTTCCAACCTTTCTTTCACAAACCATGGCTAACCGAATCCTCGGGTGCCTGCCAACAATCTCATACCATGAAGGAGTGCCTTTTTATTTTAGTTTTATTATGATGACACTCCTCCCAACCTTTGCTTACACAAGCCATGGCTAACCGAATCCTTCGGGTGCCGTCCAACAATCACATACCATGGAGGAGTGTCTATTTTTGTTAATTAATTTGGGACTGGGAATCCCATTGCCAGCTCTTTTTGCAAAATTATTGGATAAGCGGATGAAGCCACTAGTCCATTGGTGAAAGTTGCCCAACAAGATTGAAAGATAAACACCACATACTTCCTCATGAGCTATAAAACATTGACACAAATCAGAGGTGATAAATTTTGAATTGTTTAAAGGTAGCACTCAAGCAATTTACTTTGGAATGGCGGAAAATACCATGTAGTATAGGTAGGTATGGTGGACACAAATGGCATAGTGGTTGGCTCAAGTATTTTGGATGCATGAGAAGTATTCCCTCTCGATACAAGGTTTAGGCTAGCAAGGCTTATTTGAAACAAACACAAGGATGAACCGGTGCAGCAAAACTCACATAAAAGACATATTGAAAACATTATAAGACTCTACACCGTCTTCCTTGTTGTTCAAACTCAATACTATAAATTATCTAGACCCTAGAGAAGCCAAATATGCAAACCAAATTTTAGCATGCTCTATGTATTTCTTCATTAATGGGTGCAAAGCATATGATGCAAGAGCTTAATCATGAGCACAACAATTGCCAAGTATCACATTACCCAAGACATTTATAGCAATTACTACATGTATCATTTTCCAATTCCAACCATATAACAATTTAACGAAGGAGAAACTTCGCCATGAATACTATGAGTAGAAACCAAGGACATACTTGTCCATATGCTACAGCGGAGCGTGTCTCTCTCCCATAAAGTGAATGCTAGGATCCATTTTATTCAAACAAAACAAAAAACAAAAACAAACCGACGCTCCAAGAAAAAGCACATAAGATGTGATGGAATAAAAATATAGTTTCAGGGGAGGAACCTGATAATGTTGTCGATGAAGAAGGGGATGCCTTGGGCATCCCCAAGCTTAGACGCTTGAGTCTTCTTAGAATATGCAGGGGTGAACCACCGGGGCATCCCCAAGCTTAGAGCTTTCACTCTCCTTGATCATGTTGCATCATACTCCTCTCTTGATCCTTGAAAACTTCCTCCACACCAAACTCGAAACAACTCATTAGAGGGTTAGTGCACATTATAAATTGACATATTCAGAGGTGACACAATCATTCTTAACACTTCTGGACATTGCATAATGCTACTGGACATTAGTGGATCAAAGAAATTCATCCAACTTAGCGAAAGAGGCAATGCGAAATAAAAGGCAGAATCTGTCAAAACAGAACAGTTCGTATTGACGAATTTTAAAATGGCACCAGACTTGCTCAAATGAAAATGCTCAAATTGAATGAAAGTTGCGTACATATCTGAGGATCATGCAAGTAAATTGGCTTAATTTTCTGAGTTACCTACAGGGAGGTGGACCCAGATTCGTGACAGCAAAGAAATCTGGAACTGTGCAGTAATCCAAATCTAGTACTTACTTTTCTATCAACGGCTTAACTTGGCACAACAAAACACAAAACTAAGATAAGGAGAGGTTGCTACAGTAGTAAACAACTTCCAAGACACAAAATAAAAACAAAGTACTGTAGGTAAAAACATGGGTTGTCTCCCATAAGCGCTTTTCTTTAACGCCTTTCAGCTAGGCGCAGAAAGTGTGTATCAAGTATTATCGAAGGGTGGTACTTCTACAGTGGGGTGTGGGGTTTTCTCAACTAGGCATAGTATATTGGATACATAAGTTTCAGCATCTCCCTTTTCATTAGTCTTAGGCGTGCTATTCTCATCAAACAAATTTTCAGGAACTAGCCAAGCATAGTTATTTTCTAGTGCATCATTCATAGCCAGGAGCTTACATGGTATTGGTGCTTTGATCTCCCTCTATCATCAATATTATTAGTGAATATTATTCTATCCATATCCATCTTTTCAAGGAGACTAACAAAATTAGTAGGAGAACCAAGCATATTGAATTTAGCAAACACCTTTCTAGCTTCTCTTGCTAAACCACCAAATTCTCTAAGAAGGGTTTCTAATACAAAATCTTTCTTTTCCCCTTCTTCCATATCGCCAAGTGTGAAGAACATGTGTTGGATTATAGGATTAAGATTAACAAATTTAGTTTCCAACAAGCGAACTAAATGTGCAGCAGCAATTTCATAAGTAGGCGCAAGGTCTACCAAGTGTCTATCTTCAAAATTTTCAATAGTACTAACATGATTGAAAAATTCTTCTATATTATTTCTCCCAACTATAGACCCACGTCCTACCGGTATGTCTTTTGTGGTAAAATTAAAAGGAAACATGATGAAATAAGTAAAGTAAATGCAAGTAACTAATTTTTGTGTGTTTTTGATATAGCAAACAAGATAGCAAGTAAAGTAAAACTAGCAACTAATTTTTTTGTATTTTGATTTAGTGCAGCAAACAAAGTAGTAAATAAAACTAAGCAAGACAAAAACAAAGTAAAGAGATTGAGAAGTGGAGACTCCCCTTGCAGCGTGTCTTGATCTCCCCGGCAACGGCGCCTTAGAAAATATGCTTGATGGCGTGTATTTCACACGTTCGTTGGGCAACCCCAAGAGGAAGGTATGATGCGCACAGCAGCAAGTTTTCCCTCGTAAAGAAACCAAGGTTTATCGAACCAGGAGGAGCCAAGAAGCACGTTGAAGGTTGATGGCGGCGGGATGTAGTGCGGCGCAACACCAGAGATTCCGGCGCCAACGTGGAACCTGCACAACACAACCAAAGTACTTTGCCCCAACGAAACAGTGAGGTTGTCAATCTCACCGGCTTGCTGTAACAAAGGATTAACCGTATTGTGTGGAAGATGATTGTTTGCAGAAAACAGTAGAACAGTATTGCAATAGATTGTATTTCAAGAAAGAGAATTGGACCGGGGTCCATAGTTCACTAGAGGTGTCTCTCCCATAAGACGAACAGCATGTTGGGTGAACAAATTACAGTTGGGCAATTGACAAATAAAGAGAGCATGACCATGCACATACATATCATGATGAGTATAGTGAGATTTAATTGGGCATTACGACAAAGTACATAGACCGCCATCCAACTGCATCTATGCCTAAAAAGTCCACCTTCAAAGTTATCATCCGAACCCCTCCGGTATTAAGTTGCAAAGCAATGCAGACAATTGCATTAAGTATGGTGCGTAATGTAATCAACAACCGCATCCTTAGACATAGCATCAATGTTTTATCCCTAGTGGCAACAGCACAACACAACCTTAGAACTTTCTCGTCATCGTCCTGTGTCAATGCGAGCATGAACCCACTATCGAGCATAAGTACTCCCTCTTGGAGTTACAAGCATCTACTTGGCCAGAGCATCTACTAGTAACGGAAAGCATGCAAGATCATAAACAACACATAAGCATAGCTTTGATAATCAACATAACAAGTATTCTCTATTCATCGGATCCCAACAAACGCAACATATAGAATTACAGATAGATGATCTTGATCATGTTAGGCAGCTCACAAGATCCGACAATGATAGTACAATGGGGAGAAGACAACCATCTAGCTACTGCTATGGACCCATAGTCCAGGGGTAGACTACTCACTCATCACACCGGAGGCGACCATGGCGGCGTAGAGTCCTCCGGGAGATGATTCCCCTCTCCGGCAGGGTGCCGGAGGCGATCTCTGGATCCCCGAGATGGGATCGGCGGCGGCGGCGTCTCTCGGAAGGTTTTCCGTATCGTGGTTCTCGGTACTGGGGTTTTCGTCACGGAGACTTTTTATAGGCGAAAGGGCAGGTCAAGAGGCGGCACGGGGCCCCACACCACAGGCCGCGCGGCCAAGGGGGGCCGCGCCGCCTAGGGTGTGGCCCCTCCGTGGCCCCTCTTCGTCTCTCCTTCGGACTTCTGGAAGCTTCGTGAGAAAATAGGCCCCTGGGCTTTGATTTCGTCCAATTCCGAGAATATTTCCTTACTAGGATTTCTGAAACCAAAAACAGCAGAAAACAGCAACTGGCACTTCGGCATCTTGTTAATAGGTTAGTTCCAGAAAATGCATGAATATGACATAAAGTGTGCATAAAACATGTAGATAACATCAATAATGTGGCATGGAACATAAGAAATTATCGATACGTCGGAGACGTATCAGCATCCCCAAGCTTAGTTCTGCTCGTCCCGAGCAGGTAAAACGATAACACAGATAATTTCTGGAGTGACATGCCATCATAATCTTGATCATACTATTTGTAAAGCATATGTAGTGAATGCAGCGATCAAAACAATGTATATGACATGAGTAAACAAGTGAATCATAAAGCAAAGACTTTTCATGAATAGCACTTCAAGACAAGCATCAATTAAGTCTTGCATAAGAGTTAACTCATAAAGCAATAATTCAAAGTAAAGGTATTGAAGCAACACAAAAGAAGATTAAGTTTTCAGCGGTTGCTTTCAACTTGTAACATGTATATCTCATGGATATTGTCAACATAGAGTAATATAATAAGTGCAATAAGCAAGTATGTAGGAATCAATGCATAGTTCACACAAGTGTTTGTTTCTTGAGGTGGAGAGAAATAGGTGAACTGACTCAACATTGAAAGTAAAAGAATGGTCCTCCATAGAGGAAAAGCATCGATTGCTATATTTGTGCTAGAGCTTTGATTTTGAAAACATAAAGAAAGCATAAAAATAAAGTTTTGAGAGGTGTATGTCGTTGTCAACGAATGGTAGCGGGTACTCTAACCCCCTTGCCAGACAAACCTTCAAATAGCGGCTCCCATTTTATTTTATTTTGGGTGGCACTCCTTCCAACCTTTCTTTCACAAACCATGGCTAACCGAATCCTCGGGTGCCTGCCAACAATCTCATACCATGAAGGAGTGCCTTTTTATTTTAGTTTTATTATGATGACACTCCTCCCAACCTTTGCTTACACAAGCCATGGCTAACCGAATCCTTCGGGTGCCGTCCAACAATCACATACCATGGAGGAGTGTCTATTTTTGTTAATTAATTTGGGACTGGGAATCCCATTGCCAGCTCTTTTTGCAAAATTATTGGATAAGCGGATGAAGCCACTAGTCCATTGGTGAAAGTTGCCCAACAAGATTGAAAGATAAACACCACATACTTCCTCATGAGCTATAAAACATTGACACAAATCAGAGGTGATAAATTTTGAATTGTTTAAAGGTAGCACTCAAGCAATTTACTTTGGAATGGCGGAAAATACCATGTAGTATAGGTAGGTATGGTGGACACAAATGGCATAGTGGTTGGCTCAAGTATTTTGGATGCATGAGAAGTATTCCCTCTCGATACAAGGTTTAGGCTAGCAAGGCTTATTTGAAACAAACACAAGGATGAACCGGTGCAGCAAAACTCACATAAAAGACATATTGAAAACATTATAAGACTCTACACCGTCTTCCTTGTTGTTCAAACTCAATACTATAAATTATCTAGACCCTAGAGAAGCCAAATATGCAAACCAAATTTTAGCATGCTCTATGTATTTCTTCATTAATGGGTGCAAAGCATATGATGCAAGAGCTTAATCATGAGCACAACAATTGTCAAGTATCACATTACCCAAGACATTTATAGCAATTACTACATGTATCATTTTCCAATTCCAACCATATAACAATTTAACGAAGGAGAAACTTCGCCATGAATACTATGAGTAGAAACCAAGGACATACTTGTCCATATGCTACAGCGGAGCGTGTCTCTCTCCCATAAAGTGAATGCTAGGATCCATTTTATTCAAACAAAACAAAAAACAAAAACAAACCGACGCTCCAAGAAAAAGCACATAAGATGTGATGGAATAAAAATATAGTTTCAGGGGAGGAACCTGATAATGTTGTCGATGAAGAAGGGGATGCCTTGGGCATCCCCAAGCTTAGACGCTTGAGTCTTCTTAGAATATGCAGGGGTGAACCACCGGGGCATCCCCAAGCTTAGAGCTTTCACTCTCCTTGATCATGTTGCATCATACTCCTCTCTTGATCCTTGAAAACTTCCTCCACACCAAACTCGAAACAACTCATTAGAGGGTTAGTGCACATTATAAATTGACATATTCAGAGGTGACACAATCATTCTTAACACTTCTGGACATTGCATAATGCTACTGGACATTAGTGGATCAAAGAAATTCATCCAACTTAGCGAAAGAGGCAATGCGAAATAAAAGGCAGAATCTGTCAAAACAGAACAGTTCGTATTGACGAATTTTAAAATGGCACCAGACTTGCTCAAATGAAAATGCTCAAATTGAATGAAAGTTGCGTACATATCTGAGGATCATGCACGTAAATTGGCTTAATTTTCTTAGTTACCTACAGGGAGGTGGACCCAGATTCGTGACAGCAAAGAAATCTGGAACTGTGCAGTAATCCAAATCTAGTACTTACTTTTCTATCAATGGCTTAACTTGGCACAACAAAACACAAAACTAAGATAAGGAGAGGTTGCTACAGTAGTAAACAACTTCCAAGACACAAAATAAAAACAAAGTACTGTAGGTAAAAACATGGGTTGTCTCCCATAAGCGCTTTTCTTTAACGCCTTTCAGCTAGGCGCAGAAAGTGTGTATCAAGTATTATCGAAGGGTGGTACTTCTACAGCGGGGTGTGGGGTTTTCTCAACTAGGCATAGTATATTGGATACATAAGTTTCAGCATCTCCCTTTTCATTAGTCTTAGGCGTGCTATTCTCATCAAACAAATTTTCAGGAACTAGCCAAGCATAGTTATTTTCTAGTGCATCATTCATAGCCAGGAGCTTACATGGTATTGGTGCTTTGATCTCCCCTCTATCATCAATATTATTAGTGAATATTATTCTATCCATATCCATCTTTTCAAGGAGACTAACAAAATTAGTAGGAGAACCAAGCATATTGAATTTAGCAAACACCTTTCTAGCTTCTCTTGCTAAACCACCAAATTCTCTAAGAAGGGTTTCTAATACAAAATCTTTCTTTTCCCCTTCTTCCATATCGCCAAGTGTGAAGAACATGTGTTGGATTATAGGATTAAGATTAACAAATTTAGTTTCCAACAAGCGAACTAAATGTGCAGCAGCAATTTCATAAGTAGGCGCAAGGTCTACCAAGTGTCTATCTTCAAAATTTTCAATAGTACTAACATGATTGAAAAATTCTTCTATATTATTTCTCCCAACTATAGACCCACGTCCTACCGGTATGTCTTTTGTGGTAAAATTAAAAGGAAACATGATGAAATAAGTAAAGTAAATGCAAGTAACTAATTTTTGTGTGTTTTTGATATAGCAAACAAGATAGCAAGTAAAGTAAAACTAGCAACTAATTTTTTTGTATTTTGATTTAGTGCAGCAAACAAAGTAGTAAATAAAACTAAGCAAGACAAAAACAAAGTAAAGAGATTGAGAAGTGGAGACTCCCCTTGCAGCGTGTCTTGATCTCCCCGGCAACGGCGCCAGAAAATATGCTTGATGGCGTGTATTTCACACGTTCGTTGGGCAACCCCAAGAGGAAGGTATGATGCGCACAGCAGCAAGTTTTCCCTCGAGAAAGAAACCAAGGTTTATCGAACCAGAGGAGCCAAGAAGCACGTTGAACGTTGATGGCGGCGGGAAGTAGTGCGGCGCAACACCAGAGATTCCGGCGCCAACGTGGAACCAGCACAACACAACCAAAGTACTTTGCCCCAACGAAACAGTGAGGTTGTCAATCTCACCGGCTTGCTGTAACAAAGGATTAACCGTATTGTGTGGAAGATGATTGTTTGCGAGAAAACAAGAGAACAGTATTGCAGATGATTGTATTTCAGTAAAGAGAATTGGACCGGGGTCCATAGTTCACTAGAGGTGTCTCTCCCATAAGACGAACAGCATGTTGGGTGAACAAATTACAGTTGGGCAATTGACAAATAAAGAGAGCATGACCATGCACATACATATCATGATGAGTATAGTGAGATTTAATTGGGCATTACGACAAAGTACATAGACCGCCATCCAACCGCATCTATGCCTAAAAAGTCCACCTTCGAGTTATCATCCGAACCCCCTCCAGTATTAAGTTGCAAAGCAACAGACAATTGCATTAAGTATGGTGCGTAATGTAATCAACAACTACATCCTTAGACATAGCATCAATGTTTTATCCCTAGTGGCAACAGCACAACACAACCTTAGAACTTTCTGTCACTGTCCCAGGTGTCAATGCAGGCATGAACCCACTATCGAGCATAAGTACTCCCTCTTGGAGTTACAAGCATCTACTTGGCCAGAGCATCTACTAGTAACGGAAAGCATGCAAGATCATAAACAACACATAAGCATAGCTTTGATAATCAACATAACAAGTATTCTCTATTCATCGGATCCCAACAAACGCAACATATAGAATTACAGATAGATGATCTTGATCATGTTAGGCAGCTCACAAGATCCGACAATGATAGTACAATGGGGAGAAGACAACCATCTAGCTACTGCTATGGACCCATAGTCCAGGGGTAGACTACTCACTCATCACACCGGAGGCGACCATGGCGGCGTAGAGTCCTCCGGGAGATGATTCCCCTCTCCGGCAGGGTGCCGGAGGCGATCTCCTGGATCCCCGAGATGGGATCGGCGGCGGCGTCTGCGGAAGGTTTTCCGTATCGTGGTTCTCAGATCGGGGGTTTCGTCACGGAGACTTTTTATAGGCGAAAGGGCAGGTCAAGAGGCGGCACGGGGGCCCCACACCACAGGGCCGCGCGGCCAAGGGGGGGCCGCGCCGCCCTAGGGTGTGGCCCCTCCGTGGCCCCTCTTCGTCTCTCCTTCGGACTTCTGGAAGCTTCGTGAGAAAATAGGCCCCTGGGCTTTGATTTCGTCCAATTCCGAGAATATTTCCTTACTAGGATTTCTGAAACCAAAAACAGCAGAAAACAGAATCGGCACTTCGGCATCTTGTTAATAGGTTAGTTCCAGAAAATGCACGAATATGACATAAAGTGTGCATAAAACATGTAGATAACATCAATAATGTGGCATGGAACATAAGAAATTATCGATACGTCGGAGACGTATCAATCAAGCAAGGAGAAAAGTTCGAGTGGAACGAAGAAGCAGATAGAGCTTTTGAGGATCTCAAGCGCACAATCTCGACACCTCCAATATTGGTGGCGCCCAAGGAAAAGGAACCTCTCCTGTTATACATTGCGGCCACACCTCAGGTGGTCAGCACAGCACTCGTGGTCGAGCGAGAGGAAGAAGGGAAATTACATGGAGTACAAAGGCCGGTATATTTCATCAGTGAAGTTCTATCGCCTTCAAAATAGAGGTACCCGCATTATCAGAAGTTAGCATATGGAGTATTTACAACAGCAAGAAAGCTACGACACTATTTTTCGGCACACCCGATAATAGTGGTCAATGAGGCACCATTGTCAAATATACTGAATAACCCGGAAGCTACGGGTCATGTCTCCCTTTGGGGAATAGAACTTTCCCCTCGGGACATCACATACGAAAAAAGAAAAACGATCAAATCGCAAATCTTACCAGACTTTGTTGTAGAATGGATGGAGTTACAAAACACGGGACCGCCTGATTTATCGAGAACCTGGACCATGAACTTCGACGGGTCCAAAAGGTTAGAAGGAGCAGGAGCAGGCGTGATATTGGTTTCACCTCAAGGAGACAAGCTAAAAATATGTACTACGGATGACGTTTCCCAACGCATCTAACAATGAGGCAGAGTATGAAGCACTAATACATGGGATGAGGATGGCGAAGGCTTGTGGTGCGACCCGATTAAAAATATACGGCGACTCCCAGCTGGTGGCTCAACAAGTTATGAATCAACGTGACGCAGTCAATGATAGCATGATAGCATACAAAGAGTTATATAATGAACTCGAGAAGCTTTTCGACAGGTGTGAAGTGAGTCATGTTAGCAGGCTCAGCAATGACGAAGCCGATGTTTTGGCAAATATCGGGTCACAGTGTCTAGCAATACCACCTGGAGTATTTTGGGAAGAGATAAGCGAAAGATCAACTAAAGCAAGAAGACAGCCAAAGAAGAAAGAAAAGGTCGAGAAAGGCTCGGGGGCTTCGACAGCCCTTGAGGCAGGAGCACCTGGCGATGAGGAAGAGTCACATGAGGTAATGGTCGTAGAAGTACCATGGATGCAAGCTTATATTGCATATATCTCAAGGCAGCAAATACCCTACAGTCCAGTGGAAGCAAGGCGAGTTATTCGACCAAGTATATCGGGAGTCTTACAGCGATGCGTTACACCTGAAGAAGGTCGAGTGCTTTTAAAGGATGTGCACGAGGGAGTATGCGGACACCATGCAAGCAGTTGAGTTATTGCGACCAAGGTTTTTAGAGCAGGGTTTTATTGGCTCACTGCCATTGAGGATGCAAAGAACATAGTGCGTACCTGTGATGCGTGTCAAAGGTTTGCCGCGAAAGTAATGTTGTCAGAATCGTGATTCTGAATCGGATCGGAACCTCTATGGTAGGATCGCGAACCGTAGGATCTTAACTTTATAATCGTAAAATCTTAGATTCTACTTAGCAGAATCGTTGAATCGTTCCAGTCAAAATGGGTCG
This sequence comes from Lolium perenne, assembly GCF_019359855.2. Lineage (NCBI taxonomy): Eukaryota > Viridiplantae > Streptophyta > Magnoliopsida > Poales > Poaceae > Lolium > Lolium perenne. The sequence goes on along the minus strand of NC_067247.2, from coordinate 172,873,121 downwards.
TAAAGTCGTAGAATCGCATAGTAGAATCATGATTCTGACAACTATGCGCGAAACCTCACTCTCCGGCAGCAGAGCTGATGCCAATACCTTTGTCGTGGCCCTTTTCCCAATGGGGTCTTGATATGGTGGGAAAATTGCATAAATCATGGCCAGGAGGATACGAGTATATGCTTGTAGCTGTCGACAAGTTCACCAAGTGGGTTGAAGCAAAACCAATAAATTTGCCAGATGCAGCATCGGCGATTAAATTCGTCAAAAGCATCGTGTTCTGGTTTGGAGTTCCTCATAGCATCGTCACAGACAATGGCAGCAATTTCATGTCAAAGGAATTCAAGGCTTATTGTGCAGAAGTAGGTATTAAGTTACACTTCGTGTCGGTTGCGCACCCGCAAACCAATGGTCAAGTCGAGAAAGCAAACGGCGTCATCTGCAGCGGTACTAAGAAGCGCCTGTTAGGACCATTGGAAAAAGCTCGACACACTTGGAAAGAGGAATTACCCAGCGTGTTATGGAGCATACGAACAACACCCAACACAGCGACACAGGAAACCCCGTTTTTTCTAGTTCATGGGGCTGAGGTAGTGCTGCCGATAGAAATAGAGCATAATTCTCCGAGAGTGGCAGAATTTGATGAAGAAACCTCAAGCAGGGCATTAGAAGATGGCATGGACGCACTCGACGAAGCTCGAGATGAAGTATTGTTTAGAGTCGCCAAATATCAGCAAGATATGAAAAATTATCATAGCCGACGACTGCGGCCAAGATCTTTCCAGGTGGGCGACTTAGTTCTTCGACTCACGCAAAACAGCCATGAAAAGCTCGAGTCGCCGTGGCTAGGCCCTTACATCGTCACTGAGGTCATCGAGGGAGGAGCATACAGGATAAAGGACAAGAAGACAGGGGTTGCCGAGCCAAACCCCTGGAACGTGGCGCAACTTAGGCGTTTTTACGCCTAAGTCAAGAGATATATGTAAACATACAATGTACTGAAACGCCCGCGAGTTTTCAGACACACTCTTTTCCTTTCAGGGCACCGAGTGGGGCTGGAAGGTTTTTAATGAGGCGGACTCGCCGTGCTGCAATATAATAAAAATATTGGAGATATATATCCTTTTTCTTCGACAGGCTCGGGGGCTCATACCCGTAAATAAAGTATATACTCAATAAAATTTATTTGCCTTGGTTTACAAAACCTCGCAAACACAAAATAAAAAATATAGACATTAGCCACTGAATCACTCGGGGGCTAGAGAAAAGAAAAATACATATCCTTATAACAAGCTACAGTTTTTCTTTCGATAATATAAGCTATCTACCGAAGAAATAAATCTAGTCGTGACCTAACAAGTCATCAATGTTTATTCTGTCTTCTTCGGCGGAGGCACCCAGAAAATCGGCATAATGACCATCTGCAAAAAAGTCGGCATCCATTCGAAGAAGGTCATTGATTATCTCTTCAGCCACTGGTGTAACCACCGCATCGATCTTATCGACCTCTTCGCCGTCGCCTCAGCTTAGTATGAACAGTTTCAACCACCTTTGTCATATCGAGTTTTGAGTGACAGATCTGAAGCATAATAAGGGAAAACCTGGCGCCAGCTACCAGTTGAGCTCTTACAAAACCATGGATTTTGTGTGAGTCCTTAAATTTCTCCATCATCTCAGGAAGGGTTTTAGGTTGAACATTCCGAGGAAACATGGAATTGTAAACCATGGACAACGTTTTGGTACAAAACTCAAGGAACTCACGAACTTGGCATGAGCGGTCCTGGAATCTGACGATCTGTCGGGTACGTTCAGGGGTAGCCCAAAAAAGGGAGCCATGGTCCAGTGCCATATTGACAAGGAAATTTGACCTTGTGTCCACCCGTTGATCTTCGGCAGCGGCGTCTAAAAAGGGACCTATTTGGCGACAGCACAAGAGTTACAAAGGATAAAACAAGGAAAAACAGAGGAAGTTTAGGCTTAAGAAGTATACCTGCCATTTCCAAACTTGCTTCAGTCATCAACTCGAGCATAAAATTCTCTCGGGAGGTAGCCTGTGTAGCTTCAGCTACTGCGGCTTCTTTTGAAGCTATAGCTTCCTGAGCCTGCTGTAGCGCAACTTTTTCCCTCTCCGACGATTTTCGAGATTGCTCCATTGTCAAGAGTGCCTGTTTCTTCATCGATTGAAGCTGTTGGCAGATTTCTTTCAAGTCATGTGCTGGATCCATACCCGAAGAATCCTCAACGAACTCGACATCAGCTGATATTTTCTTCGAGCAAGAGGAAGTAGGCAAAGCATCGGAAGGATGAGTCGGAGTATAGTTGTCAAATACCAACTGGAAAAGAGAATTTCGGCATCAATCATCACATAAAAATAGACTCCCATTGATTTTCAGTATATTTACATGGTTCTTACAAAAGGTCGGGTCCTAGTGAACCAACCATAGGCTGTCGCAAGCTACATCTACGGTGACAGTAGTCAAAAGAAAGAAAAGGGAGAAACAAGATAGGCAGGGCAATCTACTTGACCTCCGGTTTGGCGGAACTGGAGGAAGGCGTTGGTTTGTATCCGAGGAAGGCGAGGATTTTCTTCGAGCTTGACTTGGCGTCCTTTATCAAAGATTGCCATTTCTTCGTCTCCATACTCTTCGCATCACCAACTTTGGCCCAATCGACGTGCTGTTGGCTTTCGACAACCAAAGCAATGGTGCCTTCAACGGCAATCTTCAGGTTCTCTTGCCGAATAGCTAGCCCAAGATCTTCCTTCGGAATGAAGCGCTTGGCAAGCGCAGCAAAAGTGTTGGGCTCATCAGTCTTCGGGAAGAAGTAGGGGAAGAGCCGAGAAAACGTCGCCTTGGCATCAAAAATGCTTTGGCGCACTTCATCTCCATAAATTTCGAGGAGAGAACGGGCGTCGAGTAGACGGTCATTTTCTGGCTTTTCAAGCCCATATTCTTGGCTGGTTTTCCCTGCTGGAAAAAAGTTTCGGGTTATCAATAAATATACATAAAAAAGTGCTAAAGTCAACTCGAAGTAAAAGGGCGACACTTACTGACAAAGCGTCGGTTTTGCGACTCCAGGCGCGCGGCGATGGCAGCTTCGCGAGCAAGCTGTTGACTTAAGGCATTTTCAGCGTCATGAAGCCTCTTTCGAAGACTCTCAACTGAGGCAGATTCAAGCTCCGCTTTTTCTCATGCTTTTTCGCTCTTGGCCAGCTCGAGAGCAAGATCATCGGTGTCACACCCCAACTTTTGCAACCTTGATTAGTTGTCCATATTACAAAAAAATCAGGGGGAACAAAAAACTTTTTCTATAGACTAATTAGATGAATTGCCTTGATCTGTTTGTTATAATGAAATGCTTTGATCTGCTGGTAAATGAATTGTCTTGATTTGCTTGTTGAGTTTTGTCTTGAGCTACCTCAAAGAACAACACCTCTAGTGGTAAAATCATCCTTGAATTCAAAACTTGGGATCATCTACCCTTCTCTACATCCTTCTCTTATACCCTAGTCAAAACCCCTCCAATATCATAATTTTGGCTAAGTCCCAAAATCTGTTTAAGGTTCCATTTTGGAACCCCTGGATTAAGCTACCCCTTGCCATCTAAGGCAATGCACTTGGTCCTAGACCTAACTTATCATGAGCACTTCCCAACCATGTCCTTTCCTTGAACCAGATCACTCATACACCCTCTTATCCTTGTTGATTTTGAAGCCAAGTCAATAAGATGTTTTGGTAGGTTTAAAATGTCCAAACTTCGGCAGTTGATCTCTAAGCACCCTCAATTGTTATTGGTGATCTCGATGCATGGATCTCATCTATGCAACATCCTCGACAACTTCCACGTCTTGCATGTCCCATGCAACCCTTACAATTCTTAATTTCACTTGATCTTCTCCCCTACCCACTATTTCAGCCCTAGATCACTTGCTCCTCTCTTATCTTGTTTTTATTTTAATCCATGTTTAATATCCACAAAACCAAGAGTGAAGATGGTAGCTACATTATGTAGGCACCCTCTACCCTTGAGATCACTTCTCCCAAAACTTTTTATTTACCAAAAATCCTATTAAGATTCTTCTCTATTTTGACCATATAACTATTTCTAGATTTAGCAAAGCTTTTCAAATTATTTTCCCAAAATAACTTAGGAAAGGTGGGTGGTACCTCATACCCTCCCTTTCCAACCCAAAAATCCATCTATAAATCATTTCACTTTACTTTACTTTCTTTTAACAAAATGCTTGTTTATGGCACTTAATGCAAGTCATTTCCTTTTATGCTTATTTTAAACATGAGGGAGTTATACATGGACTATTTTATCAACCAAAACCTCTCCACCACTAGCACCACACCATGTAAGACCTGCATGGCCATTTTGGCATCACCTTGCACCCAACTTTTTTTTTTGCTTGGCTTAGAAGAGAGGCCGGCCATAGCATGCATGGATGCATTTTTTTTGGAAATATCTCTCCCTCTCTCTCTCCTATCTTGACCCATCAATAAGCTACCACTAACCTGCACCCCTATCTCTCAAACCTACAAGCCTAGCTAAACCCTAGACTACTCCACCCTATCTCTTTCTTGGAACTCAACAAGGAGAGGCACACCCTTCTCTTCTTCCCTCTACGCTGCAAGGGAGCCAACCTGTGGCTGTGGCCAACCTTGTGCACCTCTACACGACTCTCAGACATGCCCAGACCTGCACACATGGCCACCACACGGCCTAGACTCCCTCCTCTCTACCCATGTCTCGGTGGCCACTCCAAACTCGGGCAGAACGAAAGCAGGCACCCCAGGCCCCAAGGCCGCGCCATGAAGGCTCTCTGCCTCCCCTCTACCCAATGCGCAAGTTCCCAAGGCAAGCCCTCCACCCCAATGGCCTCTCCCATGCTCGCCATAGACATGGTCACCCTGCTCTGGCCGCGTTCGTGCGTTCCCAAGCAACCTAGTCGACTCAGCCTTCTCCACTTCTTTAGGCCTATAAGGCACCGTATCTTGACCCTATCCAGTACCCTAGATCCCTCCCTAACCCCCGTTCCATCATTTGATTTGCATCGAACACCTGCGTGCAGCCACGGAGACCACCCCGCTGTGACCCGTCCAGCACGCGTATCCCCGGGTTTTCAGATGCACTGGATTCGCCTCTGGATTCCCTTCATGATGCCACCACCCAGCTGACCATTCACGCTCACCCTCGCGCGTCCATCATCGCCCTACACCGTGTCTACCATGAACCCGGCCTTGGCTATAAAAAGCGGACGAACGCCCAGCCCCTCCATTCGCCACTCCTCTCCACTCCAGACCCCTCCTCTCCACCTCCCTGAGCCTCACAGAGAGCACCAAGGCGTCCCCTTTGCTGCAGCACGCCGGCGTGGTCACCACTGCCGTGGTCACCGTCAAGGAGACGGGAGAAGTGGACGTCGCCCCCATCGACCTCGTCGCTCCCTCTCCCTTTCAACCCTTCTCCTACCTCCTCTGGCCCTCACCACTCCCTCTGTTGCCCTCCAGGTTCGTCGGAGCCGCCGCCGTCGTCGCCTTGCCGGGAGATGCTGCGACGCCGAAGCTCTCGGGCGGAGCTGCTGCACGCGGAGAAGGCGCCGCGAGCTCTCCCCTGCACCGCCGCGTAACGCCACTGCCCCGCCCAGCCTCCGCCGACCACTTCCTCTCGATCACCGGTAAGCCCTGGAGCGCCCGCCCTCGATCTCCGTTCGCCGCGCGAGCATCTGCATCACGAGGGAGACGCCCAGAGCGTCCCGTGCATGCGTGCATGGCCCTCTGGCCACGTCAGCCCACAGGCCTGGCCCGCCTGGCCCCCCCTCTCCCTCTCTTTTTATTTATTTTTCCTCCAGCCACCTGGGATTCACCCGGCCCAAAACGAGACCCCCGGACAGCCCAGTGATCTCCCGCCCTCTTCTATTCTTTTGAATTTTGAAAATTGCTGTTAAAACTTGATAGAAACCAGAGAGCTTAAAATGTGAATATCTCGAGATCTACCAACCCAAATCCAGTGAAACCAATTTCATTAGCTCCGAAATTTTGATACCTTTCCATTGCCACTTACCTCATATTTTTAGGATTTTTGTACAATTTTTAGTACACTAAACATGATCACTGCAACCTGTTTAGTGTTTATAATTTTACAAATTGTAGGATCAATATTTTTGGATGAATCCAATTGTGTTAGTCTTTTTTTAGTACTGGCCATCTCGGAAAAATATTGTTAGTCCCTTTTCATGCTAGTTTGTTACTGTTTGTGTTAATTGTGTATCACATGGTTTGATGAGCCAAAAATCTTTTTATTTCTTAAACCCCTTTAACCACCACGTTTACTTAAAAACAGCCATCTTATGTTTTAACCTTGCAAAACAAGTACCCCTGCATGCTTAGACTTGTAGCATTTGAAACCTTGCTTGCAAGTTGAAATAAGGTGTTGATTGTGTATTGCGTGTTCTTTTATTTTGCGACGCTAGATTCGAGCGATGTTGGAATTGGAGAGGAAGGATTTGAAGAATTTGAAGAAGTCTAGGGACAAATAAGCCAACCAAGGCAAGCCATCTTTTGATCTCTTGCTATTTATCCTTCTTGTTGTGTTCATTGTTCCTTTATATACTTGGTTCCTTGTATCATGTGTGATTTTTGGTCCTCTACTCTATGCGTACTTATTCCCAAGTATGTTGAACCCCTTGTTGATGCTTTGCATACTTTATCCCAAGTATGTGAACCCCCTTGTTGATGTTATGCATGTTTACCCTAAGCATGTATGCCCCCTTGACCACATCCATGTTGTCATGTTCTTAGTGGTATGATGATTAACCTCATGACCCCTGTTTGAATCATCTTAATTATGTTGTCCCTATACATGCTTATCCTAAGTATGTATGATCCCCTTAACACCTCAATTATCATCCCCTTAGTGGTATGATGGTTAGCATCATGCCATTGTTGTCTCTTAGTTCTTACATGAAACTATAGGTTGGGAACCCCTCAAGGTTTACCTTGTTGTAAATGTTTATGAAAAACCTTGGGTGAGTTGGACTTACCTAAGTGTGTGTTTATGAAAGAAAAGGATCTTGGCAAAGATGGTTGGAAAGAGAATCTTGTTTATGAAAACTTTGGCGTCTAAGTATTCACCCGTGACAATTAACCCGCGCAACCACAGCTACTCCAACGTGGGCACGGAGCTTAGCTTGACGTTTGTTTTTCTTAGCATGAGGCACCGCACAACTATACAAGGGTACGGTTACCCCCGAGTCCGGGTTGTCATTGTTGGGACAATAGTATAACGGGAGGCCTTCGGGGCTGACCCATCCGGAAGACACTATGGGTCTCCTGGCTTGGCGGTGGAGCCACGCTCAAGAGGAGGTGAGCTGCCACGGTGTCGGGGAGGTACATACTCCATAGGGTAGGACCTCTTGCTAAGGCGAATGGGCGAAAGGTTATGTCCGGGTATCCATCGTGGCATATGTCGTTATGCGGGGATGATGCCCACACGATAGGTATCCGGATAGTTGTGGGGAAAGTGTGCAAACTCTGCAGAGTAAAATCTATTCGAATAGCCGCGTCCGCGGTCATGGACGGTTGGAATGGCTGTTGCTTAGCCTGATGAGTTTTGTTTTACAAAATTGTTTGACAAAGGAAAGGAAAGAACTTGTTTGAAGTACCGGAAGGGTACGGGAAAGGATGTGTCGACCATATGGAGATGGTCGGGAAGGATAAATAAAATTGGGTTACCCCATCCTAGTGTTTTATGTTGTAGAACTCTTTGAAGTATCATCTTCAACAAAGATATAGAGAGGTCATAGGGTATCTTTTGAAGTATCTTCTCTAACAAAGATATAGAGATGTCATAGAAATGTCTTATCACCCTCTTAGTGTCCCCTTCAACTGTGATGTGGGATGCTATATCCACAAGAGAAACTGATTCTCTTTCACATGCTATACCCACCAGAGAAACTATTCTTCCTCTCTTGTCTTCTTTAGTTAGAATTGTTATCACCTTCTTGATGGTTTGCGAGTACAATTCAAATGTACTCACGGCTTTGTCCCTGGCTATTTACTTGGCCAGACCTGGAGGACTTCGACAGATGAAGAAGAAGTTGACGACGTCTATGCGAGCTAGGAACGTCTTCCAGTCAGTTGCCTGTAGGGTTAAGGCAGATGACTTGGGCTCTACGCTGCTGAAGTGATTCTGCTACTCTGATGATTAGATTAGGCCCTTCGGGGCTATCTTGTAAAGATGGGTCATGTGACTTTATTGTAATTTTCTTATTCCGTTTTGTAAAGGATGATGTAATTTGATATCAGTTCGGTTATGTGTTCACGGCGCACTGATCATGGGATCGTGAACTGTATACATAATAGGGTATTTCGGACAGTTAGTCCGGGGTCCCCACAGAGCTGGTATCAGAGCCATCCTGACTGTAGGAGACCTTAGTTAGCATGGACGTTAGTTAGGAAACAATTACTTGGACAAAAACTATTTATGAAACAAATTCTTTCTTTAGTCGGAAGCATAACTTCTACTCCTCTTATTTCTTCCAAACTTCTAAATTCTTATCTCTCCACTTTATAAAGGTGTTTGAAAATTCTTACTCTATTGTCTCATCCACTTCAAACCTACATATTAGACGATGTCCCCAACTCAGACCGGAGACTCGAACTCAAAGATGAATCAATCCCCCAGGAAAAACTCATGTATCTCCGACAACAGCTAATAAAGATTGGAGGCCAACTCATCTGTAAGCGTATCGGGATGATAACATCATGTCTTTGGTTGTCACCAAAGTCTGTCAAGGAGCTGACCTTGTTCCTCCGTGGACTTGCACCTTTTTGCAGTCATCTGGGATCAAGTCCTCAGTTCTTGACTAGAAATTTTTAGGCCAGCTACCAGAAGTTGTCGACTTTGGGAGTTCCTCAACAGCTACCCCTCTAAAGACCTCATGTTCCCGGGATGTTGAGACCAGAAGTTCTACGCAGTTTTAGCCTCAGCCTCAACATCGATGACTCAACACCAGGCCACATCACCACCCTCTGCTTCGAGAATCCTTGTTGAAGACGATGTCAACAAGATGAAGACGCCAACCTATGTGACCAGCCCCAAACCAATAGGATGGATAGGACAAACTCAATCTCCTTGATTGAGCTACCCCCGCGTATTAGGCATCCTTGGGTACTTAGAGTACCATGTCTGGTCTGATGATTGCTGCCTGGAGTGTTTTGATCTGTTTGAGTGTGTATGATTGTCTTGGTCTATAGGTCTGAAAAACACTCTTGGTATGATAACCTAGCTTAGAAAGCCTCCCTAAGATATTTTCACTCTCACATACCTCACCGATAAAATTCTATATTAGTTAATTGGGTAGGTTAACGAAAGACTCTAGCACTAACCATGTTAGCAATTGGTTCTCAAACCTCAGAAAAACTAACCCAGACCCTATCTCCGCTTACTACCTCCAAGATCAGCTGAAGCATCTCTACTACGCCAAGAAAGCAGAAGCACGTATCTTCAAGAGTGACTGCACCTCCGCAAGAAGCCATACTAATTTAGTCTAACCTTGAAGCTTAATCACGCTAACCTCGAGGATAACTTCTTGAAAACCACCCTCTAACACACTGTCTAACAAGCTGAGAGAACAATAACGTCAAAGCCAAGCTACATCACATGGTTCATCTGGTCATCATCAAGTGAAGTTCATGAAGATACTTCAAGACTCAAGACTTTAGGCGTAGTTTACCCGCTAATTTCTTAGCCGATAGAAGTCAGCACCGACCCTCAAGCTGGAGATTGTCTTCGACGACCTTTGTTGCTGCTTCATATGGATACCAACCAGGAGCTCCAGCGACTTACTAACTTACCGCACATCCTATGGTTTAGGAAACACCGTGAGTGCCTCTTGAAGTCGTGATCTACACATCTCCCATGAAGACTCTTCAACTGAATGCGGAAGATCGATGACTTCTTCAGAAGCCCCAGACAGAACTACAAGGCAGAAGCTCTGAGTTTTTCCAAAAACTGATGAAATATCTTAAGGGTGGAAGACTTCGTCTTCCACTAAAAGTTGGAGCTGACCCTAAAATTTTATACCTTTCTAAAACACCGTTGGAAACTTGGGATGCACTAACTCCCCTTGAAGCTGTGGACTACACATCGCGCCTGAAGATGTTTCAACTCAAGACAGGAGATCAATGACCTCTTCGGAAGCACCCAACAAGACCCGTGGTAGAAGCTTCGAGCTCTTCAGAACCCTCGTTGAACAATCTTAAGGGTGGAAGACTTTGTCTTCCACAAAATATAGATAACCCTAAAATTTTCAATTTTTTTTTTAAAAAAAACACCGTTGGAGTACACTAACTCTCCCAGAATCTTGAACCCCCTGCTAGGATCGTTAAGAAGCTTCAGATCTAACACCTCCATGGAGTAGTCAACCTCTTCACGAAGCTTGCCCTCGACAGAATCTTATCATGTCTCTCGAAAGCTGAAGCTATGACCCCGGCGACAACAACACATCTACAGGAAGATGGAGTCTTACTTAAGTGGACATATATAACCTCCCTAGTCCTACCCTTAGTAATCTCGGGACGAGATTATTTTAAGGGTGGAAGATCTGTCACACCCCAACTTTTGCAACCTTGATTAGTTGTCCATATTACAAAAAAATCAGGGGGAACAAAAAACTTTTTCTATAGACTAATTAGATGAATTGCCTTGATCTGTTTGTTATAATGAAATGCTTTGATCTGCTGGTAAATGAATTGTCTTGATTTGCTTGTTGAGTTTTGTCTTGAGCTACCTCAAAGAACAACACCTCTAGTGGTAAAATCATCCTTGAATTCAAAACTTGGGATCATCTACCCTTCTCTACATCCTTCTCTTATACCCTAGTCAAAACCCCTCCAATATCATAATTTTGGCTAAGTCCCAAAATCTGTTTAAGGTTCCATTTTGGAACCCCTGGATTAAGCTACCCCTTGCCATCTAAGGCAATGCACTTGGTCCTAGACCTAACTTATCATGAGCACTTCCCAACCATGTCCTTTCCTTGAACCAGATCACTCATACACCCTCTTATCCTTGTTGATTTTGAAGCCAAGTCAATAAGATGTTTTGGTAGGTTTAAAATGTCCAAACTTCGGTAGTTGATCTCTAAGCACCCTAAATTGTTATTGGTGATCTCGATGCATGGATCTCATCTATGCAACATCCTCGACAACTTCCACGTCTTGCATGTCCCATGCAACCCTTACAATTCTTAATTTCACTTGATCTTCTCCCCTACCCACTATTTCAGCCCTAGATCACTTGCTCCTCTCTTATCTTGTTTTTATTTTAATCCATGTTTAATCTCCACAAAACCAAGAGTGAAGATGGTAGCTACATTATGTAGGCACCCTCTACCCTTGAGATCACTTCTCCCAAAACTTTTTATTTACCAAAAATCCTATTAAGATTCTTCTCTATTTTAACCATATAACTATTTCTAGATTTAGCAAAGCTTTTCAAATTATTTTCCCAAAATAACTTAGGAAAGGTGGGTGGTACCTCATACCCTCCCTTTCCAACCCAAAAATCCATCTATAAATCATTTCACTTTACTTTACTTTCTTTTAACAAAATGCTTGTTTATGGCACTTAATGCAAGTCATTTCCTTTTATGCTTATTTTAAACATGAGGGAGTTATACATGGACTATTTTATCAACCAAAACCTCTCCACCACTAGCACCACACCATGTAAGACCTGCATGGCCATTTTGGCATCACCTTGCACCCAACTTTTTTTTTGCTTGGCTTAGAAGAGAGGCCGGCCATAGCATGCATGGATGCATTTTTTTTGGAAATATCTCTCCCTCTCTCTCTCCTATCTTGACCCATCAATAAGCTACCACTAACCTCCACCCCTATCTTTCAAACCTACAAGCCTAGCTAAACCCTAGACTACTCCACCCTATCTCTTTCTTGGAACTCAACAAGGAGAGGCACACCCTTCTCTTCTTCCCTCTACGCTGCAAGGGAGCCAACCTGTGGCTGTGGCCAACCTTGTGCACCTCTACACGACTCTCAGACATGCCCAGACCTGCACACATGGCCACCACACGGCCTAGACTCCCTCCTCTCTACCCATGTCTCGATGGCCACTCCAAACTCGGGCAGAACGAAAGTAGGCACCCCAGGCCCCAAGGCCGCGCCATGAAGGCTCTCTGCCTCCCTCTACCCAATGCGCAAGTTCCCAAGGCAAGCCCTCCACCCCAATGGCCTCTCCCATGCTCGCCATAGACATGGTCACCCTGCTCTGGCCGCGTTCGTGCGTTCCCAAGCAACCTAGTCGACTCAGCCTTCTCCACTTCTTTAGGCCTATAAGGCACTGTATCTTGACCCTATCCAGTACCCTAGATCCCTCCCTAACCCCCGTTCCATCATTTGATTCGCATCGAACACCTGCGTGCAGCCACGGAGACCACCCCGCTGTGACCCGTCCAGCACGCGTATCCCCGGGTTTTCAGATGCACTGGATTCGCCTCTGGATTCCCTTCATGATGCCACCACCCAGCTGACCATTCACGCTCACCCTCGCGCGTCCATCATCGCCCTACACCATGTCTACCATGAACCCGGCCTTGGCTATAAAAAGCGGACGAACGCCCAGCCCCTCCATTCGCCACTCCTCTCCACTCCAGACCCCTCCTCTCCACCTCCCTGAGCCTCACAGAGAGCACCAAGGCGTCCCCTTTGCTGCAGCACGCCGGCGTGGTCACCACTGCCGTGGTCACCGTCAAGGAGACGGGAGAAGTGGACGTCGCCCCCGTCGACCTTGTCGCTCCCTCTCCCTTTCAACCCTTCTCCTACCTCCTCTGGCCCTCACCACTCCCTCTGTTGCCCTCCAGGTTCGTCGGAGCCGCCGCCGTCGTCGCCTTGCCGGGAGATGCTGCGACGCCGAAGCTCTCGAGCGGAGCTGCTGCACGCGGAGAAGGCGCCGCGAGCTCTCCCCTGCACCGCCGCGTAACGCCACTGCCCCGCCCAGCCTCCGCCGACCACTTCCGCTCGATCACCGGTAAGCCCTGGAGCGCCCGCCCTCGATCTCCGCTCACCGCGCGAGCGTCTGCATCGCGAGGGAGACGCCCAGAGCGTCCCATGCATGCGTGCATGGCCCTCTGGCCACGTCAGACCACAGGCCTAGCCCGCCTGGGCCCCCCCTCTCCCTCTCTTTTTATTTATTTTTCCTCCAGCCACCTGGGATTCACCCAGCCCAAAACGAGACCCCCGGACAGCCCAGTGATCTCCCGCCATCTTCTATTCTTTTGAATTTTGAAAATTGCTGTTAAAACTTGATAGAAACCAGAGAGCTTAAAATGTGAATATCTCGAGATCTACCAACCCAAATCCAGTGAAACCAATTTCATTAGCTCCGAAATTTCGATACCTTTCCATTGCCACTTACCTCATATTTTTAGGATTTTTGTACAATTTTTAGTACACTAAACATGATCACTGCAACCTGTTTAGTGTTTATAATTTTACAAATTGTAGGATCAATATTTTTGGATGAATCCAATTGTGTTAGTCTTGTTTTAGTACTGGCCATCTCGGAAAAATATTGTTAGTCCCTTTTCATGCTAGTTTGTTACTGTTTGTGTTAATTGTGTATCACATGGTTTGATGAGCCAAAAATCTTTTTATTTCTTAAACCCCTTTAACCACCACGTTTACTTAAAAACAGCCATCTTATGTTTTAACCTTGCAAAACAAGTACCCCTGCATGCTTAGACTTGTAGCATTTGAAACCTTGCTTGCAAGTTGAAATAAGGTGTTGATTGTGTATTGCGTGTTCTTTTATTTTGCGACGCTAGATTCGAGCGATGTTGGAATTGGAGAGGAAGGATTTGAAGAATTTGAAGAAGTCCAGGGACAAATAAGCCAACCAAGGCAAGCCATCTTTTGATCTCTTGCTATTTATCCTCCTTGTTGTGTTCATTGTTCCTTTATATACTTGGTTCCTTGTATCATGTGTGATTTTTGGTCCTCTACTCTATGCGTACTTATTCCCAAGTATGTTGAACCCCTTGTTGATGCTTTGCATACTTTATCCCAAGTATGTGAACCCCCTTGTTGATGTTATGCATGTTTACCCTAAGCATGTATGCCCCCTTGACCATATCCATGTTGTCATGTTCTTAGTGGTATGATGATTAACCTCATGACCCCTGTTTGAATCATCTTAATTATGTTGTCCCTATACATGCTTATCCTAAGTATGTATGATCCCCTTAACACCTCAATTATCATCCCCTTAGTGGTATGATGGTTAGCATCATGCCATTGTTGTCTCTTAGTTCTTACATGAAACTATAGGTTGGGAACCCCTCAAGGTTTACCTTGTTGTAAATGTTTATGAAAAACCTTGGGTGAGTTGGACTTACCTAAGTGTGTGTTTATGAAAGAAAAGGATCTTGGCAAAGATGGTTGGAAAGAGAATCTTGTTTATGAAAACTTTGGCGTCTAAGTATTCACCCGTGACAATTAACCCGCGCAACCACAGCTACTCCAACGTGGGCACGGAGCTTAGCTTGACGTTTGTTTTTCTTAGCATGAGGCACCGCACAACTATACAAGGGTACGGTTACCCCCGAGTCCGGGTTGTCATTGTTGGGACAATAGTATAACGGGAGGCCTTCGGGGCTGACCCGTCCGGAAGACACTATGGGTCTCCTGGCTTGGCGGTGGAGCCACGCTCAAGAGGAGGTGAGCTGCCACGGTGCCGGGGAGGTACATACTCCATAGGGTAGGACCTCTTGCTAAGGCGAATGGGCGAAAGGTTATGTCCGGGTATCCATCGTGGCATATGTCGTTATGCGGGGATGATGCCCACACGATAGGTATCCGGATAGTTGTGGGGAAAGTGTGCAAACTCTGCAGAGTAAAATCTATTCGATTAGCCGCGTCCGCGGTCATGGACGGTTGGAATGGCTGTTGCTTAGCCTGATGAGTTTTGTTTTACAAAATTGTTTGACAAAGGAAAGGAAAGAACTTGTTTGAAGTACCGGAAGGGTACGGGAAAGGATGTGTCGACCATATGGAGATGGTCGGGAAGGATAAATAAAATTGGGTTACCCCATCCTAGTGTTTTATGTTGTAGAACTCTTTGAAGTATCATCTTCAACAAAGATATAGAGAGGTCATAGGGTATCTTTTGAAGTATCTTCTCTAACAAAGATATAGAGATGTCATAGAAATGTCTTATCACCCTCTTAGTGTCCCCTTCAACTGTGATGTGGGATGCTATATCCACAAGAGAAACTGATTCTCTTTCACATGCTATACCCACCAGAGAAACTATTCTTCCTCTCTTGTCTTCTTTAGTTAGAATTGTTATCACCTTCTTGATGGTTTGCGAGTACAATTCAAATGTACTCACGGCTTTGTCCCTGGCTATTTACTTGGCCAGACCTGGAGGACTTCGACAGATGAAGAAGAAGTTGACGATGTCTATGCGAGCTAGGAACGTCTTCCCAGTCAGTTGCATGTAGGGTTAAGGCAGATGACTTGGGCTCTACGCTGCTGAAGTGATTCTGCTACTCTGATGATTAGATTAGGCCCTTCGGGGCTATCTTGTAAAGATGGGTCATGTGACTTTATTGTAATTTTCTTATTCCGTTTTGTAAAGGATGATGTAATTTGATATCAGTTCGGTTATGTGTTCACGGCGCACTGATCATGGGATCGTGAACTGTATACATAATAGGGTATTTCGGACAGTTAGTCCGGGGTCCCCACAATCGGCGCGCTTATTGGCTTTGGCGAGGGCCTCTGGTAAAACACAGCAATAAAAGTTACAAGCAAGTTGTGAAGAAAGAATTATTCAACAAGAAAGAGAGCAGAGAAGTACCTTTAAAACTATTCGCATGGTCGCAATACCCAACAAATTGAGTACCAAGACGAATAAATTGTTGCATTAGAGGCTGCAAAAGCAAAAAAGGATAAAAAAGTCAGAGGAAGAGAAGTTTGACAGCAGTAAAAGTAGGAGGTAAAAGATGCTTACATCATCCAGAGCGGAAGTCGACGAACTCCCGGGCAGAAGGTTTGATCCTTCGACAGGATCAGTCCTTGCTCTCTTTGGCGAAGATGCTCGAGGGCTGCCGGGAGAAGTCAAATCCCCTATATCTCGCCGAGGGGAGAGGTTTCTTCGGTAGCACGGCGAGTTTTGAACAGCACCAGAGTATGCGACGTGCTCGTAAGAGCAGTCACATTGACAACGGGCTCTTCTTCCTCGTCGCCGCTATCGTGACGAAAGATAGTATAAGAAGACACAGGAAAAGCAATATAGTATAGAAAATACAAGGCGAAGTAAAACTTACGAGCTAACAAGAGCATCCTCGTAGGGGTTGAAGGATTTTTTCTCTTTTTCGGGAGAAGTCTCCTGGACAGGAGATTCCCCTGCTTTGGAGGTACCGAAATCTTCGAGCTCATCCCTCTTCCTTTTATTCTTCGGGAAAGCAGCTGAAGGGAGTGAACGTGAAGACTCGGAAGCCTCAGTTTCAACTTCATTTTCAGAGGAAGCTGCGGATTTGTGAGAACCCGCAACTTCACTCTCAGGGCGAGAAGTACCCTGATTGTCATCAGTGACGACGGTCCGTTCTTCGACTTTCCCGCCTTCAGGTAGCGGAGGAAGAGAAGATAGGAATTGGTGTTTCTGCAAAGCAAAAGAGGATATGTCGATAATAAGGAATTCAGCACAAAATAGTAGTCGATAAATGCCAAACTTTGAAAGGACAAAAATAGTTTACCTGTGGGAGTGCTTTGGTGGCGCTATACGGGGTAACGCGACAAGACGACGGGACGGTGTCTTTCTTGCTGAGCGAAGAAAAATTTTCGGACAAGTTTTTCTAAATCCTTGACTGATAAATCTGTCGACAGACGATCCACATCCTTGTCGCCAGCATACATCCAAAGAGGATTTTTGCGAGCCTGCAGGGGCTGCACTCTAATCCTAAGTAAATACGCCGTAATTTGGATACCCGACAACTCTTTTCCACGAGTATTCTGGACCTCGTGGATGCGTGTCATCAGCGCCTCGGTCGCCGACTTTTCTTCGTCGGTAGCTTCTGCATCCCAAGAGCGGCGTCGGAGGATTTTCTCGTTGTCGCTAAAAGGAGGAATGTTGTGTTCCAGCGAGTCGTCGCACTCCTCGAGAACATACAACCATTTTTTGCGCCACCCTTGGACCGAGTCAGGGAATTTGACGTCGAAATACTCGACATCAGGACGGACGCAGATAACAACACCGCCTATATTATAGGCGACATTGGGGGAGCCATTACGGCGGACAAGGAAGATACGTTTCCATAAAGCCCAGTTAGGATGGACTCCAAGGAAATATTCGCAAAGAGTGATGAAAATGGAGATGTGGAGGATGGAGTTGGGAGTAAGATGATGAAGCTGCAGCCCATACACAAAAAGCAATCCACGCAAAAAATCGTGGATGGGTGTGGCAAGGCCACGGATGAGATGGTCGACGAAACTAACCCGATAACCAATAGGAGGCGTCGGGTAGCTCTCCTCGCTGGGGAAGCGGAGCGCTTCCTTCTTCTTGCTCAGGCTGAGTTTTTTCAGCAGGTTGACGTCCTGCGCGGAGATCTTCGATCTTTCCCACTCCGTGTTCCCCAGATCTGGCGTCGCCATTGTTGCTTCAGGAACGCTGTGCCTCATGAGTCTTGGGCGCGGTGGCATCAACAATGGCGTGGAGGAAGTAGGTGATTGCTTGGGCGCTGGAGCTCTTGTGGTTGCTAGGAAGATTTGGGCAGAGAGGATTTTTGGTGCGGCAAAGCGAAGGGGATTGACGGAGGAAGACGAAGCCTATTTATAGCGAGTTCAGTCAAAACGTCGCACCGTTGGATGATCTACGAATGGACTTGATGTTGTACACGTGGATCAAGGGGTAAAACAGTATTTTTACCATGATGGAACTGGACAGGCGCTACAGCGCGCGTGCCAGGAAAAGCGGAGGACGTGTGTCCCCCACTTGCGTAACGTGTCAACAGGTCGCAGAATTTGGGCCCGCAGGTCAGTGAAAGGGACAGCTCTCGCGTCTTTCCAATATAGTGATCGTGGCTATCGTTAGCACTGATGTCACCTTACCAATGAAAACTTCGGCTGGCATTTTTTAAAAAGTGGCGACAGTAAGACGATTGGTAATCTCGAGAGCCTTTGACCAAATACAAGTTTTTGTCCAAATGCTCGGGGCTACTTTATAAAAAGGTTTCGAGAAATTTGATGGAGATGGAGACATTTCAAAATATAGCGACAGAGAGAAATTGGAGCCTACAGCCAAGGATAAATCCTCGCTGTAGCCTCGGGGGCTACTCCCATCGGGAGCGCTGTTCGCGCACCCGATAAATATGAACAGAAGCATAGAAAATGACAATATAGTGGCAAATATGCTAAAAAGGTGAGCCTACAACCAAGTACAAGCACTTGGCTGTAGCCTCGGGGGCTACTCCCATCGGGAACGCTGTTCGCGTGCCCGAGGAAATTTGAATAAGTCCTGGTGAGCATATTCTGAGTTATCAAAATAACTCTTCATATACTCCCATCGGGAGGTTATGTTAAAAACAATATAAGTCATCCGTTGACTCGAACAAATGTGCTACTCCAGCAGCCGGAAAAAGCACCCGACAATATATTCTCAGAGTGCCTCAGTCGCGAGAAAATCTCTGAATGCCGCAAAACTCTGCGAAGGTAAGTCCCCAGGATCCGTCCTATGCGGCGTGGCACCGCCTCTAACGGCGCTTTGCTACTTTTTCCGTGTCAACAGATACGAAGAAAAATCCTAACGGTCGCGTTAGGTACCCGATAAAACATGACTGGAATTCGGCATCTGGTAAGACCTTAAGTGGCGCATGTCGAATTACGCCAGTATCCCGGGAACATGTCCAGGGACGTGATCTTGAAGTAGGTTTTGGTGGATTGCTACGAGAGCAGTTAACTGGTACCTGATCCGTCAGATGAACCAGCCCCAATTACCGTTATCCCTGTACAATATATAATTTCTTTATAAAAATTTGTCGACTTGCAGAAAATCATATGCAGATTGTAAATGTGGAGATTTTCCTTGATTCTGCGATTCAAGCAAAATCTCGGGGGCTACTGACATGGGCATCCCCAATGGGCCTGCCGAAGAAGGTACCCGGGGTTTGCTGGAGGCCCACGACCCGAAGTTTTACATAGTTTGGAAAGATAGAATTGTATTAGGAGTATCAACTTGTAAATAACGCGGGACGGTTCAGAAACCCTCCCGAACTCTGTAACTTGTGCATCACGAAACCCTCGGCTCCGCCTCCTATATAAGGGGGAGTCGAGGAACAAAGAGAGGATCGATTTATTGTTTCACGCAACCCTAGTTTTCATAGCAATCGAGTACTTTTCCGGCTGAAACCTTCGAGATCTATTTGCCCTCTACTTCCAACTAAATTCTAGTCTACAACTCGTAGGCATTGATAAGTTAATCCCTTATCACTGAGAAACAAACAGAGATGAGGAAGAAGGAAAGATTGAGCACATCTTTTTTTGTGGAATATATAGACTACAGTCTTCTTAGTGATCTATACGGATCTTGCGGATATCTTGATGTTGCACAAAGAAATAGAAGCATCACAAAACATTTGATGTACGCTAAGTAAATTCTCAAGTCAAGAGAAAAATTTAATTATTGTTGTATGCTGGAATATATGCACATGCAACTGCTTACAGTGATAAGATGCCCACGTTCTCCAAAAGCATATGAATGCTACCTGTAATAATTACAAGCAGGTGGTTCGATAGCAAGGTACTACATAAGCGGAAAACAACGTCATTGGAATTATCAGGTCCGAGTACATTACTTACTGAAAACAACCAACTGTAAGACTGCGTGCGATGCTAATTAGACCATACAGTGTATCAGTTTACCAAGCATATAACAAACAACAACGTTTGTTTTAGCATTTTTTCAAACGGTTGGCATGTGAGCAAACTAAAGGCCGCTCCAAATAATCTCCATAAAATTGAGCAAACAAAATTGAGAAGAAGAGGCTGAAAGAAAGATTAGAAAATCAAATCAAATGAGAAAATTTAAATGAGATTGGGAGACTGAAGATGACTGAGCAGATAAAACTGAGAAGAAGTAACTAAAAGACAGAGATACAGAGAGAAGAAGAAGAGACCGGACAAAGACTGATCAAATAAGTGGTTCATAAAAAAACCATATTGGTCCAATTTGACATCTTAATAACACAAAAAACACAACCACACTTGTTGAGACTCGAAGCTTGCCACTGAATTAACACACTAGCTTCATATCTGAACTAAGACACAATCCCAGCTTATGGAAACAGGTACCCCCTAATTGTATCTTGTTCACTCCTGCACTAGGCTCAGTAGGGGTACAAAGAGACCAAATGAAAAATCAGAAGAGCTAATGAGCATATCGAGCCCTAACTCGAGCTCATTTTCAAGTGCAAACTAGTCACATCCAGAGCTGGCTGCAGATTCGGCCATTCGCACATGTGTACATTTTACTTCCTTGTTGTTGTCCTCTTCATCCATCACTAATAGTGCAGTTTTTTCTACAGAGAGAAATACATGGTTCAGATAAATCAGACTTGACAAAACATGTCCCACCAAAACTAAAGATCTAAAA
This sequence comes from Lolium perenne, assembly GCF_019359855.2. Lineage (NCBI taxonomy): Eukaryota > Viridiplantae > Streptophyta > Magnoliopsida > Poales > Poaceae > Lolium > Lolium perenne. Next base: position 172,852,463 of record NC_067247.2, on the reverse strand, counting down.
TGCATACGTTAAAGACAAGAAAATTTCAAGAAGGTTAAAGTACTTACTGAATAAAAATAAAAAAATCTTTATCTACCTTAGTTTTCTACGGAAGGTAGCAGCGCTGCTTCATATCATTAAGACTGAGAAAATAAGACTGACACAAATTAAGACTAAAAAATTAAGAGATTGATAAACCGAGAAAATTCAACTGAAGAAATTAGGAAATGGGACTGGGCTAATAAGAACTGAGAGATAGAGAGGGCTGAGCAAATGGACATAAACAAAAAATAAGATGACTGAGAATCAAAGGGAGAAGATAAATAATGATAATTGAAGAAAAAACTTAAAAGAGAACAAGGTGAACTGAAGAGGGAGGGCTGAGAAAAGAGTAATGAACATAAATGGGAAAACTGATAAAATCAAAGAATAAAGAGAAATAACAAACACTAAAGAAAAATGAAAGAATCTAATCTGAAAAATGAAGAAAGGGGAAAAATAATGAGAAACAAAGAATGATCTCACACTAAACAGTAAAACTGATAATGCTGAGCTACAAAAATGAATAACTGATCTAAACCATGATAATACTGAGCTACTAGAATGAGAGACTGAGCTAAAAAAAATACTAAGCTACATGAATGATAGACCTATCCAAAAAAAAAATTATAAGACTGAGCTAAGATAATGGGTAACTGAGCTAATGATTGAAAAGAAATAAATAATGAAACTAACAGTGAATGAAGGCTTTATGTTAAAACACTTTACCATGCTATAAGATTCTTCGCCGATTAAAAAACAATATTGTATACTCGTAAACGCTTTCCAACAACACTTGATATCTGGGATAAACCACAGCCAATCTATCCCTTGCCACAAAGCAACTATGACCTGGATAAAAATCCCACTACTTCTATGAGCATACAAACATATTATCAAACCATATTTTCTAGCTTACCGAACATAATAAGATACATAAATAATAGTTAACAGATGAAAATTCAGAATAAAACATGAGATGAACATCTATCTAAAACCCGAAAGGTAGACATGAACAGGACCAACGGCATTCAGTGTAATGCTTACTCATAGAACATGTAGATCTCAATGGACAAGTCACTGATGCATGGTTCCGCTAAACTCTAAATAAAACATCCTTCGAGGAAGAAGAAACACCTCTTTTACATATAGAAAACAAGATAACAAGAAATAAACTAAAAGAGGGAAGTTGAGTTACTAAAAAAGCTGAAGCTAAGAAACTAAGAATGACACAAATCAACTGAGGCAGACATTAGAAAAGAAATTGATAATTAATTGCAAAGAGACCTAACAAGCTAGAGGTATAGATGAAAAAACCGATGCATGACATCAACCATAAAACACGTCAACATCGCGGGGTGGAATAAAATGCACAACACAAAAAAAAAAGCAAAAACTAAGCTCTGAATTTTTTTGAAGCGCACTTAGTGTCAGAAAAAAACATAAAATTGTGAGAACTACGTACTTATTAAACATCTAAAACTGATACAACCGACTCAGCATAGCAAGCACAATCCTCCGAACTTGAAGCGTGGGTCAAGGGAATTGCGGCAGTCTTCTAAAGGTGAACAAATGGTAGTCATAGATTTTTGACTTTTAAGTAGAATGAGTTTACACTACTACTGTAACCACACACACATGCCATGGTATGCAGTGGCCTTATGTATCAAGCTGTCCATCATTAGTTATGCCACATATTGTTTCAGATATAATAATTTAAACACCTTACATGTAATATGCGTATGCATAAATGTCCAGTGACCACTAAACTTCATTCAAATTAGGGAAACCGACAACACTGAGACCCTTTGATACCAATAGATGTTCTGGCCCTTGAATGCATAGGCACTAAACGATCCTAATCAAATCAAACAGTCATGCACATCGCTCCTCCAACTACCAATCAAAAAACACTATAAAGAATCAAACACGAACATGTAAAACAGGAAAAACAAAGCTTATGCTGAACTAATCATTACCAAGCAATATTCATAGATACAAAAGTGATAAAATGAACTACACAAGATGCTTGATAATGAACTGCTGCAAGCAACAACTGAACTAATAGCAATCAAAATGAATAAGAACTACACAAATCCCTAGGAACTACTCCAGCATCAAATTTTCCAGGTTGGATCTTACCCTTGCCCAGTAAATGAATAACTGCCCTAAATGGGGATTGGCGGAAAACAGGGGGACACTGACAGTGAAGAAAGAACCATGAAATTAGCCTCCACACCGTCATTCAATTCGTGTGTCCACATAACCCTACAAAGCCACCACGAGATCCAGAAAAAACGTAAGCTGCGCATCTACGCGGGATGCATCGGGCCAGCATGCGAGGCAAAGGACGCACGAACGGAATGAAGGGCGCCGCGGCGACATACATCAAGTGCGACAAATAAGAAAGCAGATCGCAACGTACCCCGATCTGCCGACAGGGCCTGCTCCTTCCGCCTTGTCTGTCGAAAGCAGCTCCGCGGCCGCCATGGGAGAACCTTGACTCTCCGCCTCCTCCAGGACCCATCTACCTTTCTGTCCTGGTGATGAATGCGTAGTCCGCCCTCCTCCGTCTGATGACCTCCTCGCTCCACTTCCGCCGGGAAAGAGCCCAGCAAATCCCCGTCCTCGCATGGACCTCCCTCTCTCTGCCTGGAACATGGGTCGGGCGGGGAAACGAAGAAGACGACTGAGGGAAAAAAACCGGTCAGGAAACTAAAAAGAAAAAAACCGTTCGGCAACGGGCAGAAAAAGAATCGAAATAGGAGGCGTCAAGATTCACGCCAACTGACAAGAATGAACGGACCAAGATCTGACTTGTGGCGAATTGTAATTTCAGCTAGCTGAAAATTAGAAGGGAGAAGTCTAGTTTGCCCCCCTAAACTTGTCCAAAAGTTCACTTCACATCCCCTAACTTTAATTTGGTTCAACTTTCACCCTTAAGCTCTAAAAACCGTTCAGAATTACCCCTTCCACTGTTTTGACAGGTCTTGGCCCGGTTTTTCTTTCCATTTCAGCAGTTTTTTCTTCCTGTATACCAACTCATCATCCTAGTAAGTTTAACCCATCACATAAGTATTAATTTGTAATAACATGAACTTTGCAGTTACTCACAAAACTGGTTGTAGCTAGGACAGAGGCGGAAACATAGCGGCTTAAGCCCTAGTGGCGGCAGCATGGGCAGGGGTAGGGGCAGGCGATGACCTGGGCAGGGCAGTCGGGCAGGTGGCACCACCGGCACCATGAGCTGGCCGGAGAGTGGAGACGAGGACCCAATCCTATTTTCATGTGGAGACGAGGCCGATCGCTTTTGTTTGTGGCGCATGCATGTACCAGGGACGTACAGTAATAAATGTACGGGGTAATTTACTAATATGATGAGTTGGCATATAGGAAAAAAATGTGTGATGTGGCGAAAAAAACGAGTCAAAACCTGCCAAAACAGTGAAAGAAGTAATTCCAAACAGTTTTTACAGTTTAGGGGTGATAGCTAAACCAAATCAGAGTTAAGGGTTGTAAAGTGGACTTTAGAACAAGTTTAGGGGGGTAAAGTGGACTTCTCCCAAATTAGAAAGCCCAAATCAAGCAGAAAGAAAAGCTGATTTTATTGAATGGTTTATAAACATTGATATGCCTGATAACATGGATTGGTTAATTATGGGTGACTTCAATTTCATCAGAAAACCTTCAGATAGGAACAAGCCAGGAGGATACTTAAATGGGATGCTTCTTTTTAATGAAGCAATCAGTAATCTTTGCTTGGTGGAATTACCACTAAAAGGAAGAAAGTTTACTTGGAGTAACATACAGCAAGCACCTCTTCTTGAAAGATTGGATTAGTTCTTCACCTCTTCATCCTGGACTACCAATCATCCTTCCTCTATGGTTTTTCCTCTAGTAGATACGTGGTAGCAGTATAAATACACTCATACAGACACATTAACGGAGTAGGACTAAGAATATCGTAAATTTATCAAAATTTAGATGTCTCTAAACACTTACGTGCATAGATATATCTAAATTTAGACAAATCTCTAGCATCTTTTTATGAACGGAGGGGAGGGAGTTTCGTAATATAGTAATCTTGGGATGGATTTAGTAATCAGCAAACGCATGAATCTCATCCTTGTTTGCTTTTATTGCGGACTATAGTATAGTAGATACGTGGTAGCAGTATATAAATACACTCATACAGAGACATTAACAGAGTAGGACTAAGGAGTAAATCACAAGTTGCTCCTGTGAGCAGTGGCCGGCTTGGGCGGTGTTTTCTTCATGTTGCCGAAGAGGGAGTGCCTGCCCTCTGCGACGACGTTGCCCGTGTCGGCGTTGGTGAGGAGGACGCTCGTGCCGGAGTAGGCGCCCTTGTGCCCGAGCGCCGTCGCCGTGATGCTCAGGTTGTCTCCCGGACGCGCCTGGGACAGGTCGGCGAAGGCGACGGACATGTCGACGGAGACCTTGAGGTTCTGGGCGTCGGAGATGGCGGCGGCGGAGCCGACCTCGTCGACCAGGGCCACGACGGCGCCGGCGGCCAGGCAGCCGGTGGTAGAGTCCTGCGTGCGCACGCACGTATGTATGCAGCTCAGCTGGGATGATGGATCAAGTGGAGCTATGGAAGTAAGGAGAGAAGTGAGTGACGTACGGTGAGGCTGGGAGGCACGGTGTAGGAGCAGTGGATGAGGCCCGGCTGGATGCGGACGACGCGGATCCCGCGCAGCGCGAACCCCTCGAAGAAGCTCGGCGACAGGTGGTCCGACGACGACGATGAAGAGAGGGACGCGGACGCGGCGGCGGAGAGCGCGTCCACCCGCGCGCGGTCGTCGGCGTTGACGCTCAGGGCGTCCCGCACACGAGCTGATTCGGCCATGGCCACCAGCTGCTCTGCTTGGTGCTGCTGCTGCTAGCTGGTGGATTTGGGAATTTTGTGACGTTGTCGTGATGACTTGGTTGTTGGTTTCGTTATTGGTGCCACACCAGCGGCACCAAAGGCGGACCAGTCAGAGCCAACCGCGTGCCGGCCCGCCCAGCTTCCAAATATTCATCATTTTTTTTTTGGCTAACCATCAGATCAAGCATCAATGTTAGAGCATCCCAGCGGTTGGCGCTCCCCGGGCCGAAATCCGGCGCTATTTAGCGCCGGATTAGACGAAACTTTGGTCCGGGGAGCGCCGAAGTTTCAGCCGTCTCCCCGCCTGGAACATCCGTCTCCCTAGCACGGCGCAGCAGATAGCACAGCACCAGGGATGGCATGGCGCAAAGCCACAGAAGCATAGCAATAGCAGCAGCCAGCACAGCAGCAGCCTCACGGCATGGCAGCGTCTCCAAGAAGGGGAGCAGCCATTGCTTGCTCAAGCACAAGAGGAGGAAGGTCAGGTGAGAGAGAGAAAGGAGGGAACCACTTACAGGCGAAGCAGAGAAGCGCAGCCATGGCGGCACGGCAGCACACGCCGGGCGAACGGCGGCGCCAAGCCAAGCCATGCACCACCTCGCCGCAATGCCAGCACCACCACGGCGAGGCACACGGCCGCGCCACGGCACCAGGAGCGTCGGCGGCGACGAAATCGCCGCAGCACATCACGGCAGGCGAGCAGAGGCGATGGGGACGAGTCAAGGAGGTGGCGAAACTTAGATCGACGCGGTGGATCTGAAGCACCGTCGAACGGCGGTTCAGATGCGCCACATCTCACCGCCGGCGATGGCCGGAGTTGGCCGGAATAATTCGGCGGAGGCGCAGGCGACCACGGCATCGCGAGAGCGAAGGGGGCTAGGGTTCGCGAGGGAGAGAAGTGAAGGGGACGGGTGTGTCCGACCGAGCCCAACGTGCGGCTCGGGTTCGGGTTAACCACTGGGTCACCCTGACATGTGGGCCCAGGGGCAATTTTGACTTTTCACAAATTCAATTAAAATAGAAACTTTACAAATACATAGAAAATGATAAACAACTTTAAAAAAATAATTAAAAATATGATAACTAATCAGAATAAAATTATCTATCATAATAAAATAAGAAATAGAATTTTTGGAAACAAACAAGATTAAGCCCAAATTTGATGATTAAAATAATCATTTAAATCACACCTTATATTTTCAATAATGAAAATAAGTCCATAAAAGCTTTGGGACTTTAAAAACACCTTGAAAACATTTCAAGGTTGTATTTTACCCTAAACAGAGTATCCCTAAATTGTTCTTAGTATTAACCTCTCACATAAAATAATAAAACATCCGGAAGGGGGGAACAAACCCTAAAAATGGAATGCATGCATAATTGCTTCTTTAACCATTGCCCTTATCGGACAATGATGCTATTTTTCAGCAACAGAGGACAAGGGTCAGTCCACACCATCCAACTGCAACACTTTGCAGTGTTCAGGCAAATTCATCACTTGCTCATGTCATTTGAGTATTTTTACTAAACTACTTGCAAAGTACTATGTCTATCACTATTGCATAAAAAGCAAAACCACTCTTTTCATAACTATGAATATGACTAAATGGTGGGCAATGGAACCATGGATTGTGTTGATATGGTGGAGGTTCCATTGCAAGGGTTTATATCCATCTAGGATTAAACAACAAATGTCGTCCAGTGATTCTTGTGTCGTAATACCCGTGTTAACCATAAGATCTGGAGTGGGACGGAGTAGTCAAAAGTGTTTCCACCTCTCGTTCATCAACGGATGCGCATTACTGTATGCACTTGATCTCGAGAGACAAGATGCAGGGTGGGGAACCCGTAGAAGTCCCCACGGTAATGTGGTCTATGATGGGTTGCAACTGCCGATGAAGGAATGTATGGTAGAGCCCTGCATTGACGTCGTGGTCGGGGTCCATCCTTAATTGGTGTAAGAGGACCGGCGAGGACCCAGGGTCGGAGATTGCAACAAAGGGTGGGTGTTCGAGGTAGCGGAGGAACATGATTGGCTAGACCTTATACCGGGCCTCACACCAAAGGAAGTGTGGACGGGAAAGCTGCCCGGTTGGCACCAAGGTTAAGATCTCTTATGGGTAAAGCAACACACCTCTGCAGAGTGTAACGAATCGTGACCAGTCACTCCCTGTTCCGGGTTTTGGAACTGCGAACGCTGCCGGAAAGGAACTCCATGAATTTCTAGTAAACCGGTGAAGGCTGACGGACATAGTTCTTCTGAATAAAAGCAACCTTTTGAAGAAATGATTATGAAAACCTGCATTGGTATTAGACTTTCTGGTTTAATAACGTAGTTAGTGCATTAAACACCTCTTTTCTATAATGAACTTGTTGAGTACGCTCGTACTCATACCACTCTTAAATCCCCTCGCAGACGTATGCGAATCGACTGGAGGAGGACAACGATGACCCTGAAGGAGCCGAAGTCATCGGCTATGAAGAACCAGACCTCTCAGGAGGCATCGAAGGAGTAGACTACCTCATAGTCTACGGAATCGGGGAGGGTTCCGAAGGAGAACAAGCTTAGACCTATCGAGTAGTAGTAGTATCCGAGCAGTATGAACTCTTAGTACTTAACTGCTCGAGGGGAATAAAATGTATAACCTAGTAAGACTTTTATATTGTAAGTTAAGTTCGGTTCGCCTCGAACCCAGGAGTATCCCTCTTAGGACCCAAGAGGAGCTCCGAGATGATATGTACATGTTGCTTGTAATAATAAATGGATGAGTTATGGACCTGCTATGTTCTGTTGTACTACTCTGAGGGATGTAATATTTGCGGATTGGTACTTCATGAATGTTATATCAACGACTGGCATACTACAACATGCAGTGTTATGCAGGGTCACCACAGTTGGTATCAGAGCAAAAGCTTTGACCTTAGGTTGGAACCTAGTAAATGGGACGAAAACGTTAGGAGTCAAATAGGATTAGTAAAGAATTCTCTAAAAATATGGTATCTATTCACTTGAGAATAAAACCATCATATCTTTTAGTGCGATAATTCTTTATTATCTCTATTATGATGCATCATTACTAATATAATATTCTTTCTATTCTACAGCCAACTATGGCAAGTTCACGTTCGGGACATAACGTGAAGGTGATGGAATCAAACCTGAGTGAATATGACGGAGGGCTTGCGGACATTCTTCGTGCTATGTTGCTTGAATTTGGGTGCGATCCCCAAATCCAAGTAATGAAATACATGTACTACGACGGTATAGTATTAGCGAAGTGTAGGGTAGGACTAAGACTTCCAGAATCCCTAGGAATGAGTGTAGTGATGCCGGCAGGTGAGGCTAGAACTATCCAAACGGCCTACCACATAGCTATCATGAGAGCAATCACTGATATTCGGGAACATAAGACTAAGGAGCTTATTGGTTCCTAATTCTCACACATTCCTCATATGGAGGAGGAAGATGATCCTATGCTTAACCACTTCAAGTATGCAAAACGCAAACCAGCAGAAGCCGCTAAGTACATGGATAATAGTCGCAACCTACTGTCATTGTTCTTTCAATTGAATCGACATATGTCGGGGGCAATTGACACAATGTTAGAAGAATTTACTGAGCCCAAGGAGGAGACGAAGGGGAAGGAACCAATGGAGGGTGAGGTTCACACACCAGTTTATTCAGCTGGTGACTTCATTAGTATTGACCATCCAGAACAACAAACCACACCTATTACACCTAGGTACTTTCCTAGTAGTTCCCATGGAGGTTATGAGGGTGGAGAGGAATCTGGAAACCATCAGCGTTCCGAGACTCCTATAGAGAACTCCACAGGTTGGCATTGGGGGTCAAACACGGGAACCTATGGCGATCCAGTCAGAGGTAATTCTGAGATGGAGGAGGACGCCACAAACCAGTTCCAGAACGATCAGTGTAATAGGGAGACTATAAGGACTATCCTATACTGATTGAGTCGGATACTGATGGTGGAAATACCTACGGCGGAGTCACAGGGGAGTACACCCGATGGGTGGATTATGATGCATTGAATAACCAGTTCATGAATACAAATTTCTCCCTGGGATCATCCTCTGATTCCGACTACAAGCCAACGGGAAGACCCTATGTTCCAGATTCTGTCAGGAGGACTACACGTTCGACCGGATGGAAGCCTGGGATGTACCGGGAGTGAAGCACGACTAGAGACCACCATGGGAGGCGAGACTACAATACAGTTGTACCACATGTAATGTAGTATGTAATATCTGTAGAACTTTGTACATATACTTCAATAAGTGAGTTTGCGTACTCACATCGCTACTGAGTATTGTAATAAACAACTTAAGTATGTATATACATGGTATATATTTTGTATGATTTGGATTTGCTTCTTGATTTCCATTGCGTGACTAGTTCTGTGCACAAAGTTGAGCTCAGAAAGCTTGCGCATGGAGTAATTATGAGTACCACTTTGTGTTGCAGAACTAGGGGGATATGTCGGGAGCGTCGGGTGAGGAGAGCGAAGCACAGCGCCTCGAGCGCGAGGCAAAGCAGAAAGAGGAGGCTGATGAAGCAGACAGAAACCAGTTTCCACCACCACCACCCATGACCCAGCAAAACTTCCTCCAATACATGCAAATGTTGGAGGAAAGGCAACACATGACGATGGAGCAGCAGAACAAGTTCTTTCAGGAGCTGCTACAGCAGAATAGGGTGGAGAGGCCTGATAATCAGGGAGTCACTTTGTTGGACTTCCAGAATACTAAGCCAATATCCTTCGCATACGCGCCCGAACCCATGGACGCGGAGGATTGGTTGATGGACACGGAGCAAAAGCTCAACACGGTCGGATGCAATGACCTGGAGAAGGTCAGATACGCAACACATCTGTTGTGTGGACCCGCTGCATCTTGGTGGGATAATATAATAGCCGTTTATCCGGCTGGGAAAGTGTTCACTTGGGAGGAGTTCAAGAGGAAGTTCAGGGAATCCAATGTCCCTGAAAGCATTATGGAGCTGAAACGCTGAGAGTTCGAAAGTCTCGAGCAGAAAGATAAGGCTATCCTGACTTATGTCAGGGAGTTTTCTGGACTGTCCCGGTACGCTGTTGAGGAGGTCAACACCGAGGACAAGAAGAAGAAGAGGTTCATGCAGGGATTAAATCCTCAGTTCAAAGTACATCTCCGGATGTTGAGAGCTACCGAGTTTCAGGAGTTGGTGGATGCAGCCATCACTCTTGAGGATGACTTTAAACAACTGCAAGAGGAGAAAAGAAAGAAGGCTAAATTTGAGCCTAAGAGATTCGTCAGCAACAAGTCTAACACTGGCTTGAGTTTCAAGCCAAGGTACAACAACAACAACAACAACAACAGCAACAACAGAAGGGGTCCAAACAACCAGTTCATGGCTCAAATTGTTTGCCGTAGCTGTGGAGGCAAAGGACACTTTTCAAAGGATTGCAAGAGGCCAAGGATAATATGCTTTGGTTGTCGTCAGGAAGGGCACATGTTGAAGGATTGCCCTAAGAACAGAAGTGGAGGAGGTCAGTCAGGAGGAGGAGGAAACCGAGGCGGAAATACCGGAGGGAACTGGAAGAACAAGAAACCCTTCGGCAAGTTGAACTGCACCAGCTTGGAGGAGGTGGTGAACTCCGATCAGGAAGTGATAGCTACGCTTCAGATACTTACTCATCCTAGCAAAGTACTTTTTGATACTGGTGCAACTACATCATTCATTTCTCAACAATTCATCATCAAACATGGGATTAGTTGCACTAAGTTAGATAAACCCGTAACCATACTTTCTGCAGGGGGGACGATAGTAGTAACCCACGTCAAACAAGGACAGATCATTATGATCAATAAGTGCGCGTTTGACGCAGACCTGTTCATTCTACCGATGAAGGACATTGATGTCATTCTTGGTATGAATTGGTTAGAGGCAAATGGAGCATTGATAGACTGTGTGAACAAGACCGTGTCTTTGAAAAGCCCCGATGGAAGTAGAATGATCTACCAAGGGGATAAGCATACACAAATTGAAGTAGAGCTACAGTTGAATAGCATGAAGGAAGTAAAGCTGGAGGATATACCTGTAGTTAATGAATTCCAGGATGTTTTTCCTAAGGAATTACCTGGAATGCCACCAGATAGGGAGATAGAGTTTACTATCGACCTAATTCCAGGAACAGCTCCGATTGCTAAGGCACCATATAAGATGGGGCCTAAGGAGTTGAAAGAACTCAAGGAACAGTCGGATGACCTGGAACAGAAAGGATTTATTCAGGAGAGTATATCACCATGGGGATCACCGGTGATATTCGTGGATAAAAGAGATGGAGGCCGAAGGATGTGCGGAGATTACAGGAATCTGAATAATGTTACTATCAAGAACAAGTACCCACTTCCTAGAATACAAGATCTATTTGATCAAGTTAGAGGCGCGGGAGTCTTTTCCAAGATTGATCTAAGATCCGGTTATCATCAAATAAAGATCAAGAAGGAAGACGTTCCGAAAACAGCCTTTGTCTCAAGGTACGGACATCATGAATATCTGGTAGTACCTTTTGGATTAACCAATGCCCTAGCAATATTCATGAATCTTATGAACAAGATCTTCATGCCATGTCTACACAAGTTTGTCATCGCATTCATCGATGATATCTTGATTTATTCCAAGGATAAAGCTGAACATGCTGAACATCTCAGGATAGTGTTGCAAACACTAAGAGAACATCAACTCTATGCCAAATTCAGCAAGTGTGAGTTTTGGCTAGATCAAATAGAATTTCTTGGTCATGTTATTAGCAAGGATGGGATAGCAGTAAACCCAAGCAAAGTAGCAGCAGTTTTAGAATGAGAAGCACCAAAGACTATCAAAGAAATCCGAGGATTCTTAGGAATGGCAGGATACTATCGAAGATTCATTGAAGGATTCTCTAAGATAGCAGGACCGATGACCAAGCTGTTAAGGAAGAACACACCATTCGTGTGGTCTGATGAGTGTGAGAAGAGTTTTCAGACTCTGAAGGAGAAACTCACCACAGTACCGGTGTTAGCAGTTCCGGAAGTTGGCAAGGATTACACCGTGTACTGTGACGCATCCAAACATGGATTGGGTTGCGTACTCATGCAAGATCGAAAAGTAATATCATATGGATCAAGGCAACTCAGACCTCATGAAGTAAACTATCCAACACATGATTTAGAGTTAGCGGCAGTCGTATTTGCACTTAAAACTTGGAGACATTTTCTCTATGGAGCCAAGTGTGAGCTCTATACCGATCATAAGAGTCTCAAGTACTTCTTCACTCAGAAGGAACTCAACATGAGACAGAAAAGATGGCTGGAGCTAATCAAGGATTATGACCTGACCATCAATTACACTCCAGGAAAGGCTAATGTTCTAGCAGATGCCTTGAGCAGGAAGAGCACTGGAGTATTTGAACAAGAAATGGCACCGAAGTTGAAAAAAGAAATAAGCCAAGCCCAGATACAACTTTGGGAGAAAGAAGCTCATGAAGGACTATCGGCATTACAAGTAGCCGATGAACTTAGTGTGAACTTAAAGAATGAGATAATCATGGGTCAATTGGATGATCCATTCATCGTGGAGGAGACGAGAAGTATTGATGAGGGAAGACCATCAGAATTTCACCGAGGAGAGTTGGGATCATTATGGTTCCAGAAAAGGATTTGCGTTCCGGATATTGATGAGATCAAAGAAGTTATACTCCGGGAAGCACATCAAACACCATACTCTATACATCCAGGAAGTACAAAGATGTACATGGATCTCAAGGAATTATTCTGGTGGAATAACATGAAAAGAGAGATAGCACAATACGTGGCGGAATGCCATACATGTCAAAGGGTGAAGGCTGAACATCAAAGTCCGGCAGGAAAGTTTCAACCTTTACCAATCCCAGAATGGAAATGGGAGGAGATAGGAATGGATTTCATCACCGGACTACCCATGACTAATAAGAAGAAGGACATGATATGGGTAATCGTGGACCGGTTGACAAAGAGTGCACACTTCTTAGCAGTAAACCAGCAGGATAAAGGGGAGAAACTCATCGATCTTTACATCAAAGAGATCGTTAGTAAACATGGAGTGCCCAAGAAGATCATGTCAGATCGAGGATCCGTGTTCACATCAGCATTTTGGAAGCAACTACATGAAGCTTTAGGATCCAAGTTAGATTATAGCACCGCCTATGATCCTCAGACAAGTGGACAAACAGAGAGAACAAACCAGATATTGGAAGATATGCTTAGGGCATGTGCCCTAGACTTCGGAGGATCGTGGGAGGAACACTTACCACTAGCAGAGTTTTCATACAATAATAGCTATCAAAGCAGCATTAAGATGGCACCATTTGAAGCTCTGTATGGAAGGAAGTGTAGATCACCGATATGTTGGTATGAGGCAGGATCAAGCAAGGAATTCAACCCTGATTACATCAAAGAAAAGCAGCAGATCATTGACATTATAAGAGATAGGCTTAAAATAGCTCAAAGTAGACAGAAGAGTTATGCCGATCAAAAGAGAAGAACATGGGAGCCACAAGTTGGAGACATGGTGTACCTTAAGGTAAGTCCGATGAAAGGTCTTTAGAGATTCGGAGTAAAGGGGAAGCTTAGCCCTAGATACATCGGACCTTTCAAGATATTGAGTCAGAACGGAGGGTTAGCCTTTGAATTGGATCTACCGGGAAGGTTAGCTCAAGTACAAAATGTATTCCATGTGTCTCAACTCAGGAAATGTTTAAAGACCCCAGACGAGCCAGTATCACATGATGAGCTAGAGTTACAACCAGATTTGACCTACATCGAAAAACCAGCCAAGATTCTTGAGGAAAATTGGAAACAACTTAGAAACAGAGCCATTAAGTATTGCAAGATTCAGTGGAAGCATCATCCTGAGAGGGAAGCCACCTGGGAGAAGGAAGAAGACCTGAGAAAGTATTACCCAGAACTGTTCAGGTATTACAACCACAACTTCGGGACGAAGTTTTCTTTAAGGGGGAAAGGCTGTAATGTCCCAGGTTTAGAGACGATCGAGGGGTAGATTTTAGAAAGGGATGTGCATTGCATCGTAAATTCTGGGGAAATTTCGCGCTTTTAAAACAAAACTGCATTGAAGGGGGACAAGTTTCTCTCTCGACACCTTACATGGTTAGGGTTCCGAGAGTGCGACAAACTTGCATCTCACTTAACTAGTTTAGGGTTTTGAGAAGAGAGGAGAGTTAGTGCATCACAACTTAAGTTGCATGATTGAATTCAAACACAAGTTGCATTTGAATTTCAAATTCAAACACCATATGAATATCTCATAATTCACTATTGAGGTAATTCTTTAAACAAATTATACATAATAAAGTATATGAACAATACAAATATTAAGTAAAGCTCATTAGAGAAAATTGGAGCTTTATTGATAATCACACATGATACATTGTCATTACAATATTCAAAAAAAATTGAAATAAGAAATGTTAAAACACATTACATAAATTGAATAAATTGATTACAACTTAATGAAATTTCCTAAACTACAAGTTGATCTTCATGAAATCTTTGACCAAGATGATCTTGCACTTCATCTTGAACATCTCCAAGTCCCTGCAAACACACAAACAAGAAAAGCAAGTTATGCCAAGTGGCAAAGCCACTTGGCAGATTAGAAAAGAAGTAAATCTGGTGGATAATACCACAGCTCTGCCGAGCTGATCCTCTCACAAGCCCAAGTCCCAAGCACCAGGTACACACACACACATAGGCAGCACACACAACATGTGTGCATGCTCAACAACAAGCCATGTGTGTGCATGCACACCAGCACACACACACGGCCAGAGAGAGTCACCAACAAGTGCCAGACACTGCTGTTGACCAAGGGAGCCAAGTGAGGGCCATTGATACGTCCCAAACGTATCTATAATTTCTTATGTTCCATGCTACTTTTATGATGATACTCACATGTTTTATACACATTATATGTCATATTTATGCATTTTCCGGCACTAACCTATTGACGAGATGCCGAAGAGCCAGTTCTTTGTTTTCATTGTTTTTGGTTTCAGAAATCCTAGTAAGGAAATATTCTCGGAATTGGACGAAATCAACGCCCAGGGGCTTATTTTTCCACGAAGCTTCCAGAAGACCGAGGGAGATACGAAGTGGGGCCGCGAGGCGACACCACACTAGGGCGGCGCGGCCTAGGTCCTGGACGCGCGGCCCTGTTGTGTGGGTCCCCCGTGACGCTCCCTGACCTACCCTTCCGCCTACATATAGTCTTCGTCGCGAAACCCCCAGTACCGAGAGCCACGATACGGAAAACCTTCCAGAGACGCCGCCGCCGCCGCCAATCCCATCTCGGGGGATTCAGGAGATCGCCTCCGGCACCCTGCCGGAGAGGGGAATCATCTCCCGGAGGTCTCTTCATCGCCATGATTGCCTCCGGATCGATGTGTGAGTAGTTCACCCCTGGACTATGGGTCCATAGCAGTAGCTAGATGATCGTCTTCTCCTCATTGTGCTATCATGTTAGATCTTGTGAGCTGCCTATCATGATCAAGATCATCTATTTGTAATGCTACATGTTGTGTTTGTTGGGATCCGATGAATATTGAATACTATGTCAAGTTGATTATCAATCTATCATATATGTTGTTTATGTTCTTGCATGCTCTCCGTTGCTAGTAGAGGCTCTGGCCAAGTTGATACTTGTGACTCCAAGAGGGAGTATTTATGCTCGATAGTGGGTTCATGCCTCCATTAAATCTGGGACAGTGACAGAAAGTTCTAAGGTTGTGGATGTGCTGTTGCCACTAGGGATAAAACATCGATGCTTTGTCTAAGGATATTTGTGTTGATTACATTACGCACCATACTTAATGCAATTATCTGTTTCTTGCAACTTAATACCAGAAGGGGTTCGGATGATAACCTGAAAGTGGACTTTTTAGGCATAGATGCATGCTGGATAGCGGTCTATGTACTTTGTCGTAATGCCCTGATTAAATCTCATAGTACTCATCATGATATATGTATGTGCATTGTTATGCCTTCTTTATTTGTCAATTGCCCAACTGTAATTTGTTCACCCAACATCTGTTTATCTTATGGGAGAGACACCACCAGTGAACTGTGGACCCCAGTCCTATTCTTTACATCTGAAATACAATCTACTGCAATTGTTCTTTACTGTTCTTCGCAAACAATCATCATTTTCCACACAATACGTTTAATCCTTTGTTTTCAGCAAGCCGGTGAGATTGACAACCTCACTGTTACGTTGGGGCAAAGTACTTTGGTTGTGTTGTGCAGGTTCCACGTTGGCGCCGGAATCCCTGGTGTTGCACCGCACTACACTCCGCCACCAACAACCTTCAACGTGCTTCTTGGCTCCTACTGGTTCGATAAACCTTGGTTTCTTTCTGAGGGAAAACTTACTGTTGTGCACATCACACCTTCCTCTTGGGGTTCCCAACGGACGTGTGTCTCACGCGCATCAAGACTCATTTTTTCGGGCGCCGTTCTACGGGGAGATCAAGACACGCTGCAAGGGGAGTCTCCACTTCCAATCTCTTTACTTTGTTTTTGTCTTGCTTTATTTTATTTACTACTTTGTTTGCTGCACTAAAACAAAACACACAAAAATTAGTTGCTAGTTTTACTTTATTTACTGTCTTGTTCTCCATATCGAAAACACAAAAAAATTAGTTACTTGCATTTACTTTATCTAGTTTGCTTTATTTACTATTGCTAAAATGAGTAATCCTGAAGTTGAAGTTCGTTCTTTTAAGCAACAAGGTGGAGAAAGTTTTAAAGATGCTTGGTATAGAATTAGTGATGCTCATCATAGGTGCACTAAGAAACACTCCACTATTATCCTACTTAGGAATTTTTATGTTGGTATATCTAGCTGGAATAGGTATGTTCTTGATACTCTTTCGGGGGGTAATTTCCTAGGTACTCATGCTTTAGAAGCTAGTTGCATCATTGAGAGTCTAGTTGGAATACCACCTGTTAATGAAACTAAAATTAAAATCTCTCTTGAGGACGTCATGAAAAAGTTGGAAGCCATAGAGAAAAATCTTCCAAGTGTTGAGACTAAACTGGGGGTATTACTTGATAATACTGATAAACTTGATAAATCCCTAGGAGGAATTAACGAAATAATTGCTACTTTAGAAACTTGTGCTATCCATGATAATCAAACCCATAGAATTGGTAAACTTGAAGAAGCTATGGGAACATTGGGTTCAACTTTTTCTTCTCTTAAATTTAAGGAGAAAGCTTATGTGGGAAAGGAGCAAAAATTCATGTATGTCTCTAAGGTGCCTAAGCCAAAGAATTATTATAAGCCTAAAATTGATAAAACCCTTAGTACCACTATGGGAAATTTAGATAATGGAGCATCTAAGGTACCCTCTGCAACAAGTTTTGTTTGTGAGAAAATTTTTGATGTTGATGCTTCGTCTCTTGATAATACTTGATTCACACTTTCTGCGCCTAGCTGAAAGGCGTTAAAGAAAAGCGCTTATGGGAGACAACCCATATTTTTACTATAGTACTTTGTTTTATATTTGAGTCTTGGAAGTTGTTACTACTGTAGCAACCTCTCCTTATCTTTATTTTATTGCATTGTTGTGCCAAGTAAAGTCTTTGATAGTAAAGTCAATACTAGATTTGGATTACTGCGCAGAAACAGATTTCTTGCTATCACGAATTTGGGTATGGTTCTCTGTAGGTAACTCAGAAAAATCTGCCAATTTACGTGCTTGATCCTCAGATATGTACGCAACTTTCATTCAATTTGGGCATTTTCATCTGAGCAAGTCTAGTGCCCCTGGAAAATTCGTATTTACGGACTATTCTGTTGTGACAGATTCTGCCTTTTATTTCGCATTGCCTGTTTTGCTATGTTTGATGGATTTCTTTGTTCCATTAACTTTCAGTAGCTTTGTGCAATGTCCAGAAGTGTTAAGAATGATTATGTCACCTCTGAATATATGAATTATGCACTGACCCTCTAATGAGTTTGTTTTAAGTTTGGTGTGGAGGAAGTTTTCAAGGGTCAAGAGAGGAGGATGATACAATATGATCAAGAAGAGTGAAAAGTCTAAGCTTGGGGATGCCCCCGTGGTTCATCCCTGCATATTTTAAGAAGACCCAAGCGTCTAAGCTTGGGGATGCCCAAGGCATCCCTTCTTCATCGACAACATTATCAGGTTCCTCTAGTAAAACTATATTTTTATTCCGTCACATCTTATGTGCTTTGCTTGGAGCGTCTGTTTGTTTTTATTTTTGTTTTGTTTGAATAAGATCGGATCCTAGCATTATTTGTTTGGGAGAGAGACACGTTCCGCTGTTTCGTATGAACACATGTGTTCTTAGCTTTATCTTTAATGTTCATTGCGAAAGTTGGACTATTTCATTCATTGTTATATGGTTGGAAACGGAAAATGCCGCATGTGGTAAATGGTATAATGTCTTGAATAATGTGATACTTAGCAATTGTTGTGCTCATATAGATCATGTTTAAGCTCTTGCATCATGTACATTGTACCCATTAATGAATAACTACATAGAGCTTGTTAAAATTTGGTTTGCATGATTGATCTCTAGAGTCTAGATATTTTCTGGTTAAGGTGTTTGAACAACAAGGAGACAATGTAAAGTCTTATAATAGTTACAATATGTTCATATGTGAGCTTTGCTGCACCATTTCATACTTGAGTTTGCTTCAAACAACCTTGCTAGCCTAGCCTTGTATTGAGAGGGATTCTTCTCGTGCATCCAAATCCTTGAGCCAAATACTATGCCATTTGTGTCCACCATACCTACCTACCACATGGTATTTCCCCGCCATTCCAAAGTACATTACTTGAGTGCTACCTTTAAACTTCTATTCTTTGCCTTTACAATATATAGCTCATGGGACAAATAGCCTTAAAAACTATTGTGGTGAAGAATATGTACTTATGTATCTTATTTCTTAATAAGTTGCTTGTTGAGCGATAACCATGTTTCTGGGGACGCCATCAACTTTTACCTTTGTTGAATATCATGTGAGTTGCTATGCATGTTCGTCTTGTCTGAAGTAAGGGCGATTTTCATGATCAAATGGTTTGAGTATGCATACTGTTAGAGAAGAACATTGGGCCGCTAAATAAAGCCATGAATCATGGTGGAAGTTTCAGTTTGGACACAAAACCTCAATCTCTTATGAGAATATTACCTGTTGTTGAATGCTTAAGCATTAAAAGAGGAGTCCATTATATGTTGTCTATGTTGTCCCGGTATGGGTGTCTAAGTTGAGAATGATCAAAAGCGAGAAATCCAATGCAAACCTTCTCCTTAGACCCTTGTACAGGCGGCATAGAGGTACCCCTTTGTGACACTTGGTTGAAACATATGCTATGCAATGATAATCCGTGTTAATCCAAGCTAATTAGGACAAGGTGCGAGCACTATTAGTATACTATGCATGAGGCTTGCAACTTATAGGATGTCTTATACATAACACATATGCTTTATTACTATCGTTGACAAAATTGTTTCTTGTTTTCAAAATGAAAAGCTCTAGCACAAAAATAGTAATCCATGCTTCCCTCTGCGAAGGGCCTTTCTTCTACTTTATTGTTGAGTCAGTTTACCTACTTCTTTCTATCTTAGAAGCAAACACTTGTGTAAATTGTGTGCATTGATTCTTACATGTTTACCTATTGCACTTGTTATATTACTTTGTGTTGACAATTATCCATGAGATAAATATGTTGAAGTTGAAAGCAACCGCTGAAACTCATATCTTCCTTTGTGTTGCTTCAATGCCTTTACTTTGAATTTATTGCTTTATGAGTAACTCTTATGCAAGTCTTGTTGATGCTTGTCTTGAAAGTATTATTCATGAAAAGTCTTTGCTATATGATTCATTTGTTTACTCATTATCTTCATCATTGCTTCGAATCGCTGCATTCATCTCATATGCTTACAATAGTATGATCAAGATTATGATAGCATGTCACTTCAGAAATTATCTTTGTTATCGTTTACCTACTCGAGGGCGAGTAGGAACTAAGCTTGGGGATGCTTGATACGTCCCAAACGTATCTATAATTTCTTATGTTCCATGCTACTTTTATGATGATACTCACATGTTTTATACACATTATATGTCATATTTATGCATTTTCGGCACTAACCTATTGACGAGATGCCGAAGAGCCAGTTGCTGTTTTCTGCTGTTTTTGGTTTCAGAAATCCTAGTAAGGAAATATTCTCGGAATTGGACGAAATCAACGCCGAGGGGCTTATTTTTCCACGAAGCTTCCAGAAGACCGAGGGAGATACGAAGTGGGGCCGCGAGGCGACGCCACACTAGGGCGGCGCGGCCCAGGTCCTGGCCGCGCGGCCCTGTTGTGTGGGTCCCCCGTGACGCTCCCTGACCTACCCTTCCGCCTACATATAGTCTTCGTCGCGAAACCCCCAGTACCGAGAGCCACGATATGGAAAACCTTCCAGAGACGCCGCCGCCGCCAATCCCATCTCGGGGGATTCAGGAGATCGCCTCCGGCACCCTGCCGGAGAGGGGAATCATCTCCCGGAGGTCTCTTCATCGCCATGATCGCCTCCGGATCGATGTGTGAGTAGTTCACCTCTGGACTATGGGTCCATAGCAGTAGCTAGATGGTCGTCTTCTCCTCATTGTGCTATCATGTTAGATCTTGTGAGCTGCCTATCATGATCAAGATCATCTATTTGTAATGCTACATGTTGTGTTTGTTGGGATCCGATGAATATTGAATACTATGTCAAGATGATTATCAATCTATCATATATGTTGTTTATGTTCTTGCATGCTCTCCGTTGCTAGTAGAGGCTCTGGCCAAGTTGATACTTGTGACTCCAAGAGGGAGTATTTATGCTCGATAGTGGGTTCATGCCTCCATTAAATCTGGGACAGTGACAAAAAGTTCTAAGGTTGTGGATGTGCTATTGCCACTAGGGATAAAACATCGATGCTTTGTCTAAAGATATTTGTGTTGATTACATTACGCACCATACTTAATGCAATTGTCTGTTGCTTGCAACTTAATACCGGAAGGGGTTCGGATGATAACCTGAAAGTGGACTTTTTAGGCATAGATGCATGCTGGATAGAGGTCTATGTACTTTGTCGTAATGCTCTGATTAAATCTCATAGTACTCATCATGATATATGTATGTGCATTGTTATGCCTTCTTTATTTGTCAATTGCCCAACTGTAATTTGTTCACCCAACATCTGTTTATCTTATGGGAGAGACACCACCAGTGAACTGTGGACCCGGTCCTATTCTTTACATCTGAAATACAATCTACTGCAATTGTTCTTTACTGTTCTTCGCAAACAATCATCATTTTCCACACAATACGTTTAATCCTTTGTTTTCAGCAAGCCGGTGAGATTGACAACCTCACTGTTACGTTGGGGCAAAGTACTTTGGTTGTGTTGTGCAGGTTCCACGTTGGCGCCGGAATCCCTGGTGTTGCACCGCACTACACTCCGCCACCAACAACCTTCAACGTGCTTCTTGGCTCCTACTGGTTCGATAAACCTTGGTTTCTTTCTGAGGGAAAACTTACTGCTGTGCACATCACACCTTCCTCTTGGGGTTCCCAACGGACGTGTGTCTCACGCGCATCAGCCATATAAAACCTTTTCCACCGCCTGAGCTCAAGCAGTTCATCAGCAGCAACTCACAAGGGTAAGAACACCAAGAACAGCAAGAACAGGTGAACAACCAAAGCTGTCCCACCTATTCCACAATAACCAGAAACAAATCAAGCATCACAAGCTTGCAAGGAGGAGCAGGGCAAGCAAACCAAGCATCACAGAATAAATCCTCTACATCAGCACATAAATCACTAGGAGCTGGAGCAAGGTATACCAGTAAATCATGAGCAAGCAAGGTTTTGCTCATACTAATCCAGTATATGCATAAGTCACAGAAGCAAAAGAGGGTAGAACCCTGCTTGTATCATCATCTGGCTACCCAGCCATTTGGTGCAAGCAAAATGAAGAATAGCCAGAAGGAAACCATCCAGGGAACATTGGTTGTGTCAACACAGTGACACAACCAGAGAAATCCAACAAGGATTTAATCCCTATCCAGCCACACAGATTCACTTAGCACCCTACAGCTAGCTACACCATCAGACAGATAGACTATATGATGTCTATTCTTGTTTGTCAACAGCAAAGCTCACTGGAAATCCAACAAGGGATTATCCAGTGAGGTATCCATTAAGCCACAACCAGCCACAGAAAGGTGGGAAGCTACCATGACAGCACCAAAGGGCTGTCAGGGCCACCTCAAACCACAACCAACACTTTCAACCATCACATCATTACCCAATAGGGTTCAGTAGTGGGCTAGGGTACCCAACCAGTGGTTGGCATCCATCTAGCCCTACCAAATTCAAGTAAAATGATCATCACTGCAGTGCAGTTCACATCAATTATCCAAGTGATCAAGCCAAGTTAGATAGATAATTGAAATACACAAGCAACCAGTGGTATAGACATTTGCAAATGACCCAGAAGATCACTGCAAGCCACAGCAGACACTTGATCAGGCAAAGCCTGCACCAGCACAAGGCATGGTGATACACAATCACCAGGACAAGCACCAGACAGTCAAAGATATTAAGCAAAGCAAGCAATAAACAAGCAATTGTGGATCACTTGATCACCAGAGTTTGCTAAAGCCTACTAAAGCCTGCTAGGATCAATTCTAGCATTATCACAAGGCCCGGACAATTAAATTAACCATGTAATTGAACAATTGTATCACAGATAAGTGAATAAAGAATTATAATTGTATCCAGAAGCACTCCATCAAGGGATGGAGCTGTTAATCCAACATCTAGGCTCAATTGAGCATAACCATAAATTACAGCACAGAGTTAGCATACCAGGAGCACTGGCACTTGCCAAAGGCAAGGATCATGCAGCATGATCAAGCCAGGGGCAAGCACTTGCATATACAGGAGAGGCATGGTATACAGAGCAACAGCAGGAGAGCCACTAAATTAAACATAGCATCACAGCATGCTCATGAGCAAGAGCTCATGAGTTGCAACAGCAAGTAATAGAGAAAGAACAGCACAGCACACCAGATAGGATCCATGGCAGCAGCACAGCAACAACATACACATGGCAGCACAAGCACAGCAGAGGTGGCGCAGTAGCATGCCTAGCCTAGCACGGCGCAGCAGATAGCACAGCACCAGGGTTGGCATGGCGCAAAGCCACAGAAGCATAGCAATAGCAGCAGCCAGCACAGCAGCAGCCTCACGGCATGGCAGCGTCTCCAAGAAGGGGAGCAGCCATTGCTTGCTCAAGCACAGGAGGAGGAAGGTCAGGTGAGAGAGAGAAAGGAGGGAACCACTTACAGGCGAAGCAGAGAAGCGCAGCCATGGCGGCACGGTGGCACACGCCGGGCGAACGGCGGCGCCAGGCCAAGCCAAGCCATGCACCACCTCGCCGCAACGCCAGCACCACCACGGCGAGGCACACGGCCGCGCCACGGTGCCAGGAGCGTCGGCGGTGACGAAATCGCCGCAGCACATCACGGCAGGCGAGCAGAGGCGATGGGGACTAGTCAAGGAGGCGGCGAAACTTAGATCGACGCGGTGGATCTGAAGCGCCGTCAAACGGCGGTTCAGATGCGCCACATCTCACCGCCGGCGATGGCCGGAGTTGGCCGGAATAATTCGGCGGAGGCGCAGGCGACCACGGCGTCGCGAGAGCGAAGGGGGCTAGGGTTCGCGAGGGAGAGAAGTGAAGGGGACGGGTGCGTCTGACCGAGCCCAACGTGCGGCTCGGGTTCGGGTTAACCACTGGGTCACCCTGACATGTGGGCCCATGGGCAATTTTGACTTTTCACAAATTCAATTAAAACAGAAACTTTACAAATACATAGAAAATGATAAACAACTTTAAAAAAATAATTAAAAATATGATAACTAATCAGAATAAAATTCTCTATCATAATAAAATAAGAAATAGAATTTTTGGAAACAAACAAGATTAAGCCCAAATTTGATGATTAAAATAATCATTTAAATCACACCTTATATTTTCAATAATGAAAATAAGTCCATAAAAGCTTTGGGACTTTAAAAACACCTTGACAACATTTCAAGGTTGTATTTTACCCTAAAAAGAGTATCCCTAAATTGTTCTTAGTATTAACCTCTCACATAAAATAATAAAACATCCGGAAGGGGGGAACAAACCCTAAAAATGGAATGCATGCATAATTGCTTCTTTAACCATTGCCCTTATCGGACAATGATGCTATTTTTCAGCAACAGAGGACAAGGGTCAGTCCATACCATCCAACTGCAACACTTTACAGTGTTCAGGCAAGTTCATCACTTGCTCATGCCATTTGAGTATTTTTACTAAACTACTTGCAAAGTACTATGTCTATCACTATTGCATAAAAAGCAAAACCACTATTTTCATAACTATGAATATGACTAAATGGTGGGCAATGGAACCATGGATTGTGTTGATATGGTGGAGGTTCCATTGCAAGGGTTTATATCCATCTAGGATTAAACAACAAATGTCGTCCAGTGATTTTTGTGCCGTAATACCCGTGTTAACCATAAGATCTGGAGTGGGACAGAGTAGTCAAAAGTGTTTCCACCTCTCGTTCATCA
This sequence comes from Lolium perenne, assembly GCF_019359855.2. Classification (NCBI taxonomy): domain Eukaryota; kingdom Viridiplantae; phylum Streptophyta; class Magnoliopsida; order Poales; family Poaceae; genus Lolium; species Lolium perenne. The sequence continues at coordinate 172,827,829 of NC_067247.2, read as the reverse complement.
ACGGATGCGCATTACTGTATGCACTTGATCTCGAGAGACAAGATGCAGGGTGGGGAACCCGTAGAAGTCCCCACGGTAATGTGGTCTATGATGGGTTGCAACTGCCGGCGAAGGAATGTATGGTAGAGCCCTGCATTGACGTCGTGGTCGGGGTCCATCCTTAATTGGTGTAAGAGGACCGGCGAGGACCCAGGGTCGGAGATTGCAACAAAGGGTGGGTGTTCGAGGTAGTGGAGGAACATGATTGGCTAGACCTTATACCGGGCCTCACACCAAAGGAAGTGTGGACGGGAAAGCTGCCCGGTTGGCACCAAGGTTAAGATCTCTTATGGGTAAAGCAACACACCTCTGCAGAGTGTAACGAATCATGACCAGTCACTCCCTGTTCCGGGTTTTGGAACTGCGAACGCTGCCAGAAAGGAACTCCATGAAGTTCTAGTAAACCGGTGAAGGCTGACGGACATAGTTCTTCTGAATAAAAGCAACCTTTTGAAGAAATGATTATGAAAACCTGCATTGGTATTAGACTTTCTAGTCTAATACCGTAGTTAGTGCATTAAAAACCTCTTTTCTATAATGAACTTGTTGAGTACGCTCGTACTCATACCACTCTTAAATCCCCTGCTTAGACTGTCTGAATCGACTGGAGGAGGACAACGACGACCCTGAAGGAGCCGAAGTCATCGGCTATGAAGAACCAGACCTCTCAGGAGGTATCGAAGGAGTAGACTACCTCATAGTCTACGGAACCGGGGAGGGTTCCGGAGGAGAACAAGCTTAGACCTATCGAGTAGTAGTATCCGAGCAGTACGAACTCTTAGTACTTAACTGCTCGAGGGGAATAAAATGTATAACCTAGTAAGACTTTTATATTGTAAGTTAAGTTGGGTTCGCCTCGAACCCAGGAGTATCCCTCTTAGGACCCAAGAGGAGCTCCGAGATGATATGTACATGTTGCTTGTAATAATAAATGGATGAGTTATGGACCTGCTATGTTCTGTTGTACTACTCTGAGGGATGTAATATTTGCGGATTGGTACTTTGTGAATGTTATATCAACGACTGGCATACTACAACATGCAGTGGTATGCAGGGTCACCACAAGGGAGTAGTTCTCCCCCGAGGCTGAGGGCTCTACCGGTAGCTATGTGGTTCATCTCTCTCTCCCATGGTGTGATCTATATGTGATCATGAGATTTGTAATCTAGTTGAATATGTAGATGTTACTCTTGTCTATTATGCACTCTAGAGGTTACTTTAATATGAACTCCGGAGTCACTCTCCACGGTGTGATGGTGACAGTGTGCGCATCGTGTGTGATTCCTTTATGAAGTTGTGGAGCTTGTTTACTCCGGCTTGAGGTGTGCTTTTGCAGCCCTACACAATGAATGGTGTTTGTTATCCAACAAGAGATTGTTTGAGAGTAGCATTTATTTATTCAATTATGTGATCATTGTTGAGAGTGTCCACTAGTGAAAGTATGATCCCTAGGCCTTGTTTCTAAGCATTGAAACACCGTTTCCAACAAGTTCTGCTACATGTTTGCTTGCTGCCATTTTTATTTCAGATTGCAATTGCTACTTATAATCATCATATTACTTGTAGTTCACTATCTCTTCGCCGAACTAGTGCACCTATACATCTGACAAGTGTATTAGGTGTGTTGGGGACACAAGAGACTTCTTGTATCTTAATTGCAGGGTTGCTTGAGAGGGATATCTTTGACCTCTACCTCCCTGAGTTCGATAAACCTTGGGTGATTCACTTAAGGGAAACTTGCTGCTGTTCTACAAACATCTGCTGTTGGAGGCCCAACACTGTCTACAGGAATAGAAGCGTGCGTAGACATCAAGCTATTTTCTGGCGCCGTTGCCGGGAGGTAAGGTAAAAGGTATTCACATCCTCCGACTACTAAGCTATTTCCTAGCACTATTGCCGGTGTGTGAGTGCTTGAAGCTATTTCCTTTAGATTCTGCAATTATATCTTTTTGTTTCTTGTTTTTATTTCACTAGTTAGGCTTAATGGAAAACAACAAAAATATTAGAGATCTTTATAGTATTTATCTTGAGTTAGGACATGAGGTGTTTGAAGAGAAAATTTAAAAACCTATGGAACTTTATATGCATGCTAATAGCAATGTTATTAGTATGAATGCTTTGAACACCATTGTTGCTAATGCTATGGAAAATTCTAAGCTTGGGGAAGCTGGTTTTGATGAGCATGATATTTTTAGTCCCCCAAGCATGGAGGAGAAAATTTACTTTGATGATACTTTACCTCCTATATATGATGATTACAATGATGACTATCATATTTTCAGTCCACCTACTATTGAGGAGAAAATTAATTGTGATTACAATATGCCTCCTATATATGATGATTATGGTGATGAGAATAATAATGATAGCTATTTTATTGAATTTGCTCCCACTACAATTAATAGTAATGACTATGCTTATGTGGAGAGTAATAATTTTATGCATGTAGCTCATGATAAGAATGTTTCATGTGATAGTTATATTGTTGAGTTTGTTCATGATGCTACTGAGAATCTTTATGAGAGAGGACAATATGGTTGTAGGGATTTTCATGTTACTAAAACACCTCTCTTTTTGCTGAAAATCTTGAAGTTGCGCTTATCTTGTTTTCCTATGCTTATTGCATTATGCTTACATGACTTGTTTATTTACAAAATTCCTTTTCATAGGAAGTGGGTTAGACTTAAAAGTGTTTCTTATTTGCTTTTGATGCTCTCTTTTGCTTCAACTCTTATTTCTTGCGAGAGCACCATTAAAATTACTGAGCCCATCTTAATGGCTATAAAGAAAGCACTTCTTGGGAGATAACCTATGTTTTTATTTTTCTACTGTTTTGTTGTGTCTTGGAAGTTTTTACTACTATAGCAACATCTCCTTATCATGTTTATTTCATTTTTGTGCCAAGTAAAGTCTTTGATAGAAAGTTGATACTAGATTTGGATTTCTACGCAGGAACAGATTTTTAGCTGTCACGAATTCGAGCTTTTCTCTCTGTAGGAAAATCATAAAATCCTGAAACAATTCATGCGTGATCCTCAGATATGTATGCAACTTTCGTTTAACTGGACCTTTTCCATCTGAGCATGTTAAGTGCCTCGAAAAAATTCGTCTATACGGACTGTTCTGTTTTGACAGATTCTGCCTTTTATTTCGCATTGCCTCTTTTACTGTGTTAGAGTGGATTTCTTTGCTCCACTAAATTTCAGTAGCCTTGGGTAATGTCCAGAAGTGTTGGGAATGATTGTGTCCTTGCTGAACATGTGAATTTTTGATTATGCACTAACCCTCTAATGAGATTGCTTTGATTTTGGTGTGAAGGAAGTTTTCAAGGATCAAGAGAGGAGGATGATATAATATGATCAAGAAGAGTGAAAAGTCTAAGCTTGGGGGTGCCCCCGTGGTTCATCCCTGCATATTTCAAGAAGACTCAAGCGTCTAAGCTTGGGGATGCCCAAGGCATCCCCTTCTTCATCAACAACTTATCAGGTCACATCTAGTGAAACTATATTTTAATTCCGTCACATCTTATGTACTTTATTTGGAGCGTCCGTGTGCTTTTATTTTCGTTCCTTATTTTAAGTTTTCTTAATAAATCGGATCCTAACATGCTTGTGTGGGAGAGAGAGACACGCTCCGCTTTTTCATTTGAACACTCGTGTTCTTCGTTTTACTTTTAATGTTCATGGCAAAAGCTGAAAGCCGCTGCACTTATTGTTATTTGGTTGGAAACAGAAAATGCTTCATGTGGTAGTTGGTATATTGTCTTGAATAATTTGATACTTGGCAATTGTTTTGATCTCTCAAGTAGATCATGTTTAAGCTCTTGCATCATGTAGTTTAAACCTATTAGTGGAGAACTACCGTAGAGCTTGTTGAAATTTGGTTTGCATGACTGGTCTCTTGTAATAACCCAGAACATAGGAACAACGAAGGGTAGATTTAGAAATGGGATGTGCATTTCATCGCAAAACGGGGGAAATTTTCGCGCCTTATTGCAACTAAACCTAAGAGGGATCGAGGTTCTCTCTCATTTTGCACTTAGGGTTAGGCAATGTGAGTTAGGGAAATTTCGACATGATCTCTTTTGTATCTTGTTGATTTGGGGAATTGATTTCATTTGACAAGTGTTAATACATTTAACAATAAGCATTGGACAATATAAAAATGGAATTCATAATTTAAACACAACTTATGAAATCAAACAACTTTGAATTTCAAAGTGAATAATGAATACAATATTTATTCCAGAATATAAATATAACATAAATCAAAAGCTCATAAACAAAAACTTGGGCTTTATTGATATCACAACACAGATTACAAAGTCTTTACAATATTCTTGATATAAGAATTGATGAATAATAAACAGAAATGAAAATAAAGATTACAATATTGTTCCTAAACTAAAAACTAGACTAAATGACTTGGAGAATATCTTCTGGTCATGTCCATCTTCAAAACCTGCAAAACAAAGAACCAACACTAGCCAGAATGTTAGTGTTAGTCAAATAAATTCAGTTTGGACAGAACCAAGTGTCATGCACACTTGTGCTTGTCCAAAACCATGGACAGCACAAGATAAGGGCAGCAGCAGACCAAACCTGAGCACCACCAGGGGCTCAAGTTTCAGCATATGAGAGCACACAGCTCAAGTGTGCTGGGCAGCAACAGCAAGGCCATGCATCAGCTTAGTCACCAAAGCAAGCCAGGCTTGTGTGTCAATGCAAGGGTAGAAGCAGGGTTCATATAAAAGGGACACAAACCCTAGAAATAATAACCAGTCGACCAGATAAAGATTCACCAGGTAAGGGTGAAGCAAGAACAAGCTCAGTTCATCTAGTTCTTGAGCAAGAACAGAACCAACACACACACCCACTCAACCACCAGAAATCATGGTGACCTGAAAAGATCATCCAAGACCTGGAGGTGAAGGGCTGTGACACAAACCCAAGTCTGCATCAACAAAACATTTCTTTCTAGGAGCTGGAACAAGGTATACCAAATACCTGGAAAAGATCCAATGGATCTAATCCATCATATGCATGAAATAAGCATGGGATGAGCAGATGCTCATATGGGTAGATCATCACTTGGTTTTCACCAAGGATTACTGCCAGTCAAAAGCCACTAAAATAGAAAGCATCTAGGTACAGATCTTATACACAGAAACTAGCACATATGCACAGATGCATACACTAGCCAGATTTGATGCATAGATAGCACCAGTAGATGGCAAGGATTAGCAGCTAAGACTACACAGTAAATCCTAAGCATACAACCATCAGAAACCCTAGATTTCTTCACAGGCAAGCATATTGGCATTCATATTTATTATGATCCCCAAATATGCAAGCAAAGATGAGTAGCCAACAAGGTCCAACCAACCATGTGAGCAACCAGTCAGTAGCAAGGCTACTGAGGTCACATCACAATTAGCACCAATTAAGAGAAAGCCAAATAGATCACATCACTATCTAGAAATGGATTCAGACTCTAATTGCTTGTAAAGGAATCATGAATCATAAATTCAGACACAAGCAAGTAATTCAATCATCACTGCATAAGCAGTTCATCATCATTTAAGTAATACAAGCATGAATTTATCACAGATCCATGCTAAGCATTGACAGTAGCACACTGTTGAGCAACACAGTTAATCTATAGCCACTAGAGCAAGTCTAGATAGCTAAGATGAGAAACAGCACAAGTAAGCAACAGCACAGTGATGCTTGAGCATCAGCATCACAAAGATAATTGAATCATTTAGCCACAGTATTAGCCAGTAAGCCATCACTGACAATCAATTGATCAAATGGATCAATTATAGCAAGCCAAGCTACACAGGGAGGTTAGCCAACAAGCAAGGAATGATCCAATGGATCATTGGCTTGCAGAGGAAGCACTGAAGCATATCACAGGCACCACTGGCACACACACAAGTGTCACAGATGCAACACAAGTACACCTAGACAAGCAAGCATGATAGTCCAGTAAGCATAAGCAAGTCATAACCAAGCATAGCATGGCATAGTTAGCTCTTGAGCAAGCACAGTAGAGCATGGCAAGTATAGAGCAAGCTAGGAGCAGCAGAGAAGTAAGCACAGCATGAACAGCAAGCAAAGCAGCATGTGCCAGTACCAGTAAATGGTAATTGGGCCATGAATTTGCAATTAACAGAAGCACAGGAAAATTGCGTAGGAATAGCATGGCTCTGTGTGATCACAGGATCACCAGAGAGCAGCAGAGCATGAGGAGGAAGAAGAACAGTAACAAGGGGAGGCGCACAGAGGAGAAGGTGAGGATGCAACACTTACTTGCGCCTGGAAGCAGAGGCTAGGGCATGGCGAGGCAGTGCTCGCGCGGCCCTAACAGCTGCAAGTCCAGGGTAGGCGCCGACGTTACGCCGACGAACCCAGACACGAACCAGCACCACCGTAGCAAGCACCTGAGGCGATGGCACGAGTACTGCAAGTAGCACCCGCGCCAGGTCAACCCCAGGCACGTACCCATCGTCGGCGAGGACGAGATCTCGCCGGAGTTCGTCGAGGCGATTCTCCACGAGATCCAGATCGGAGGCGATTCGCCAGGAGAGGAAGAGAAGGGAAAAACTGCGCGGACAGATCGATAGATCTGCTCGCGGTGGTTCAGGATCGGTAGGTGGCTACGGCGGAGGAGCACGGCGATGGCCGGAGCGAGGCGGCGGCCATGGCGGCGACGCCATCGCCACGGGAGTCGCCAGAGGTTAGGGTTAGACGAGCGAGTGAGAGGGCCGAGTGAGAAGAGTGAGGTGGGCCACTTCGGCGCCACCGAACCCAAAAGGGGACCAGCCTTATTGGGCCGTCCCTGGGTTTAAGTTATTGGGCTGGGCCCAATATGGGTCCAGGGGGGTATTTTGGTCTTTTTACATTAAATAAAAGACCAAAACTTTACCAAATTGTAATAAATCAAAAACAACTCTAAAAATCCAATAAAAATTGGATTAATGAATGAAAAATAAATCTTAACAAGAATAAAATATGAAATGGAATTTATGAGATAAATTCAAAATTATGAATTTTAAGAATTTAAATAATAACTTGGAATTTAAGATTATTATTTCCTTGTAATTAAAATTCAAGGAAAAATCTCAAATAAGTTTAAATACTTATTTTCAAACATTTCAAAATGAAATTCTACTATTCCAAGTCATTTCTTTTGAAAAAGGGTATTTTTCCCAGAAAAATACTATACTCCTTTTTATTCCAAAAACTATAGAGGTCACTCTATAACTTCAAATTATTTTTGGAATGACTAAGGTAATCATCAAGTAAAATCATTTTACTTTGAATTGTTGTACTTTATGTGAACTACAATGATTAATACTTTTACATCAATTGTAAATTGCCGTCAAAGACATAAATCTTAAATACAACCCTAAGTTGTAATAACTCATTGGGGTAAAGGGATTCAACATAAAATAATCCATCCATGATTGCATTATTTGGATTTTATAACATTGTCCTTACCGGACAATGATGCTTCTTACAGAACCCGAGGTCCAGGTTCCATCAACTGCATTGAACTGCACTATCTCGCAGTCCACAGGCAAGTTCACCCTTGCTCATGTCAACTTGAGTATTTTATACTACTTTAATGCAAATCTATATACTTATCATTCCTGCATCGCAAAGAAAATGTTACTTTCCAACTATGAATATGACTATGTGGCTGGCAATGGAACCATGGTATGTGTTGATATGGTGGAGGTTCCATTGCAATGGGTTATATCACCCTAGGATTAAATTACCAATGCCGTCCAGTGATTCTAGCGCCGTACAAATCGCGTTGACCATGAGATCTATAATGGCTCTGGGGAAGCCAGTCGTATCTTTTCCCTTCTGCACGCCAACGGATTGGTAGAGCCGGCGGGGTGCTGGAGGCACTGCCGTAGGTTGGGATAGCCTTTTAAATCCCCATCCATTAGTGATGATGGCTCTACGATCTATGAAGGATTGTCCAAAGTGCACCATGAGTAAAGCCGTATTATCGGGAGAAGTCTACTGGAGGTGTACGGGTGGACAAAAGGGTGGGTTTGCAGTCGCGGAGAAGGCGGTGTGGGCTTGGATCTTTATACCTGGCCTCACACCAAAGGAAGTGTGAACGGGGGCAAGTCCCTGCGGATGGCAAAATGGGTGAGATCTCTTGTGGGAAAAGTAACGCACCTCTGCAGAGTGTATCAAATTGTGGCTGTCACTCCTTGTTCCAGGAAGGGGACTGCGAACGCGGCAGGAAAGGAACTCCACGAAGTTCTGGTCAACCTGTGAAGACTGACGGGCATAGTTTTCATAATAAAAGCAACCTTTTGAAGAAATGATTTCAAAAACATGCATTGACCTGCGATTTCCTGATCAATGGTCGTAGCTAGTGCATCAAACACCTTTTATTCTTTTAGAACTTGCTGAGTACCTCTGTACTCACTTTCTTTCGACACCCTTGCTAGACTGTGATCCGGAAGTGGAGGCTATCAACGATGGAGCACCAGAAGGAAGCTACGAGCTGGTCTACGAAGAACCTGATCTTACCGGCGGAGTGGAAGGCGTAGACTATGGGATAGTCTACGGACCAGATGACACGGAGGTGGAGGAGTAGTGACATACCCTAGCATCATAGAGCCGAGCAACGTAGAACTTACCTAAATAAGTTGTTGAGCTCTTTATATTTGTTATGAGTTGTAATCGTACTTAAGTAGTATCTTAGGGTGTTCTCATAGGACCTGTGAGAATACCAACTTGTTAAAGACAATGTTTGTAATAAAGTATGGAGTGTTATGACCTGCAATGTTTCTGTTGTACCACTCTGAGGGATATGGCAAATTGTGAAGAAGTCCCTTCGCAAAGATCATATCAACGACTTGTATACTACAACATGCAGTGGTATGCTGGGTCACCGCAGCTGGTATCAGAGCAAATGTTGCGACCTTAGGTTGGAAAAACCTAGTATAGGGAAGAAACCTGTAGGAGTCTAGTAGAAATAGTAAAGGATTCTCTAGAAATATGGTGATTATTCACTTGAGAATAGCAAAACCATATATTTTAGTGCGATAATTCTTTATTATAGCTATTATGATGCATTATCACTACTAATGTTCTGCTTTTGTATACAGCCATAATGGCGAACACTTTTCCTAAGAGGACTTTGAGGAAGGTTGAGGGTTGGCTCGGTGATTATGATGGACCAATAACAGCTCTCCTGTGTGGGATGCTGAAGGAACTTCATTGTGATCCACAGATACCTGTTATCAAGTATACCTACTATGATGGGGAAATCCTAGCCAAGTGCAGAGTATCGGTCCAACTACCGGAAAAACTGCTGATGAGTCATATAATGCCATACGGAGAAGCCAAAACTATCACCACAGCCTACCATATGGGCCTATTCAAGGCAATCCTTGAGATAAGGCAGCACAAGTCGATGAACTGCTATGTTCGAGTTTTCTCATATACCTCATGCCGAGGAAGATGAGGATCCCACTCTGAATCATTTGGTGTTAGCACACAGAAGTCCTGAAGCTGCAGCACAGCACATGGATAGCTGTAAGTCTTTATTGACCACGATGTACCTTTTACACATGAAGATGAGAGGTGAGATTGACCACATGCTAGCTGAGTTCATGGACCCTGATAAAGTCCAAACTCGGATGCGAGATTTGAGGGCACAACCACAACATACTACACCTTTCTTTAACCCAGACAGCGATGTAGATTTGAGTGACCAGTGGTCCAAGAGAAATCCACTTACAAGAGATCCACTTACACCTAACTTTGTCCCGCACTATCCACACGTGTTAGCATCGTATGATACTGGATATGGGGGAGACCACTCATGGAACATAAATTGCTCGGAGTCACCGATCGAGAACTCGACGGGTTGGCGTTTCGGGGAACCTTTCGGTGATGAGGAGGAGCCAATTCCATGTGATACAGGAGATGAGAGTGATGCGGTTAACCAGAATGTTAACCAAAGCTTTGAGCAGAAAGAGAAAGACACCAACTCCATTTCTTTAGATTTGGAGATGGGATTACCCAAAACATCCCAGTACGTCGTAGGTGAGAGTTCTGGAACAAAGAAAAAGAAGAAGAAGAAGATGAGGGGTCAAGTGAATAGGAATCCTCCATGGATGACTGGAGAAGAGGAGCTGTATTCCACTGGGGATATGTATGAGTCTTTATCTAGTTACTTTGGCATGACAGATCTCTGTCTCGGCACTTCGTCCGATTCAGACTACATACCTACGGGAAGAACCTTCATTCCGGACGGTCTTCGGAGGACAGACCGCTGTACCGGATGGACCCCAGGGATGTACGCGGAGGCGAGCTATGATGATGAGGAGTAGAGCTCCAGTGAATAATAAAGTAATCTAGGTGGTATTGTATTAGAACGTATTTTAAATTTCCGTTGGCTTGGGCTTTGAGCCAAATAAGTGGTTTATATCTACCACATGTAATATAAGTTTGTGAGTGTGTTATGTATTATACGGTGTATATACATAATAAATGTTTGTTTTGGATTTGCTTCTTGATTTTATTGTGTGACTAGTTCTGGGCAATGAGTTGAGCTCAGAAAACATTCGCATGGTGTAATTATGAGTAATCGCTCTTTGTTACAGGACTAGGGGGAAATGGCGTTAGTAGAAACCGAAGAGGCTCGCAGAGAGCGGGAAGCCAGAGAGAAAGAGGAGGCAGATGCAGCAGCTAGAGCAGAGAACGCACCACCACCACCACACCCAATGTTGCACCCAGACTTCCAACAGTATATGAGATCCATGGAGGAAGATAGGAGGCGTTACCAGGAAAGCCAGAGCAAGAACATGCAAGATTTCTTTACCCATGTCATCAATGATAGGGGTAATGAAGGCAAGGGGGTAACACTGTCGGACTTCCAAAATGCAAGACCACTACCATTTACATCAGCTCCAGAACCAATGGACGCTGAAGATTGGCTCATGGATACGGAACGGAAGTTGAAGACCGTTGGTTGCAACGATGAGGAGAAGATTAGATACACCACTTATCTGTTGTCAGGACCAGCAGCATCATGGTGGGAGAACCTTGTAGCAGTACACCCTCCAGATAAGGTATTCACCTGGGAGGAGTTCAAGAAGAAGTTTCGGGATGCTCATGTTCCGGACAGCGTGGTGGAGCTGAAGAAGAGGGAGTTTGAAGAACTAAGACAGAATACTGCACCCATCATGCAGTATGTTCGGGATTTCAATAGGTTATCCAGGTATGCACCGGAGGATGTAGATACAGAGGAGAAGCGGAAGAAGCGGTTCATGAAAGGCATGAATCCATACATGAAGATGCAATTAAGGTTGGCACGGACTGCCGAATTCCAGGAACTGATTGACTCGGCAATCACTTTCGAGGATGATTACCGGCAAGTCCAGGAGGACAGGAGGAAGAGGGCTCGTATAGAGCCAAGGAAGTACCCAATCAGTAAACCAATACCTGATCGGAGTTTCAAACCCCGATACCGACCTACTACTGGTAACCAATACAACCGGGGAGGTCAGAGTCAGAACCCAATCAACCAGATCATCTGCAACAATTGTGGCCTAAAGGGTCATTTGCAGAAGGATTGTCAGAAACCCAGAATCATTTGTTATGGTTGTGGGAAGGAAGGACACATCAAGCCAGAGTGTCCAAACAAGTCGTCGTGGAGCGGACAGAGCTCTGGAGGACGAGGTGGAAACAACAAAAACAACCGCAACAACAACAACAACAACCGCAACTACAACAACAACAACAATAAGAGGGGAAAGCCTTATGGAAAGCTGAATTGCACATCTTTGGAACAAGCGGAAGAGTCGGATCAAACAGTCTTAGGTACGCTAAGCATTCTTACTCATCCTGGCAAAGTATTATTTGATACTGGAGCAACCACATCATTTCTTGCATTGGAATTTGTGGAAAAATTCGGGCTTAGATGTTCTAAGTTAGAAACCCCTATAACTGTCCTATCCGCGGGGGGAATGACATAGGCACCCCAAATGGGCCTGCCGAATATAGTACCCGGGGTTTACTGAAGGCCCATTACCCGAAGAATAAGAAGATTCGAGAGCCCAAGATGTATTTAAGGAAAAGATGAGTTGTAATAGGAAGTGTTGTTTGTAATCTGGCGGGATGAGTTAGAAACCGTCTCGGACTCTGTAAACTTGTATAGCACGAATCCCTCGGCTCCACCTCCTATATAAAGGGGGAGTCGAGGGACGAAGAATCAATCGAATCATTGTCTGCAAACCCTAGTTTTCATAATCGTCGAGTACTTTTCGGCTGAAACCTTCGAGATCTACTTACCCTCTACTTCTAACTAAACCCTAGCCTACAATCCATAGGCATTGACAAGTTGATACCTTGTCAATTGGCGCCGTCTGTGGGAATTAGAGGCGTAAGGAGCTGATCTCGATGGCACGCTCAAGATCTTCGACATCGTCAACTGCAAGCAACACAATGGATCGAGGTAAACAGATCGCTGCTGGTCTTATCGATTTTGTTCCTCACCCACCCTCCCGTTTGGATGCATATGCGTATCTGGCGGAGCCCATGGAGATGACGTTCGGAAGGTTTCACTTTCGCGTCGAGAAGGAAGGATCGTATCGTGTCGAGATTCCGATTTCGTCGGGATCGTCGGTGGTCGATTCCGATTTTTCAAATTATGCATCGTCCATCGAGTCAGGAGAAGAAGAAACCTCGGCGACACGCTACGTCAGCACCAGAGCAAGAGAGAAACTCGCCAAGATCTTCAACGACATGTCGTTTGAGTCATCTGCGGACTCATATATAAGCGATGGCTCAAGCGATGTCGACAGTTACGACTTCGTCGACAAATCTCTGACAGTGGGCAAGGTCTTCATCAATCTCAACGATGATGTCACCAAACCCAACGTAGATCTGAGTACAAAGTATCATCAGATTTACGCCATTGAAGATCAAGAGGAAACATTCGAGGCTTTCGACGGTGGGAAATCCATACGTCGATCCCTCCAATCTGCGACAAGGCCTGGGCAACAAATACGTCGGGCCAGAGCCGCGAGATAGAGTTCAACTTTCACAAGCAGCGTGGGACAGAGCTACGAGAGCTATGAACGGCACAGAACCAATGGCTACCACAGCCACACCAGAAGAATTGCAAGCATATCAATATAGGCTCGCACGAGCTGCCAGGGAATTGGAAAAACAGACAGCTGAGTTGAACAGGAGAAAGGAGGCAGCTTCTGCATCCAGCAGGAGAAGGGCAGATCTAAGTCGACAATCTAGAACTACGGGTGATAGCCATCGGGAGGCGCGGAACAGAGCAAGATCAAGGCTGCAACACATACCCGGGCGTAAAGAGAACACTTGGTCCAAAACCTCGACATGTCCTTTATGTCGATAGATACAAGAGGAAACATCATCCCTAAGACACCAGAGGCTGGGTATATGGCGACACATGCTTTTATCCTTGCATCTAAACCACCTCCAGGTGATCCAAGGGAAACACTGTATAATATGGCGGTAGCAGGAGTTGGAGCTATGGGGACAGCGTTTGTATCAACGCCTCCCGAAGGAGCGGCAAGGCAAAATAGTCCACGACCCGCAGCAGCAACGGCGGCAAAGACTGAAGGGCCAAGTGGAGCAAGAGACACAGCAGCACAAGCAAGAGTCGACAGAGCGCGGCAGAGCAGAAGGGATCATCGGCAATCCCCAGAACTTAACGACGAAGATATGTGCGGCTTACCATGCTTCACGAGGAGAGTCCGAAAAACTCGAGTCCCCTCAGGATTCAAGTTACCCGATAATTTCAAGAAATTCGACGGCCTTCAAGATCCAGAGGATTGGCTAGTCGACTATCTAGAGACGGTGAAGCTGACAGGAGGAACTAGGGCAACAGCCATGCAAAGCATCCAGGTGCACTTGAGTGGAGCCGCACGATCGTGGATAAAGAAACTCGCTCCAGGATCCATCGACAGCTGGGAAAGTTTCGAGGACGTGTTCGTCAAGAACTTCAGATCCACGTGCAAAAAGCCCGCGTCGTTAGAAGAGTTGAGAGCGTGTCGACAAAAGCCAGATGAGCCAATGAGAAAGTACATCCAGAGGTGGAATATCATCAAAAACTCGGCAGAAAATATATCTGACGAGAGAGCAATAGATGCGTTTGTCGCAGGAGTCAGGCGTGGAGATTTTGTCGAGGACTTGGGAAGGACCAATCCAAAGACAGTATCCGCGTTAATGGAGATAGCAAATAAATGGGCAGATGGAGAAGACGCTGTCCACAACAAACGACACAGGTCGCCAGAGGAGGACCGCGGTCGAAACTATCAACCGAGGCGAAGATTTCCTCGGCAGTACCAGAACTACGACGCTCCAGGACAAATTTCGGCAGGTTTTCGGACAAATACAGGAGGAAGCAACAGAGATGATTACCAGAGAAGCAGTGAACAGCGAGGTGATAACAGAGATGATTCACGCAACAGGCAAAATAGCGGGCCTAGGTTCCCAAGACCTTTCGTGTCCCCTGAAGAGATGATGAACGGACCGTGCCAGATGCACTTTTTCCTCGACAAAGAACGGCAAAAGACAAGTCAGGGCACTTGCGGAAGGACTGTCGAAATTTTCAAGCAATGTTGCGGTATGCAGAGAACGCTAATGCGCGAGCAGCACAGAGAAATCCTCGAGAACCCAGAAGCGAGATTCACTTGCCGCCTCCTCCCGCGATTACAGACGACAATCGGCATCAGCTCAGAATAGCGGCAGCACCTGCACCACCACCTTATGTTGATCCTAACTCCAATGGAGCAGTGTCGATGATTCAGAAGGGAAGGCCGTCCAATAGAGCTCAGAAAGTAATCTCACGACAGGTGTTTATGGCAGAGAAAATGCCTCCACCAACAGTTGAGTACCTTAATTGGTCAGGACAAGATATCGGCTTCACAATAGCAGATCATCCGCAGCAAGTCCCTCGACCAGGGCAGTCAGCACTTATTTAGCGAGCAGTTATCGCGGGATTTGATGTCTCGCGAGTGTTCATAGACGGCGGCAGCAGCTTGAACCTTATGTATGCAGATACATTGAGGAAAATGAACATATCCTTAGCAAACTTGAAACCAACAGACACAAGGTTCCACGGCATCACGCCGGAGAAACCAAGCTATCCATTGGGAAAAATCAATCTTGACGTTCAGTTTGGGACCCGAGAAAATTATAGAATCGAGAGACTCGAGTTTGAAGTCGTGGATTTTCCGTCGCAATATCACGCTCTGTTGGGACGACCAGCATATGCTAGATTTATGGCGGTGCCACATTATACATACTTGTTGTGGAGGATGCCTGGACCAAAGGGACCAATCACAGTCAAAGGAAGCTTCGCCTTAGCTGATAAGTGCGACAAGGATTTCCACCGGTTGTCAGAAACTTTCGGGATGCAAGCTGAGTATTTGGCGTCAAAAAGCATGACTGATTACGACGTACTCCCAGACGTTGGAAGGCCAAACAAAGAATCAACTTTCGCATGCAGAAAAATTCAAAAGAGGTGCAGATTCACCCGACAGACCCAAAAAAGACGACATCTATCGCAAACGACATGGATATCGCATAGGAAAGCGCGCTCGTCGAGTTCCTCCGTGAGCACCGGAAAATCTTCGCATGGTGTCTAGTGACATGCCAGAGTACCAGGGAACTTGCCGAGCACCACCTAAACTTGGATCCACTAGCGAGACCAATCAAACAACCTTTGCGGCGTTTTTGAACCAAACCGCAAAGCCATGCTGTCGTAAATCAATCGACTACAAGAAGCTGGTTTTATCAAAGAGATATTCACGAAGCCACATGGGTAGCAAATCCTGTGTTGGTACCGAAGAAAATCACTAAGGTCCTTCGCATGTGCGTCGACTTTACGTGTCTCAATAAACATTGTCCAAAGGATCACTTTCCCCTCCCGAGGATCGATCAAATTATCGACTCCACGGCTGGATGTGAACGTCTTTCCTTCCTGGATGCATATTCTGGTTATAACCAGATCAGATTGAAAGAAGAAGATGAAGTAAAGACCGCGTTTATTACACCTTACGACGTGTTTTGCTACAGAACAATGCCCTTTGGTCTAAAAAATGCGGGAGCAACATATCAGAGGATGATGCAGAAGTGTTTGGCGACACAGATTGGGAAGAACGTCCAAGTATACATTGATGATGTCGTCATAACATCAAAAAAGGGGGCAACGCTGATCGAGGATCTCAAGGAAACCTTCGACAACCTTGATAAGTTTTGCCTCAAATTGAACCCGACGAAGTGTTTTTTCGGCGTCCCAGCAGGAGAACTTCTGGGGTTCCTAGTCTCAGCAAGAGGGATTGAAGCAAATCCCGATAAAATACAAGCTATCGTAACAATGAGGAAGCCAACAAAGTTGAAAGAAATACAACAGCTAACTGGGCGAGTCGCAGCTTTGAGCAGATTCGTCGCGAGGCTGGGAGAAAAAGCGTTGCCGTTCTACGCTTTGATAAAACAAGGAGACAAATTCCAGTGGAACGAAGAAGCCAACAGAGCTTTCGAGGATTTGAAGCGCACAATTTCGACACCACCAATTTTGGTGGTGCCAAAAGAAAGGGAACCTCTCCTGTTGTATATCGCAGCCACGCCCCAAGTGGTGAGCACGGTGCTAGTTGTCGAAAGGGAAGAAGAAGGAAAACTCCACGGCGTGCAGAGGCCAGTATACTTCGTAAGCGAAGTTTTATCGCCCTCAAAACAAAGGTATCCTCAGTACCAAAAGATAGCATATGGAGTGTTCACGACAGCACGAAAATTGCGCCACTATTTTTCGGCACATCCGATCGTAGTGGTCAATGAAGCTCCTTTGTCAAATATATTGAACAACCCAGAAGCTACGGGTCGTGTCTCCCTTTGGGGAATAGAACTTTCCCCTCGGGACATCACGTATGAAAAAAGAAAAGCAATCAAGTCGCAAGTTCTGCCGGACTTCATAGCAGAGTGGATGGAGTTGGAAAACACAGGACCCCCAGACTTATCAAGAACTTGGACAATGAACTTTGATGGGTCCAAGAGACTAGAAGGGGCTGGCGCAGGAGTAGTACTCATATCACCTGAAGGCGACAAGATAAAGTACATCCTTCGGATGACGTTCCCTAACGTATCTAACAATGAAGCAGAATATGAAGCTCTCATACATGGGATGAAGATGGCGAAAGCCTGCGGTGCAACTCGACTAAAAATCTTTGGCGACTCACAGTTGGTGGCACAGCAAGTTATGAACCAATGTGACGCAGTCAATGATAGCATGATGGCATATAAGGAGGTGTACAACGAGCTCGAGAAGTTGTTCGATGGATGCGAAGTAAATCATATTAGTAGATTGAGCAACGACGAAGCCGACGTTCTTGCAAACATCGGATCGCAATGCCTTGCAGTGCCGCCAGGTGTATTCTGGGAAGAGATAACAGAGAGATCCACTAAGTCGACAAAATCAAAAAAGAAGGAGAAGAAACCCTCGGGGGCCACCAAGGAAAAGCAAGAAGACGAAGAAGAAGACCAGGACCTGGTCATGGTGATACAGATACCGTGGATGCAGTCGTACATATCATACATCCTCAGGAAAGAAATACCTGACGATCCAGTTGAGGCAAGACGAGTAATTCGACGTTCCAAAGCTTTCACGGTGGTCAAGGGAGAATTGTATAAGCGAAGTATTTCAGGCGTCTTGCAAAGGTGCGTCACACCCGAAGAAGGAAGAATAATTCTGAAGGATGTACACGAAGGAATATGTGGCCACCACGCAAGTAGTCGAGCTATCGCAGCCAAGGTTTTTCGAGCAGGATTCTACTGGTTGACAGCAATCGAGGACGCCAAAGACATAGTAAGAACTTGCGACGCGTGTCAAAGGTTTGCCGCAAAACCTCACTCTCCAGCAGCAGAGCTAGCACCAATACCATTGTCATGGCCCTTTGCTCAATGGGGACTTGATATGGTGGGCAAGTTACACAAATCCTGGCCAGGAGGAAAGGAATACATGTTAGTAGCTGTCGACAAATTTACAAAGTGGATAGAAGCGAAGCCGATAAATTCACCAGACGGAGCATCCGCAGTAAAATTCGTAAAAGGCCTCGTCTTGATTTGGAGTGCCCCACAAAGATCGTCACGCATAACGGCAGTAACTTCACATCCCATGAATTCAAAGATTATTGCGAAGAGGTGGGTATCAAGCTAAACTTTGCATCAGTCGCACATCCTCAAACCAATGGGCAAGTCGAGAAAGCCAATGGCATCATCTGCAATGGCATCAAGAAGCGCTTGTTAGGACCACTGGAAAAAGCTCGACATACCTGGCCAGAAGAACTACCAAGCGTGTTGTGGAGCATCCGAACAACACCAAACACAAGCAACACAGGAAACTCCGTTTTTCCTGGTTCATGGAGCAGAGGCAGTACTACCAATCGAGATAGAGCACAACTCTCCACGTGTCGCCGAATATGATGAAGAAACGTCGAGAAGAGCGCTAGAAGATGACGTCGACGCACTTGATGAAGCTCGAGATGAAGTATTATCTCGGGTAACTAAATATCAGCAGGACTTGAAAAATTACCACGATCGACGATTGCGGCCAAGATCTTTTCAGGTGGGAGACCTAGTTCTTCGGCTCACGCAAAAAAGTCATGAAAAACTCGAGTCACCATGGCTTGGCCCTTACATTGTCACGGAAGTAATCGGAGGAGGAGCATACAGGATAAAGGATAAGAAGACAGGGGTGGAGGAGCCAAACCCCTGGAACGTGGCGCAACTTAGGCGGTTCTACGCCTAGAATCGAAATATAGTCCTTGTAAAACTTCAATGTACTGAAACGCCCGCGAGTTTTCAGACGCACTCTTTTCCTTTTTCGGGGCACCGAGTGGGGCCGGAGAAGGTTTTTAATGAGGCGGGCTCGCGGTGCTGCAATATAATAAAGATAGTGATAATATAACTCTTCTTCTTTATCGACATGATCAAAGACTTTGCTCCGACAAATTTCAATATAGTTCGTCGACAAAAGAAAAGCCTTGCCTTGGTATTCAAATACCTCGTGAGTCAAAAAAATACAAAATAGTATTCAATAAAAAGCTCGGGGGCTCATATTCCCCATAAATATATAAATGCCTTGCTTCAAAATCTCGCAAATATACAAATACAGTAAAGAGTTACCGAAACACTCGGGGGCTAGACAAACAGAGAAATATAATGATTGCTTTACAATATAATCATAGTCATGGGTTACAAAGAAGAAATATCTACAAGAGGAAAATAACTAGTCTTGATTCAATATATCATCAAGAGTAACTCTATTTTCTTCAGGAGCAGCGCCAAGAAAATCGGCATAATGGCCATCGGCAAAAAAGTCGGCGTCCATCCGAAGAAGGTCCTCAATCATTTCTTCGGCTATAGGCGTAACCTTCGTGTTAATCCTGTCAACACCAACTCTTCGACGTTTTACCTTTTGATGCACTTTCGCGACAACTTCAGTAAGGTCAAGTTTTGAGTGGCAGATCCGGAGCATGATAAGAGCAAATCCGCGCCGCCTACCGGTTGAGCTTTGACAAAATCATGGATACTGCGAGCATCCTTGAATCTTTCCATCAATTCAGAAGAGTTTTTGGTTGGACGTTCCGAGGAAACATGGAGTTGTAAACCATGGACAAGGTCTTGGTACGAAGTCAAGGAAGTCGCGAGTTTGAGAGGTGCGATCTTGAAATCCGACAATTTGGCGGGTCCTCTGCTGGGTAGCCCAAAACAACGAACCATGGTCCAGGGAAAGATTAACAAGGAGGTTTGTCCTAGCATTTACCCTCTCTTCCTCGGCAGCAGCATCAATAAAGGCACCTATCAAAACAAAGAAGTGGAAACCTTTAAGAGACAATAGCATGAAGATGAAAGATATCAGAGGATGAAACAGGCATACCCGACATATCTGCACTAGCTTCATTCATTAATTCGAGCATGAAATTTTCTCGAGTAGTCGCCTTTTCAGTCTCGGAAGCAGCAATTTCCTTAGCAGCCACGGCCTCGCGAGCTTGCTGAAGAGCAACTTTTTCGGCTTCAGATGACTTACGAGATTGCTCCATCATCACAAGTGTTTGCTTCTTCGCATACTGAAGTTGCTGCCGAAGTTCATCCAGTTCTTGCGACAAGGTATCGTCGATGTGCAAGATCAAGAAAAGTTCTCCTCGCGCGAGAAGAAGAAGGCGAAACATTGGAAGGAGCGGAAGTTGGAGTATAGTTATCAAATATCAACTGAAATTTAAACAGGACAACATCAAACGACAATCAAAGATAGAGTTTTTCATTAATCTCGTGGAATAATTACAAGGGCATTACAGTGGAGCTAAGGAAATACGTGTCGCCAAATGACTACTTTGGCGACAAGAGCAAAAGAAACATAAAGAAAAAACAGAGGCATGCAACTAGACCTCCGGCCTTGACGAGCTAGGAGTCGACGATGGCTTAATCCCAAGATAGGCCAAGATCTTCTTTGTGTTGGGCTTGGCTGCCTTAATCAGCGACTTCCACCTTGATTGCTCTATCTGCTCGGTGTCGCCAACTTTCATCCAGTCGATAGTCTGTCGACTGTCAGCAACCAACGCGACAGTGTTCTCAACGGCAACCTTCATATTTTCTTGGCGCATCTTCAGTCCAAGGTCTTCTGATGTATTGAACATCTTGGCAAGGTTGAGGAAAGTCGCAGGCTCCTCTTTCTTCGGGAAGAAGTAGGGGAACAATGCCGACAATACCGCGTTAGCATTCGACACACCTTCACGAATCTCGGACCCATGAAGTTCCAGATAGGAAAGTGCGTCAAGGACAGGGTCATTGACAGGATTTGTCAGATCAAAATCTTGGTTTGTTTGGGCTGTTAAGGAAACAAAGCATTAGTGAAAAGACAAGAAACAACGATTCTCATAAAAATAGAAGAGATCAGCAAAATTACTGAAAGTGCGGCGACTCTGCGTTTTCAGGCGCTTGAGGATTCCTTCTTCACGAGAAGCTTGCGCAGCTTTGTGCCCATCTAAGGCAGCTGTAGCATCCTCAAGTTTTTTCTGCAGTTCCTCGACACCAGCAGCTTTCGCCTTGGCTTCGTCAGCTTCGGCCTTGGCGTTGCTAGCAGCGAGTTCGGCTTTCTTGCGAGCCGCCTCACTTTGCTCAAGTTTTAGAGCAAGTGCGTCGGCGCGTTCGTTGGCCTCTGCAAGTTTCTCTATCGAGATATGGAAAAGAGAGGGAAGAAAAGCTCAAAAATCGCGACAAGTAACAGGAGCAAAAAATCAAGGAAAAACAGCAAGTATAAAAGTCGTTACCTTCGACTCTATTAGCATATTCACGGTACCCAATAAATTGGGAACCGATGCGGAGAAGATCCTTGATCATAGGCTGTTCAACGTGAACATAGCAAGAGAAACATCGGCATGAAAAAGAGAAAAGGTGTAAAAAAACAAAAATAAGGAAAATATAGATGTCGACAAGCTTACATCATCTAGGAGCAGAGTCGACGAACTGCCCAACTGAGGGGCAGTTTCAACAATCTTTTCAACCCTTGTCCTTTTTGGTGAAGGAGCAAGGGGGCTTGATGGTGGAGTAGTGGTGACGACGTTTTGTTGAGGAGGCGACGTTTCTTCCCCTTCAACTAGCGTGTCTGAGGCAAGTACAGTACGTGATGTGCTTGTCCGAGGAGCCACGTCAGTAATTGGTACTTCTTCCTCGTCATCACTGTTGGTCAAAAAATCGGCAGCATAAAAAGCAAGACAGGATAAAAATTTCGAGTACAAAAATAGGGAGAAATAAAGGTGACTTACGAGCTGACGAGGGATTCAACATAAGGATCGTAAGCTGCCTTAGGATGAGAGGGAACAACTCCTTCAGCCTTAGAGGTGCCAGAATCTTCGGCATCAGTCCTTTTCCTTTTGTTCCTTGGAGAAACAGCAGGAGGAAGGGACTGCGTCGACTCACTGGCTTCAGACTCAACTTCTTTTTCATGAGAAGCCGCAGATTTGTGAGAACCCACGACTTCACTTTCAGGAACAGAAGAACCTTGAGTATCTTCGGCAACGATGGCCTGTTCTTCGACTTCTCCACCCTCCGGAAGAGGAGGAAGGGAAGTCATAGTAGGATGGTTCTGAAAAAATAGTGACCAAAGGAAAATTAAAGAGATGACAATACAATGAGATGCAGAGAAAGTGCGGAATAAGATAAAAACTCGAGAAGACAAAATACCTCGGGGAGTGGATTGGTGGAGCTGTATGGTTCCACGCGACAAGAGGAAGGAACTGGGTCCTTGCCCAGGCGAGAGAGTCTTCGAACCAACTTCTCCAAGTCCTTGGTGGAAAGATCACCGGAGATTCTGTTGGCGTCATTTTTACCAGAATACGTCCAAAGGGGATTTTTGCGAGCCTGAAGAGGCTGCACTCTAATCCTAAGGAAGTAGGCAGTGATTTGAACACCAGACAGCTCTTTGCCTCGAGTGTTTTGAAGCTGGCGGATACGAGACATCAGTGCCTCTGTCGCTTTTTTCTCTTCCTCGGAAGCTTCGGCATCCCAGGAGCGGCGACGCTGAATTCTGGCACTTCCGTCGAAAGGAACTATGTTGTGCTCAACGGAGTTGGCGCTTTCTTCGTGGATGTAGAGCCACTTTTTGCGCCATCCTTGGACAGAATCAGGAAACTTGACGTCGAAATAGTCGACATCAGTACGAACACAGATAACAACGCCACCTATGTTATAAGTGACGTTGTGGGAGCCATTGCGGCGGAGGCAGAAAATGCGCTTCCACAGAGCCCAATTGGGAGGGATTCCGAGGAAGCATTCGCAAAGCGTGATGAAAATAGAAATGTGAAGGATGGAATTGGGGGTCAACTGGTGCGCTTGAATCCCATAAACGAAAAGAAGGCCGCGGAGGAAATCGTGGATTGGGGTCGAAAGGCCGCGGATTAGATGATCAACAAAACTAACCCGGTACTCCATTGGAGGCTTGGGGTAGCTTTCTTCGCTGGGAAAGCGGATGGCGTCCTCCTTCTTCATGAGGCCGAGCCTCTTCAGCATGTTGGTGTCTTGGTTGGAGATTTTGGATCTCTCCCACTCAAGATCCTCGACGGCCATCTTGGATTCCGGAGTGCTGTGGCGAGTCAGACGCACGCGCGGTGGCATCAACGGCAATGGGCAAAGCAATGTATGAGCGTGCGGAAGATCAGAGAGAGTTGGGCGCAGGGGAAGTTTTGCGAAGAGGAACAGATGAGCGGCGCAAGCGAGGGGATGAACGGAGGTTGAAGAAAGGTTTATATAAGAATTGGGTGAAGTAGTGTGCCGTTCGATGAAGAAATCGTGTGGTGAGAATAGATCTTCTAGATACAAGGGCAAAAAAGTATTTTTACTGAGATAGGCGTTACCGTACGTGCGCCAGAAAAAGCGGAGGACGTGTGTCCCCCACTTGCACGACGTGTCAACGTGGTGGAAGCAATGGACCCACAGGGCAGGAAAATCACGACTATTCGAGAAGGATGAAGTAAATTTGATTAAGGGAAGCATGTCGATAAGAAAAATAAAAAAAAGAAGATTGGCGACAGGAAGAATTATTCAATACTTCGGGAGCCTTTGATCAAAAACAAGTTTTTGCCCAAATGCTCGGGGGCTACTTCGACAAAAAGTAAGATTTCGACTATGGCAATATAGAAATTGCGGGAGCCTACAACCAAGCACAAGTTCTTGGCTGTAGCCTCGGGGGCTACTCCCATCGGGAGCGCTGTTCGCGCACCCGAGAGATAAACAAAAAAGAGAGAGAAGAAGAAAGAGATCATATTGGGAAGTAATGGAAATATAGCGACAAGGTGGACTAAAATGTTGAGCCTACAACCAAGCACAAGTTCTTGGTTGTAGCCTCGGGGGCTACTCCCATCGGGAACGCTGTTCGCGTGCCCGATGAAATTATCAAATAAAAAGTAGAAAAGTAAGAGAGTATATTTCGAGTTATAATTAACTCTACATATACTCCCATCGGGAGAGCAATATAAGTCATACTTGACTCGATAAAATGTGCCATTCCAACAGCCGGAAAAGCACTCGACAATATATTCTCAGAACGCCGAAGTTGCGATCAATTTCTGAATGCCGCAAATTTGCGAAGGTAAGACCCCAGATCCGTTCTGCTGGGCGTGGCATCGCCAAAGACTGCGCTCTGCTACTTTTATCCGTATCAACAGATACGAAGAAAAATCCTAACGGACGCGTTAGGTATCCGATAAATTTGACTGGGACTCGACAGAATGGTAAGACCTTAAGCGGCACCTGTCGACGTTTACACCAGTATCCCGAGATCATGTCCAGGGACGTGATTTTGAAGTAGGTTTTTGCGGATTGCCACTAGAGCAGTTAACTAGTACCTGATCCGTCAGATGAACTAGCCCCAACTACCAGTATCCCTGTACAATATAGAATTTTATGTGAAGAAATATAAAAAGTTAAAGCTTTCGAGTAAAAATAAACAGTGGAGATTTTCCCTGACTCTACGATTCAAGCAAAATCTCGGGGGCTACTGACATAGGCACCCCAAATGGGCCTGCCGAATATAGTACCCGGGGTTTACTGAAGGCCCATTACCCGAAGAATAAGAAGATTCGAGAGCCCAAGATGTATTTAAGGAAAAGATGAGTTGTAATAGGAAGTGTTGTTTGTAATCTGGCGGGATGAGTTAGAAACCGTCTCGGACTCTGTAAACTTGTATAGCACGAATCCCTCGGCTCCACCTCCTATATAAAGGGGGAGTCGAGGGACGAAGAATCAATCGAATCATTGTCTGCAAACCCTAGTTTTCATAATCGTCGAGTACTTTTCGGCTGAAACCTTCGAGATCTACTTACCCTCTACTTCTAACTAAACCCTAGCCTACAATCCATAGGCATTGACAAGTTGATACCTTGTCAGGGAACAATCTTAGTAACCCACGTGAAAGAAGCACAAGTCCTAACCATATGTGACTGTGTGTATTTCGCGGACCTATTCATCATACCCATGAAGGACATATCAGTCATCCTAGGGATGGATTGGTTGACAGAAAATGGAGCGGTGATTAACTGTGGAGACAAAACAGTATCACTTCGCAACTCCATCGGAGGTCGAATAGTGTTCCAAGGAGATAAGTACAGCGAGTTGGAGATCGGATTGGAACTAAATAGCCTGAAGGAAGTGAGAATTGAAGATATTCCTGTAGTGAATGAGTTTAAGGATGTATTTCCTAAGGAACTACCGGGTATGCCACCCGATAGAGAGATAGAATTCACCATCGATCTAATTCCAGGCACAGCACCAATAGCACAACCACCATATAAGATGGGACCAAAGGAGTTAGTGGAACTGAAAGCTCAGATAGATGAACTGGAACAGAAGGGATTTATTCAAGAAAGTGTGTCACCATGGGGTACACCAGTTATTTTTGTGGATAAAAGAGATGGAGGAAAGAGGATGTGTGGAGATTACAGAAATTTGAACAATGTCACTATCAAGAACAAGTATCCTTTACCTAGAATTCAAGACCTTTTTGATCAAGTTCAAGGAGCAGGAGTCTTCTCGAAGATAGATTTAAGGTCAGGATACCATCAAATCAAGATCAAGAAGGAAGATGTACCAAAAACAGCGTTTGTATCAAGGTATGGACACCATGAATACTTGGTTGTACCATTTGGACTAACAAATGCACCAGCAATTTTCATGAATTTGATGAACAAGATATTCATGAAGTACTTGGACAAGTTTGTGATAGTGTTCATAGATGATATTCTAATCTATTCCAAAGATAAAGAAGAACATGCCAAGCATTTGAAGATAGTTTTGCAAACTTTGAGGGAACATCAGCTATATGCGAAGTTCAGCAAGTGCAAATTTTGGTTAGATAGTGTTGAATTTCTTGGACATGTCATAACCAAAGAAGGCATAGCGGTGAATCCAAGCAAGGTTCAGTCCGTATTGGAATGGAAATCACCTAAAAATGCTAAGGAGATAAGAGGATTCCTTGGTATGGCAGGCTACTATCGGAGATTCATAGAGAGATTTTCGAAGATTGCAGGACCAATGACCAAGTTACTCAAGAAAAATACTCCATTTGTGTGGACTGATGAGTGTGAAGCCAGCTTCCAAACACTCAAAGATAAGTTAACCACAGCACCGGTGTTAGCAGTTCCTGAACCTGGAAAGGATTACATGGTGTATTGTGATGCTTCCAAGAATGGACTTGGATGTGTTCTTATGCAAGATCGAAAGGTAATAGCTTATGGATCAAGACAGCTGAAACCACATGAACACAACTACCCAGTACATGATCTCGAGTCAGCGGCAGTTGTGTATGCTTTGAAGAGTTGGAGACAATTTCTATATGGATCCAAGTGTGAGTTATACACCGATCACAAAAGTTTGAAATATTTCTTCACCCAGAAAGAATTAAACATGAGACAGAAGAGATGGTTGGAGTTGATTAAGGATTACGATCTTAAGATCAACTATACACCAGGCAAAGCTAATGTAGTAGCAGATGCCCTAAGTAGGAAGAGTACGGAGAATCAACCTACGGAATGGGAGATTCCAAAGGAACTTCGGAAAGAGTTAGAAGATGCTCAAATTTTGTTTATTCAAGGTGATGCCAAAGGAAGTATAGCAACCATGAGGATTATGGATGAGATGTACTCAGACTTGAAATATGAGATTATCCGAAAGCAAGCAGATGATTTGTTCATTCAAGAGGAAATCAAGAGGATTGGCGAAGGAAGACCATCGGAATTCCATCTAGGGGATTTTGATTCATTATACTTCCAGAAAAGGATCTGTGTACCAGATGATCCAGAAGTAAAGTCAATCATATTAAAGGAAGCACATGAAACCCCTTATTCAATACATCCGGGAAGTACTAAGATGTATATGGATTTGAAGGAGATGTTCTGGTGGAACAACATGAAAAGAGAAATAGCACAATATGTCTCGGAATGTCATACATGTCAACGAGTGAAGGCAGAGCATCAGAGTCCTGCGGGATTACTCAAACCACTGAAGATACCGGAATGGAAATGGGATGAAATAGGAATGGATTTTATTACTGGTTTACCAATGACTAGTAAAAGGAAGGATATGATATGGGTAATAGTGGATAGACTTACCAAGAGTGCTCATTTCATAGCCGTAAACACAAAGGATACTGCAGAAAAGCTTGTGGATATTTATGTGAAGGAAATTGTGAGTAAGCATGGAGTACCAAAGAAGATAGTCTCAGATAGAGGTTCAATTTTCACATCAGCATTCTGGAAACAACTACAAGAATCTTTGGGATCCAAGTTGGATTTCAGTACAGCATATCATCCACAAACCGAAGGACAAACCGAAAGAACCAATCAGATACTAGAAGACATGCTTAGAGCTTGTGCTCTGAACTTTGGAGGCTCATGGGAGGACCATTTACCTCTAGCAGAGTTCTCATATAACAATAGTTATCAGAGTAGCATCCAGATGGCACCGTACGAAGCATTGTACGGAAGGAAGTGTAGATCACCAATTTGCTGGTTTGAAACCGGAGAAAACAAGGAGTTTACACCGGACTACATCAAGGAGAGACAAGACGTCATCGAGGTGATCCGGGATAGACTCAAAATAGCTCAGAGTCGTCAGAAGAGTTACGCTGACTTAAAGAGAAGAGATTGGGAACCGAAAGTGGGAGACATGGTTTATCTGAAGGTTAGCCCAATGAAAGGACTTAAGAGGTTCGGAGTAAAAGGAAAGTTAAGCCCTCGATATATTGGACCATTTAAGATAATCAGTCAGAATCGAGGAACAGCTTTTGAGTTGGAGTTACCGGCACAACTAAGTCAAGTTCATAATGTATTTCATGTATCACAACTCAGAAAGTGTTTGAAGGCACCGGATGATCCCATCACATATGAAGAAATAGAATTACAATCTGACCTAACTTATGTGGAAAGACCGGAAAAGATCTTAGAAGTACAATGGAAGAAGTTAATAAACAGGGCAATCAAATATTGTAAAGTGCAATGGCAACATCATCCTGAGCGAGAAGCAACTCGGGAGACGGAAGAAGAACTCAGGAAGTCTTACCCCGAGATGTTCAGGTACCAATCTTAACTTCGGGACGAAGTTTCTGTTAAGGGGGAGAGGCTGTAATAACCCAGAACATAGGAACAACGAAGGGTAGATTTAGAAATGGGATGTGCATTTCATCGCAAAACGGGGGAAATTTTCGCGCCTTATTGCAACTAAACCTAAGAGGGATCGAGGTTCTCTCTCATTTTGCACTTAGGGTTAGGCAATGTGAGTTAGGGAAATTTCGACATGATCTCTTTTGTATCTTGTTGATTTGGGGAATTGATTTCATTTGACAAGTGTTAATACATTTAACAATAAGCATTGGACAATATAAAAATGGAATTCATAATTTAAACACAACTTATGAAATCAAACAACTTTGAATTTCAAAGTGAATAATGAATACAATATTTATTCCAGAATATAAATATAACATAAATCAAAAGCTCATAAACAAAAACTTGGGCTTTAATGATATCACAACACAGATTACAAAGTCTTTACAATATTCTTGATATAAGAATTGATGAATAATAAACAGAAATGAAAATAAAGATTACAATATTGTTCCTAAACTAAAAACTAGACTAAATGACTTGGAGAATATCTTCTGGTCATGTCCATCTTCAAAACCTGCAAAACAAAGAACCAACACTAGCCAGAATGTTAGTGTTAGTCAAATAAATTCAGTTTGGACAGAACCAAGTGTCATGCACACTTGTGCTTGTCCAAAACCATGGACAGCACAAGATAAGGGCAGACGGACCAAACACGAGCACCACCAGGGCTCAAGTTTCAGCATATGAGAGCACACAGCTCAAGTGTGTCAAGCAGCAACGACAAGGCCATGCATCAGCTTAGTCACCAAAGCAAGCCAGGCTTGTGTGTCAATGCAAGGGTAGAAGCAGTGGTTCATATAAAAGGGACACAAACCCTAGAAATAATAACCAATCGACAGATAAAGATTCACCGTAAGGGTGAATCAAGAACAAGCTCAGTTCATCTAGTTCTTGAGCAAGAACAGAACCAACACACACACCCACTCAACCACCAGAAATCATGGTGACCTGAAAAGATCATCCAAGACCTGGAGGTGAAGGGCTGTGACACAAACCCAAGTCTGCATCAACAAAACATTTCTTTCTAGGAGCTGGAACAAGGTATACCAAATACCTGGAAAAGATCCAATGGATCTAATCCATCATATGCATGAAATAAGCATGGGATGAGTAGATGCTCATATGGGTAGATCATCACTTGGTTTTCACCAAGGATTACCGGCCACCAAAAGCCACTAAAATAGAAAGCATCTAGGTACAGATCTTATACACAGAAACTAGCACATATGCACAGATGCATACACTAGCCAGATTTGATGCATAGATAGCACCAGTAGATGGCAAGGATTAGCAGCTAAGACTACACAGTAAATCCTAAGCATACAACCATCAGAAACCCTAGATTTCTTCACAGGCAAGCATATTGGCATTCATATTTATTATGATCCCCAAATATGCAAGCAAAGATGAGTAGCCAACAAGGTCCAACCAACCATGTGAGCAACCAACAAGAGCAAGGCTACTGAGGTCACATCACAATTAGCACCAATTAAGAGAAAGCCAAATAGATCACATCACTATCTAGAAATGGATTCAGACTCTAATTGCTTGTAAAGGAATCATGAATCATAAATTCAGACACAAGCAAGTAATTCAATCATCACTGCATAAGCAGTTCATCATCATTTAAGTAATACAAGCATGAATTTATCACAGATCCATGCTAAGCATTGACAGTAGCACACTGTTGAGCAACACAGTTAATCTATAGCCACTAGAGCAAGTCTAGATAGCTAAGATGAGAAACAGCACAAGTAAGTTAACAAGACACAGTGATGCTTGAGCATCAGCATCACAAAGATAATTGAATCATTTAGCCACAGTATTAGCCAGTAAGCCATCACTGACAATCAATTGATCAAATGGATCAATTATAGCAAGCCAAGCTACACAGGGAGGTTAGCCAACAAGCAAGGAATGATCCAATGGATCATTGGCTTGCAGAGGAAGCACTGAAGCATATCACAGGCACCACTGGCACACACACAAGTGTCACAGATGCAACACAAGTACACCTAGACAAGCAAGCATGATAGTCCAGTAAGCATAAGCAAGTCATAACCAAGCATAGCATGGCATAGTTAGCTCTTGAGCAAGCACAGTAGAGCATGGCAAGTATAGAGCAAGCTAGGAGCAGCAGAGAAGTAAGCACAGCATGAACAGCAAGCAAAGCAAAGATGTGCCGATCAGTAAATGGTAATTGGGCCATGAATTTGCAATTAACAGAAGCACAGGAAAATTGCGTAGGAATAGCATGGCTCTGTGTGATCACAGGATCACCAGAGAGCAGCAGAGCATGAGGAGGAAGAAGAACAGTAACAAGGGGAGGCGCACAGAGGAGAAGGTGAGGATGCAACACTTACTTGCGCCTGGAAGCAGAGGCTAGGGCATGGCGAGGTAGTGCTCGCGCGGCCCTAACAGCTGCAAGTCCAGGGTAGGCGCCGACGTTACGCCGGCGAACCCAGACACGAACCAGCACCACCGTAGCAAGCACCTGAGGCGACGGCACGAGTACTGCAAGCAGCACCCGCGCCAGGTCAACCCCAGGCACGTACCCATCGTCGGCGAGGACGAGATCTCGCCGGAGTTCGTCGAGGCGATTCTCCACGAGATCCAAATCGGAGGCGATTCGCCAGGAGAGGACGAGAAGGGAAAAACTGCGTGGACAGATCGATAGATCTGCTCACGGCGGTTCAGGATCGGTAGGTGGCTACGGCGGAGGAGCACGGCGATGGCCGGAGCGAGGCGGCGGCCATGGCGGCGACGCCATCGCCACGGGAGTCGCCAGAGGTTAGGGTTAGACGAGCGAGTGAGAGGGCCGAGTGAGAAGAGTGAGGTGGGCCGCTTCGGCGCCACCGAACCCAAAAGGGGACCAGCCTTATTGGGCCATCCCTGGGTTTAAGTTATTGGGCTGGGCCCAATATGGGTCCAGGGGGGTATTTTGGTCTTTTTACATTAAATAAAAGACCAAAAATTTACCAAATTGTAATAAATCAAAAACAACTCTAAAAATCCAATAAAAATTGGATTAATGAATGAAAAATAAATCTTAACAAGAATAAAATATGAAATGGAATTTATGAGATAAATTCAAAATTATGAATTTTAAGAATTTAAATAATAACTTGGAATTTAAGATTATTATTTCCTTGTAATTAAAATTCAAGGAAAAATCTCAAATAAGTTTAAATACTTATTTTCAAACATTTCAAAATGAAATTCTACTATTCCAAGTCATTTCTTTTGAAAAAGGGTATTTTTCCCAGAAAAATACTATACTCCTTTTTATTCCAAAAACTATAGAGGTCACTCTATAACTTCAAATTATTTTTGGAATGACTAAGGTAATCATCAAGTAAAATCATTTTACTTTGAATTGTTGTACTTTATGTGAACTACAATGATTAATACTTTTACATCAATTGTAAATTGCCGTCAAAGACATAAATCTTAAATACAACCCTAAGTTGTAATAACTCATTGGGGTAAAGGGATTCAACATAAAATAATCCATCCATGATTGCATTATTTGGATTTTATAACATTGTCCTTACCGGACAATGATGCTTCTTACAGAACCCGAGGTCCAGGTTCCATCAACTGCATTGAACTGCACTATCTCGCAGTCCACAGGCAAGTTCACCCTTGCTCATGTCAACTTGAGTATTTTATACTACTTTAATGCAAATCTATATACTTATCATTCCTGCATCGCAAAGAAAATGTTACTTTCCAACTATGAATATGACTATGTGGCTGGCAATGGAACCATGGTATGTGTTGATATGGTGGAGGTTCCATTGCAATGGGTTATATCACCCTAGGATTAAATTACCAATGCCGTCCAGTGATTCTAGCGCCGTACAAATCGCGTTGACCATGAGATATATAATGGCTCTGGGGAAGCCAGTCGTATCTTTTCCCTTCTGCACGCCAACGGATTGGTAGAGCCGGCGGGGTCTTTGGAGGCACTGCCGTAGGTTGGGATAGCCTTTTAAATCCCCATCCATTAGTGATGATGGCTCTACGATCTATGAAGGATTGTCCAAAGTGCACCATGAGTAAAGCCGTATTATCGGGAGAAGTCTACTGGAGGTGTACGGGTGGACAAAAGGGTGGGTTTGCAGTCGCGGAGAAGGCGGTGTGGGCTTGGATCTTTATACCTGGCCTCACACCAAAGGAAGTGTGAACGGGGGCAAGTCCCTGCGGATGGCAAAATGGGTGAGATCTCTTGTGGGAAAAGTAACGCACCTCTGCAGAGTGTATCAAATTGTGGCTGTCACTCCTTGTTCCGGGAAGGGAACTGCGAACGCGGCAGGAAAGGAACTCCACGAAGTTCTGGTCAACCTGTGAAGACTGACGGGCATAGTTTTCATAATAAAAGCAACCTTTTGAAGAAATGATTTCAAAAACATGCATTGACCTGCGATTTCCTGATCAATGGTCGTAGCTAGTGCATCAAACACCTTTTATTCTTTTAGAACTTGCTGAGTACCTCTGTACTCACTTTCTTTCGACACCCTTGCTAGACTGTGATCCGGAAGTGGAGGATATCAACGATGGAGCACCAGAAGGAAGCTACGAGCTGGTCTACGAAGAACCTGATCTTACCGGCGGAGTGGAAGGCGTAGACTATGGGATAGTCTACGGACCAGATGACACGGAGGTGGAGGAGTAGTGACATACCCTAGCATCATAGAGCCGAGCAACGTAGAACTTACCTAAATAAGTTGTTGAGCTCTTTATATTTGTTATGAGTTGTAATCGTACTTAAGTAGTATCTTAGGGTGTTCTCATAGGACCTGTGAGAATACCAACTTGTTAAAGACAATGTTTGTAATAAAGTATGGAGTGTTATGGCCTGCAATGTTTCTGTTGTACCACTCTGAGGGATATGGCAAATTGTGAAGAAGTCCCTTCGCAAAGATCATATCAACGACTTGTATACTACAACATGCAGTGGTATGCTGGGTCACCGCATCTCTCTAAGGTCTAGATATTTTCTGGTAAAAGTGTTTGAACAACAAAGAAGACAGTGTAGAGTCTTATAATGCTTGCAATATGTTCTTATGTAAGTTTTGTTGTACCGGTTTATACTTGTGTTTGCTTCAAACAACCTTGCTAGCCAAAGCCTTGTACTGAGAGGGAATGCTTCTCGTGCATCCAAAACCTTGAGCCAAAACCTATGCCATTTGTGTCCACCATAACTACCTACTATGTGGTATTTTTCTGCCATTCCAAGTAAATTGCTTGTGTGCTACCTTTAAAACCTTTCAAAAATTCATTCCTTGTTTTTGCAATACATAGCTCATGGGAAAATAGCCTAAAAAACTATTGTGGTAAGAAATATGTCGCTTATGTATCTTAGTTCTTATAAGTTGCTTGTTGAGCGGTAACCATGTTATCTGGGGACGCCATCAACCTGTCACACCTTTGTTGAATATCATGTTAGTTGCTATGCATGTTCGTCTTGTCTGAAGTAAGGGAGATTTTCCATGAGTTAAATGGTTTGAGTATGCATATTGTTAGAGAAGAACATTGGGCCGCCAACCAAAGCCATGTATCATGGTGGAAGTTTCAGCTTGGAGATTAATCCTCAAATCTCTTATGAGAATATATCTGTTGTTGAATGCTTAAAGCATAAAAGAGGAGTCCATTATCTGTTTTCTATGTTGTCCCGGTATGGATGTCCTCAAGTTGAGATCTATCAAAATCGAGAAATCAAATGCGATTTATCTCCTTGGACCTTTGTACAGGTGGCATAGAGGTACCTCTTTGTGACACTTGGTTGAGACATATGTAATGCGATGATAATCCATGGAAATCCGAGCTAATTAGGACAAGGTGCGGGCACTATTAGTATTCGATGCATGAGGCTTGCAACTTATAGGAAGTGTTATACATAACCCATATGAATTATTACTACCGTTGACACAATTGTTTCCATGTTTTCAAAATAAAAAGCTCTAGCACATGAGTAATCCCTGCTTCCCTCTGCGAAGGGCCTTTCTTTTACTTTATGTTGAGTCAGTTACCTACTTCTTTCTATCTTAGAAGCAAACACTTGTGTCAATTGTGTGCACTGATTCTTACATGCTTACTTATTGCACTTATTATATTACTTTGTGTTGACAATTATCCATGAGATATGCATGTTGAAAGTTGAAAGCAATTGTTGAAACTTAAATCTTCCTTTGTGTTGCTTCAAAACCTCTTATTAAGAATCTATTGCTTTATGAGTTAACTCTTATGCAAGGCTTTTTGATGCTTGTCTTGAAAGTACTATTCATGAAAAGTTTTTGCTATATGATTCAGTTGTTTAGTCATTATCTTTTTGTTAGCAAACTATAGACCATTGCTTTGAGTCACTTCATTCATCTCATATGCTTTACAATAGTATTGATCATGATTATGTTGGTAGCATGTCACTTCAGAAATTATTCTTTTTATCGTTTACCTACTCGAGGGCGAGTAGGAACTAAGCTTGGGGATGCTTGATACATCTCCAACGTATCTATAATTTCTTATGTTCCATGCTAGTTTTATGACAATACCTACATGTTTTATTCACACTTTATATCATTTTTATGCATATTCCGGGACTAACCTATTAACAAGATGCCGAAGTGCCAGTTCCTGTTTTCTGCTGTTTTTGGTTTCAGAAATTCTACACAGGAAATATTCTCGGAATTGGACCCCACGAAGACAGAAGTCAATATTTTGCCGAGGCGGACCCAGAGAGCCAGAGAAGGGACAGAGGGGGGCCAAGGGGCCCCCACACCATAGGGGGGCGCGACCCACCCCTCTGCCGCGCCACCAGGTAGGGAGGGCACCCTAGGGCCCCTCCGAGGCCGCCCTTCCGCCTATATATTGCCCCAGACGCGAAAACCCTAAAGAATCAAGCCATATTCCACGAAGAGTTCCGCAGCACCGCCGCCATCGACGACAAGTTTCGGGGGAGAGAATCTTTGTTCCGGCCCGCCGCCGGGACGGGGAATTGCCCCCGGAGTCATCTCCATCGACACCACCGCCATCTTCATCGCCGCTGCTGACTCCCATGATGAGGAGGGAGTAGTTCTCCCCCGAGGCTGAGGGCTCTACCGGTAGCTATGTGGTTCATCTCTCTCTCCCATGGTGTGATCTTTATGTGATCATGAGCTTTGTAATCTAGTTGAATATGTAGATGTTACTATTGTCTATTATGTACTCTAGAGGTTACTTTAATATGAACTCTGGAGTCACTCTCCACGATGTGATGGTGACAGTGTGCGCATCGTGTGTGATTCCTTTATGAAGTTGTGGAGCTTGTTTACTCCGGCTTGAGGTGTGCTTTTGCAGCCCTACACAATGAATGGTGTTTGTTATCCAACAAGAGAGTGTTTGAGAGTAGCATTTATTTATTCAATTATGTGATCATTGTTGAGAGTGTCCACTAGTGAAAGTATGATCCCTAGGCCTTGTTTCTAAGCATTGAAACACCGTTTCCAACAAGTTCTGCTACATGTTCGCTTGCTGCCATTTTTATTTCAGATTGCAATTGCTACTTATAATCATCCATATTACATGTATTTCACTATCTCTTCGCCGAACTAGTGCACCTATACATCTGACAAGTGTATTAGGTGTGTTGGGGACACAAGAGACTTCTTGTATCTTAATTGCAGGGTTGCTTGAGAGGGATATCTTTGACCTCTACCTCCCTGAGTTCGATAAACCTTGGGTGATTCACTTAAGGGAAACTTGCTGCTGTTCTACAAACCTCTGCTCTTGGAGGCCCAACACTGTCTACAGGAATAGAAGCGTGCGTAGACATCACATACCAAAGAAGGAGTGCTAAATCCAGAGATCATGGGTAGCCACTGCCTCAAGTATCACAGTGCAGCCTTTTTTGTGACCCTTGTAGATTCCCTGCCAGGCAAACGGACAGTTCTTCCATTTCCAATGCATGCAGTCAATGCTTACAAGCATTCATGGAAATCCTCGAGCTTCATTGAAAGCGAGGATCTTAGCAGTGTCTTCGACAGTCGGTGATCTCAAGTAGAAGTCCCCGAACACTGCTATCACCGCCCTGCAGAACCGGCAGAAACAATCAAGGGCGGTGGACTCCGCCATCCGAAGATAGTCATCTGCAGAATCACTAGGAGCTCCATATGCCAGCATCCGCATAGCCACCGTGCACTTTTGGAGGGCGGAAAACCCTGCCATCCCGGTGCAATCCAACTTGCATCTGAAATAGGAGTCGTAGTCTCGAAGGGCATACACAATTTTCAGAAAGAGCTTCCGGCTCATCCTGAAACGACGCCTAAAAACAGCCTCACCGTGCAATGGATCGTCGGCGAAGTAGTCGGCGTAGAGCATGCGGTACCCTCCATTCGCTGCCTCGGCTTGCACTTCCGGCGACCTGGTGCCGACCCACCACGGTGACCAATGACAGACTCGGCGTACAAGCCGGACAGGCAAGTGAGGATGAGCAGCTGCTCCTCATCTTGGGCGGCGGCAGCCGTTTCTTCTTCAAGAAGCTCGGCGAACATCTGCTCCTCCTCCTCGTCGGAGTCCATGTCCGGCCAGGCAGTTGGACGAACACCTGCCGGGCGTGTCGACGAGGAGCGACGCGAGGGAGCTGCCCGGCGGTGGAAAATAGGCAGAGGGTACGACGGGCGGCGGAATATAGGCTGCTGGGTGGAGGAACGGCGTAGTTGGGGCAACCCGCCGGCGGATTGGCGAGGGGTGGTGCCGGCGGCGAGAGAGCAAGGGGAGGGGAGGAGGGATTTGCGTCGACAATGTGGTGGGGTTCGTCTGTTCTCTCGCCGATAGAGCGGGCCCGTCCCCGCTTTTCTCTCGTCCTGAGTCCCCGAGCGCTCCCCGGGGGGCCGGAGATGGCCTGGGCTCTCCGGACGGATGAAAGGCCTAATCCGGACGAAAACGAGGAACCGGGGCGCGACTAGACCATTTTCGTCCATCCGGATGACATAAATGCGTCCTGGGGGCCTCGTCGGGGAGACGGCTGGAGATGCTCTTAGGACCGTCCATCGAGAAGTACGAAACTTTCAGTCTGCTAGACGTAGACGCCTCAAGTTTTAGATATAGTTATGCAAAATTAAAAGAATTATAGCATAGCAACAAAAACTACAAAACAAAATTCTCATTCACCAATGGAACTTAGGTTGAGGATGAGTACTTCAAAGTACATGTTGTGCTTGATGAAGCTGAGATTGGCCATATCCTGGAAGCAAGCGATAATAAATCCTGGAAAAATAAGAGGCTCGAGTGGACAAACGCAATGTAGAAGGTCACAGGAGCATACTATAGTGTGAGAAGAATACGAAGAATAAGAAGAACAACAAACTCCCGTTGATCCCCCTTTCATGAAACTACTCCTTTGATTACCGTCGTATTGTAATATTAAACCCACATTCATATAAGTTAGAGACTATGCTTATGAACTGTCATTCGTAGTAGCTAGGAAGTCTGTTTATGAAGGGTCATACTGTTAGGATAAACTAGTAGCTTCTTTGTGTGTGATGGTGGTGATAGTATGGTAAGGTCACCATTCCAGAGAAGAGGTGACGACAACCATTGACTAGATGGTACCTAATATGCGACGACGCATTTTGAACGCGATTTGTTTGGCTAAATGCAACCAAACACCGGGAGATTTTTGGCCCAATCGATGCATCACGAGCAACAAAAACGACACACCAATTGTGGCTTGTTCCGAACGGGCTAAGGACCCTGGAGCCTGCCTCCTTGTGACAAGGGATTATTGCGGATTGCCACAAGAGCAATTAACTAGTACCTGATCCGTCAGATGAACTAACCCCAATTACCGTTATCCATGTACAATATACGACTATTTTGTTAGAGTTATGTGTTAACTCAAAGAAATCATATGGTAATCGCAAAGTTGGAGATTTTCGTTGATTCTCCGATTCAAGCAAAATCTCGGGGGCTACTGACATAGGCATCCCCGATGGATCCGCCGAAGATGGTACCCGGGGTTTACTGAAGGCCCACGAGTCGAAGAATACGAAGCTCGGAAGCCCAATTAGTTGTTGATAAGGAAAGATAGAATTGTATTAGGAATAAAGAGATTTGTAACTTTACGGGTCGAACTCAAAGAGTCTCCCGGAGTTTGTAAACTTGTGCAATACAAAACCCTCGGCTCCGCCTCCTATATAAGGGGGAGTCGAGGGACAAAGAGAAGATCGAATCATTGTCAACACAACCCTAGTTTTCATAGCAGTCGGGTACTTTTCCGGCTGAAACCCTCGAGATCTACTTGCCCTCTACTTCCAACAAAATCCTAGTCTACAACTTGTAGGCATTGACAAGTTAATCCCTTGTCACCTTGTGAGCCCCGAATTCAACCTAGGTTACCAAACACGTGGTTAGTAGATAACGACTCCCCTTATCTAGCATACCATTGATGGCGACTTGCTGCCGTCCCACCGCTCGTGACCTCACCCCGGCGCACCCTTCCCTGGACAACTCTGCCCCTTCCCCACCTCCATCCTCGTACCCGTTTTCCCTAGGCCTCTTGTCGTCAGCGACTTAATCGAGCCCGCCCTTGTCCAACATCATGTAGCTGGTGACTCGCCGTTATGGCCACGCCACCGTCCCACCGCTCGCATCCCCACTCGGGAGCTCCTCACTTTACGATTTCGCCCTTCCCCGCCTCCCTCCCCGTCCCCGGTTCCCCAAGCACTCCCATCGACGGCGACCTTTGTGAATCGTCACTATCCTGGTACCAATCATGTACACATGCTCCAAGAGTTTTTAGTACTATTTCGTTTTTGTGTCCAACAAATTGAAGTCATCAATGTATAATTGGTTATTGAGACTGCTCATAGTGGGAGTAACTTAGCTAGTAACATCACACAACTCAAGACATTTTGGTGACATGGCATGTGAATGAATGAAGAAAGAGAGTAAGGTGGTAACTAGCTATGTTACCATAACATCACACACCCCAAGACAAGATGAGTCTACAACATAGTAAATAACACAATGCATGACACCACATATAAGTTACTACCCACTATGGAGGTAATAACTTAGACTAGTAACATATGTCATGTTACTAGTCTAAATTACTCCTCACTATGACTAGCCTGATAGATTGGACATTTGTGTTGTTAGCAACCTAGGAAGTTCAGCGAAATAGTAGTACATTAATAACTTTGTAAATCTTCATGGTTGCTTGATCTACAACAGATCGAGTTATAGGAAAGTTGAGAAGAATTCAGTCAGCTGCCGCATCGAGTCGAGTCGATTCGATTCGACCAGACCAACCCAGTCCACTTGTGCCACTTCCTCGACTACGTTCTCCCCTTCTTCCTCCTCGTCCTCTTCTTGGCTGCCTCGCGCCGCCCCGCCCAGCTTCTCAGCCAAACACCGATCCCGAGAGGGGAGATCAACAGGACAAAGAGAGGCGGGGAATGGAATCAGAAGCAGCTGCAGCAGCGCAAGGGGAAGGGGATCTCCTCCACCAATTTGAGCGAATCCTCCACGACGACCCGCTCATGTAAGGATCCAATCCTGCTTGCATTTTCTTTTCAGTCAGATTTCTTTCCCTCCACTCTCAGATATACAATTCGTTCATGGCATCGCAGAGACGAGGTCGGGTTCCTGCATCCCACGCAGTTCGACTCACTACTCGCCGACGGCACCAACAAATCCCAACACTTCTGGTGCAGCGACCACAAGCTCGCCGTCTCCACCGACGTCCTGCCCGGCCTCTACCGCGCAGCTCGCCGCGCGCACTCCGACGCAACACTCAATGGCCCCTCGTCATCACCATCTGCTGCTGCCCTGATCATGACGCACAGCAAGGCGCTGCTCATACTCTGCCCTGACCTGCTCACCGCATGGAACTCCAGGTAAACTCTATACAATGCCTGCCAATTACACATGCCCTTTTTCTTATCCTATCTACAAGACTCGCCATCTCGTGCAGGAAGAAGGTGCTATCAGCGAATTACGATCTCAAGCACCTCGAGGATGAGCTGCAGCTGTGTGCCTTGATCCTGTCCTACTCGCCCAAGAACGAGAGCACCTGGTGCCACAGGTACACACCTGCGCTTTCCTCCTCCTTGTAAACCACCTCAACCCAGCCTTCTGCGGCAGCAAAACCATGTTCATTTCCCTTTGTTTGTACTAGCATAGCATAGCATGAACCATAAACTACTTGTCTACAACAGGAGATGGGTCATCACGAAGCTTGCACAGCACATTCAGGATATGTCGGAGCTTATAGACAGCGAGTCCCTACTAGTAAAACAGATAGCAGAGGTTTGGCTTATTCAGAATTTTCACATCCACTCTTTCCAATTAACCATATTTGTTTACTGGATCATATAGTCGGGAGTAGCTGCAAAACAATATAGTTTTACTTTACCTCATTTGCAGAAATCAAAGATGAACTACCGTGCCTGGAGGCATCGATGCTGGCTAATTCCTTTCATGAAACCAGAACAGGTGAGATTGCAACTCGTTATAATTTCTGTCTGTCATTCGTAATCTTGTATCGCGACTTCCAAACACCACCATGAAGAGAATAGCCTTAACCTTCGACAAGACTGTAGCAATTTGGCTAGACATTCTGCTCCAATCACCGCTTGCAACTGATTCCTGCTTCTTGAAGGTGCTTGATGAGTTGAACAAGTCAGTAAAATGGACTGAGTTGCATGTGGCTGACAACTGCTGCTTTCACTACCGCAGGGTTAGGCCCTTTACTTATTTCTGTAGCTTGCACTATTTGTATTACTGTCTTAAAGAAATTTTGAATCTTACTGGATGATTTGTTATATGGAACGCATGTTTGTGTATCAGTTTGCAGAGCTTTTCAGTTACACCATGTGCAATTATATGTGTTGTTTTGGATTTCTTTCTATTCTCACATTTCATTATTCTGTATTTCCACTCATACCATGTTTGCTACTAGTAACTATTTCTAAGGGCATTATATGCACACTCAGTTGCATCACTGCAAACTTTGATTTTTTGTTGCTTCTTTACAGTCTCTACTACTTGCATTGCTAGACAGCCACGGTGTAGAGAATGGAAAAGATTCCCTTAATTGGCAGTCTAATGCTCATCTAATGTGGAAGGTATGGTGAATTTCATCAAAGGCCAATCAATTTCATGGCTGTGTGCATTTAGTTCAGCCTTCTTGCTAGAGACCTGATTGTATATGACCTGACAGGAGGAACTGAGGTGGAATGAGATGCTCATCAGGCGGTACCAAGGAAGAGAGGTTTGTGCCTTGTGTGAATCAAACATGGAAATATCATGTTTGCCACACTAGTGTGATTGGTTGATCGAGATTATGCCTGTTGGTGCAGTCATTGTGGATCCATCGCCGGTTCCTCTCGCAGTGGTGGCTACAACAGTTGATGAACTCTGAAGAAACCTGCCCATCAAAGGAGGAGGAGTCCTTGGCAGACCTCTTCCTAGCCCAGGAGATACACCTCCTGTCAGACTGCCTTAGTGCTCCTGGTGATGAGTTTGGTGAAACACGTGTCCAGGCAGGGCTGGCAGCGCTATACACTCTGTGGATATCGAAGGCAACCTCTTCTTTCCGAGACCCATCTGAATTTTGATACATAGACTAATTATGGTTGACGTTTGGCTGACCAAGTGTAAAAGCTAATTAGTGTTGTGTTATGTTTCTGATGCATGCAGCAAGATGCAGTGGTAAAAGGGAAGGTGGAAGAAAGGTTGCAGCAGTCGGTTGGGAGCCTGAAGGAGGTGTTGGGAAGGGTCTCCCCGGACAAGAGCAGGCTGTGGACAGAGCTGCTTCACTGCTGATATTGAGATGCAGCTGTATTAACTGTGTTTTAGTGATAGATCATTGAGGTTCGTGGCTCCGGTCACTTGTGCTGTATACGGTAGAGATAAACAAGCATTAACCAATTATAATAGAAACCACATTTCATCTTCACGGTATGTGATTATTGGGTGCCCTATGTAGGGTACTCAATTTGTTCCTTTGGCATTCCTGCCGCTGTATTGCTAGGGCCTGGAGAGTTTTATGGATGTTCTTGGGTGCAATCCTGGCGGTGCATCATGCTTACACATGGAGTGTGCGTTCAGGTTACTGTATGATACATACGTTTGTGGCTGTGAGCTCCTGTCGCTCTATTATTTCGGTTGTCATTGTCTGGAATCAATTAAATTTGAGTTAAGATGCTACTTCAGCATTCGTGTGAATGAATTAGATAGATGTGAATTTGGTCCAGCTACAAATGGACATCTAGCCTCTGTTTGTAATTAGTACTGGCGATTGTGACAATCTCCTTAAGGAAGAAATGAAGTGAATATCACTTTATCACTAACAAAAGAACACACATTCACAGAGGAAGATGTGAATCATGCCGGTAAACATAAGTAGACGGATTACAATTCCACAAGTAAGCAGGAAGAAAACCCTTGCATACTTTAGGATTTTCTGGGGGCAGAAACGACACAATAATAGCAGGAGCAGAAGAAAATCTGACATTCTAGATTCTAATAGGCTGTAACAAGGAACCTGTAAATTTCTTGCTGCCAATCTAAATCTAGATCAATAACATCTTACAGCACCAGGCCAGATTATGGCATTCCATTCCATAACCCCTACATCATGCTGTGAACACATACTATGCCAGAATGCTAACTTGAATTCAACTGATAAAAGCAAACATACATATGGCATATCTTATACAAGGGTGTAAAGTTAAATGCTATACCCCACTCCCAAGCCCAGTAGGAAATAAGACCCTAAGTAAGGTAGTATAATCCAACACCATCACCAGTTTCCTTTTCTTCTCAGCCTAAC
This sequence comes from Lolium perenne, assembly GCF_019359855.2. Classification (NCBI taxonomy): domain Eukaryota; kingdom Viridiplantae; phylum Streptophyta; class Magnoliopsida; order Poales; family Poaceae; genus Lolium; species Lolium perenne. The sequence continues at coordinate 172,784,738 of NC_067247.2, read as the reverse complement.
AAAAGTATGGTCCTGATGACGCTACCACAGCTATGAACATTGTAGCCAAGGCACATTAGAAGATGAAAAAGAAGCAAATAAACCTGCCTTTATCACTTCTAGATCAGTACATTCCAAGCGCGCTCCGGGGCAATGAATTCGATGAACGAGCGGGCCTTCCCTTCCCGGACATGCCATTGTGATTTCGCCGGCTGAACTGGTTACCTCCTCCCACTGGAATAGGAATCCCGCCATTATCACCCGTGCAAGGCGCATACCTTGCACTGAAATTCCTCTCGAGCAAAACCTCATCCTTCCTCATCCTCCCTAAGCCATTTACATGCATTTCAACATTGCTCCTCCTCCCGCTCACCACGCCCATCGCTGCTCCACCATTGCCAAACGAGCTTCTCGCGCTTACACTGCTGTTGCACCTGAGCATCTGCCCATTGTACCCCCTTGCACGGAGCTCGGGCCAATTTTCTGAAAATGATCTGTTGGCTAGACTTGTAGCTTCAGACTCCTTGGTGCTGCTCTTCTTATTTATGAGACCCCAGATGCTCCACCCCTTGATCCCCTTCTTAGACTTCTTCGCCGGCAGAGGGATGCCGCCACGGAATGCAGCTGAATCCAAGCTCCCGGACATATCATCATCCCGGTCCCGGAGAGAATGAGAATTATACAGTCCCTGCTCCCAGTGCTGATTGTGGTCAAGAACACTCTGGCTCTGGGTGTGATGGTACTGGTAGAACTCGGCGCCGATGGCTGGCGAAACCCGGGCATTGGCATTGGCATTTGCACCAGCGACCATCCTGGGCAGATCACTGGCATCAGAGAATGACTTGCGGCTGGAGAAGGAGGAGCGGTCCACGCTCCGGCGCCTCCTGCTGGAGCTGGAGGAGTCTAGGTAGTAGTCCCTTGTCTGGGCGCAGCCGCCGGGCTCGGCGCCGTCGTCTTCCTCCACAGGGATTTGGCCGTCGGAGCGCGGGATGGGCGCGTCCTCGACCAGGGACAGCATTGGGGGCAGGCGTGGCCGTACGCCGTGGTAGCCGTCGCAGGAAGGCCGGGGCTGTTCATCCACCGAGATGCGGCCGGCGTCCATCGAGAAAAGGGCGGCGTCCACATCGACGGAGCGGCGGCCGAGCGCGTCGACGGCGACCTCGGAGCGCGCGTCGCGGAAGCTGCGGTGCCGGGGATCCTCGTGCGGCACGGGCATGGCGGCCCTGCTGCTGCTGATGCTGGCAGTGGGCCCCGGCTCCTGCTTCTTGACCTTGCTCTTGCGGCGCCATTCCTGCCACTTCTTGCCCAATCCCCCGAACGTGCCGGCGGCCTTCTTCTCTTGGTTGATGTGGTCTTTCATCGGCCTCATCGCTGTCGGTGGAAGATCTTCCAGCTCGCCCGGTGGTTCTTGCTGGAAGAGGGCGGCGGCGCCGCGGACGTCGCATGAGCGGCGCTGCGGCTCGAAGTAGGCGGCGGCGGAGCGGGCGTAGGAGAAGGACTTGCAGCGGCGGAGCTCCGCCGGGTCGGCGGGGTCGCTGGGGTGGAGGCCGGCGAGGCGCTCGCGGAGGCAGGCGGAGCAGAAGCCGGTGACGGCGATGCCCGGGTGGAGGCCGCAGATGGGCTGATCCATATCCCTCCCTACTCACGCGCTAACAAACTCACTCTATCTATCTACCAAGGGCAAGACTGCACCATTGCTGAACTGAATTCCTACTTAAGAGGACTGATCTTCTTTCTTTTTTTGTCTACTAAAAAGAAAGAAAATCTTGTGATCTTGTGATGTGGGAGAAAGACAAGATGAGATGGAATGGAAGATTCTTGTGTAGTTGTATTCTATCTATCCCCTCTCCTGTTGTGATGTACTGCTGTTTGAGCTGCTGAGCTGAGAGTGGCTGTGAGACTGATGAGCTGAGCAGGCAAAAGAGACAGACCTCATCAGGCAGGGGCAGTGATGGTGACCTCTTTCCTTTCCTTTCCTTTTCTTTTTTCACTTTTCCTTTCTTGCCCCTGTCCCTCTTCTCTTTTGCTTTACCCTTTCCCCCATCTTGGACTCTTGTTGCTCATTCCTACAATAACTTGCTACATTTCTTTCTTTCTTTCTATGTTTCACTTCATTGCTTTAACCTTTGATTTCATAAATTCACACTTACTACTATGTCCAGTTCAT